>NW_005841959.1:1687957-1740331 GCF_000455745.1 Alligator sinensis | reverse complement strand
TTTCCCTATAGTCCATCTGATTTGTATAATTGCTATTTAATTTGCAGGAAAATATCTGAAAAAAAAATCTTAATTTTTTGACCTGGCAAACTTGCCTACTGCTGTGAAATATTTCTGATCCTACAGGGCAGTCTGTTCTGTTAGCCTTGAAGTGGCATGGAAATTGTCAGCTCCATCTAACTATACAACTGAATATTAGAGCAATGTAAAATGTCATCTTTAAGCAGAATTGCTGTTACAGCTTTATCTATAATGTGGCTAGGCACCACCACAATGAAAAACTTCAAAGCAGGTCTCTAAAGTAGAGAACAAGTGAGGGGGCAGTAAAAATAATTTTCAGAGTACAAGAAATAAGAATGAGAATTCTTTGTGTTTGTTCAGAAATAACTATCTCATGGGCTGATGCAGTCTATGGCCCTTGGCTTCTGGGTTCATTTATCCGGAATATGGATCGTCTTGAAGAGCACCTTCCTGCCACCAGTTATTGTCCAAGTAATAATTTGCTATATTAGCTGGCCTGGCCAAATCCAATGTTTAGATCTTAGGATCTAAAATGAGAAAATGTTGCCAGTGTGTCACCTTATGGAAAGCAAAACTGGGAACCGCTGGTATGCTTGTGGATTGGTAACTTGAACATAATACTTTTAGCTATACAGTGCTACTAGTTTGCAAAAAGCAACCATTTACAAATGTAATTTTGGGTCTGAAAAATGGCTTATCTCAATATTTCCATTTCAAATGAATGCTAACTGGTTATTGGAGTGGAGATTGGCAGAAAGTCTGAGGAGAAGAAAATGGGCATGGTAGAACAGACAAAATTTCAGCTCCTCTAGATTAATTATATGCATGAAGGACAGTCCATTAACTTTGTCCTCAGGTATAGCATTTGTGCTCATTGAGGGGTTTTTTTTAATTCATATTAAAAAAAAATAGAAGTATTGTTAACAAGTGGCACAGAGACCTCAATAGTTTTCTTTAAAATGTTTTGAATACTGTTTCCACAGCATTATGATGAATGTGCTTAATGCAAGATAAGCTGTGATTGAGGGGGTAACTTCAGTTATGTTTCTTTCACCAGAACAGGATTAAAAAAATAAATAAATAAAGCTCTGTATAAGTATAGCAAGGCCCCTGGTGGCCATGCGGCCCCTGCCTGGCTCAGGCTCAATTGCAGCCCCTTCTGATCACTCATCTTCCACGCCTTGCTCTTATTGAAAGTCATAAAAGGGAGGCTGCTTGTGGGCTGTGCATGAGCTTGAGCCTGTGTCAGTCACCACCAGGCCTCTCCTGGGTTCCTTCAGTGACAGTCCTGGGCCCCTAGGCTAGCAGGTCCTCTCAGCCTGGCTATCCCTCTGCTGGACACCTGTCGCCTTAAAGACTCCTTGCAGGGTACCTTCTGTACACCAGACCCCAAGCCTTGCAGGTCTTCTCTCTCTGTGATGTTGTTTATTTATACCCTCAGCCCCTTCTTGGGCCTTCAGATGCCCCTTGTCCTATACACGGCCCCTTCTCTGGGCTCCCAGACCCCTGGTCCTCCACCCCTTCCTTTCTCTGGGCTCCCAGATCCCTGGTCCTGCACACTACCCCTTCTCTGGTCTAGTGAATTGTGTAGCTCAGTTCAGACCTGCCCTGGGCACGTGGACCCTCTGTGGGTTTAGAATAAGACAGGCCACTTGCATGTAAACCCTGCCTTTCTCTGCCCAGGTAACCTTCCTCTGTTCCAAGGCCTGCTGTCCTGCTGCCAGGAGCTCCTCATTTTGTGGCTGCCAGAAAGAAACTGCCTGGCTGGTTCAGGCTCTGGGCTTATATAGCTCCAGTCTGAGCCCTCTTCTGGTCAGGCCAGTCTCACATTAGCCCCCTGCACCACCTGCAAGCAGCCTCACAGGCAGCTAGCTCCATGGAAGGAGTGCCCTGCTACAATAAGAGGCTGAACTAAAAAGAACACTTCACAGGTAGCATAATGGTCAGGCACCACTCAAATAGATTGACATTGCACTATTGCTGTCTTCTGAGGTTAGGTGCTAACAAAACAATGGGTTGTTTTTTTCCTTACTGTGTTCACTTCTATAGAAGGGAAGGTGTAAGAAAGAAGAGCAGGAGGCTTTTGGTGTCCTAGGGAATGGGATAGACAGGAAAGAAAAGAAAAGAAAAGAAAAGATGGGAATTAAGAGCAGCTGTGCACAGTTAAATTAATGTGTGATTCTGCAGTGAGATTTGTGGTAAGCTAGAATTTTTCTGTAGCGAAGTCTAGATGCTCCTTCTCGGTGGGAAATCTGCAGTGCCACAGCTGTTATACTTAGCTGAATGACAAAGAAGAAAAGCAACAGAAAATCAACAATAAAATGAATGTGTGTGAACTCTGAATATGTGTGTGTGACATACATATACTTGCACATGCACACACACACATAAAATAAAAACATCTTTTTATTAATGGGGTTTTTTTTTATATAATCTGTGTGATTAACTTAATACTCTTTTCATTATTTAAAAAAAGAGTAAGCATTATTCTGACCCCTCCATACTACTAATCATTCTTGTTGCCCTTCTCTGGACCTTCTCTCATTATTCTATGAGGTCTGGGGACCAGAACTGGGCATAGTAGTCAAGGTGTGGATGCACCATGGATTTATAAAGGGGCATGGTGATATTCCTCATTTTGTTTATAGTTCCCTTCTTAATTATCCCAAACATTTTGTTTGCCTTTTTGACAGCTGTTGAGCACTGAGGCCTTCTCTACATGTTATAGGTATTGTGTAATTAACTGATTAAGTAAGCAATTACTTTAAGACCAGCTCCATGTGCAAAGTAGCTATCACGCCAAAGAAAGGTCCAACCAGCTATAAAATTAGACCTTGAAAATGTGTACTATATACCTGGTTGCTATTGAGCTTTAAATTGCATGTATAGCAGGGTCTCCCCTGGGGCTGGGGGCCCCATCATGTGACAGATGAAGGGGTGCACCATGCCCAACATGAAAACCTCAAGCCCTGGGGATCACAGCTGCCATGATGGGGGTGCTTGAAACCCCTGGACTATACGGGGCTCTCTGTCCTAGCTGTGCCTCATGCAGCCAGGACTGAGAGTCCTGCAACCGATGGGGCATACATGTGTGGCATGGCAGGAGGCACAATTATGTGGATCACTTTGTGGTGGTCTTACCGATAGTTGCCTGGCTTGTCTGGGCTCAGAGAATCTTATATGGTGGAGCCCTTCCACCAACTGGGCAATTGCTGGGGAGGAGCTTGCCCCACCCTTACCTAGAGCATGGCAGAGAGCCCAGAACTGTTTGAAGTCTGCACCTTGCTTCAACCTGATTGGTCTGTTTACAATCCATGGCCAGAGCCCTTGGATGGTATAAAAGAGCTGCGTGCCCAGCATATGGGCGGCTGCATCAAGGGATGGAGAAGAGAACAAACAAAGAAGCTGGTGTGAGCTGGCCAGCAGGGCAGAGCCATTGCCCTGCAGAGCCCCAAAGCCCCCTCACAGAACAGGAGCGGCGAGCAGCGGCTGTGTCCCCAGCCCTACTGTGGAGCAGTGTGGCGAACAGTGCAGAGCTCAGTGCACAGAGCCAGACCCTGGGAGCTGCAGATCTGCAGCTCCTGGTGTGTGGCCAGAAAAGCAGTACACAGGCCAGTGCACAGAGCAGGACCCTGGGAGCTGCATGAGGCAGTTCGGGTCTGCAACCCCTGATGTCCAACCAGGAATGCAGTGCACAAGCCAGTGCACAAAGCATGGCCCTGGGAGCCACTCGAGGCACCTCAGGTCTGCAAGCCCTGGCTCAGGGCCAGGCACTCAGTGCTGACAGCATGGCATGGAGCAGTCTGGGAGGAATTGGGACCTTGGGAGCCACTGGCAGCAGCTCAGGTCTGGGTCCCCTGGCACAGAGCCAGCAACCTGATGCAGACAATGCTTCATGGAGGGTCCTGGAGCAATCTGAGCCCCAGTGTTGCACAAGGTGACCCGGGTCTCCAACCCTTAGCAGAAGGCAAAGCCCCTGGGAGCACATGATGGTGCTCGGGGCTCCAAGCAGGTGAACAGCCCAGAAAGAGGAAAAGGCCCAGGAGGCTCCTGCAAGCAAGAAGCAATGCACATGAGGGGCCAAAGACCAGTCGTTTTGGATCTTGGAGTCGTGAGTTGCTAGGGAAAAGGATTCCTACAGTGGAGGGGAAATTCCTCCTGTTTTCAGTAAGGGGCTCTTGGAGGGGAGGTCCCGGACGGAGATGGCCCCTCTGAGTTTATAACCTCCATCAGGGTTTCTGGAAGGCCCAAGAGCATTAGGGTTTTCTCCTCCCAATAGTCACTGGAATGCAGCCAAGGCCTTAGAAACAGTCTGGGCTTTGGGGACTTTTGAAGAGTCAAGTTTATTTTTTAGGTTTATGTGCCTTATGTTTTGTGAGAGAGCACCTCATATTTTGTAACACTGTGTCTTATATTTTGTGTATTTTTACTTGTATATTGGTAGTTTAATAGAGTATATGACTCTTAGCCAGGGCTCTGCTGGGACCCCTTCTTTGATGCCTACCTGTAGTTACTGTGCGGGCCAGGAGCGGTCCGAGGCTTTCGGGGGCGCGCAGCGGGCTGTGGCCAGCAGCCCTGGCACGTGGGTCGGGGAATGCAGGACGGCGGACTAGAATTAGGCACGGACACGTAGCGGTTGATTAAAGATTATTTTACTTACACAGTAGATGGTCGCGGTGCAGGCAGGGAAAAGCTTCGCTTAAGTTGCAGTTACAAAACTCGCTCAAACAAGACCCGTAGAAAACTCGAGCCTCTTGAAATAACCCGGAAAGAGCTCAGGATACACACACACACGAAGTTTGCTAGGCTCCGTGGAATGAGCGCGCATGGAAGGGTTCGTCGAGGGATTAGGCGGCGACGGAGAGAGGCTAGAGGTTGATCAGGCCCCTGTATCCTTCTTAAGGCACACGCTGGGTTTGTTAGGCTCCGCAGCGCTTAGAGTTCTTCACAAGATGTGAAGTCCTCCTTCTCCTCCTCCAGATGGTTGTGGAGTCCTGGAAACCGCTCAAGCCTCTTATACGGCTAGCAAGCCAATCGCTAGCCGCCACGTGGGAATAATTTAGAAACAGCCAATAGTGGGGAACAAATTTGCATGCGAATGGCGGGAACTCCTTTGCACCGGGGTTTTCTCTATGCAACTGAGAATTGCACCGTGCAAAGAAAGCTCCTCATGGCGGGAAATAATTGTGCAGTGCCGAAGCGCACACAAAATCATACCCTTGGGTCATGACAGTTACCTGTGCTTACCTATTGCTTACCTGTTTCAGATCAACTGCATCCTGCTTCAGACCCATGCATTGTTGGATGATTCTTAAGGTGGTGTAATCTTTCAGCCTTCATTTGTGGGATATAACACTATATGACAATTGTATATTTGTGTATATTCATAGATTCATAGACATTAGGGGCTGGAAGGAACCTTGTGAGATTGAGTCCAGTGCCCCCGCCATAGGCAAGAAGTCAGCTGAGATCAGGTGATTCCAGCAAGAAAAATATGCAGATGTTTTTGAAAGAGTCCAGAGTAGGTGCTTGCACCACCTCTGGGGGGGAGTCTGTTCTAGTCCCTGGACACTCACACCGTAAAGAACTTTTTTCTTATGTCTAGTCTAAATCAGCCTTCTTGGAGTTTATGGCTGCAAGACCTTGTTATCCCTCGGGGAGCTCTGGTGAAGAGCTGTTCTCCCAGGTCCTGATGTACTCCTCTTATATAATTGTAGCCTGCTACCCAGCCCCCCCTGAGCCTTCTCTTTTCCAGACTGAAGAGTCCCAAATCCCTCAGCCTCTCCTCATATGGCCTGCCCTCCAGGTCTTGGATCATACAAGTAGCTCTCATCTGGACTCTCGCAAGCGTTTCCATATCCCTCCTGAAGTGAGGGGCCCAAAACTGGACACAGTATTTCAGCTGTGGCCTCACCAAGGCTGAGTAAAGCGGAAGGATGACCTCCCATCGGTAGATGCACATTAGAGTTTGCTTTGCTTTGCCAGCCACAGCATTGCATTGGTGACTCATATTCATCTTGTGGTCAGTCAGGACCCCCAAATCTTTCAGTTGTGGTGCTAGCGAGCGTAGCACTGCTGAGCTTGTAAGTGTGTGGAGGGTTCTTCCTACCGAGGTGCAGCAGCTAACACTAGTCAACATTGAAGGCCATCCAGTTTTGATCAGCCCACCCTGATGGCGTGTCCAAGTCGGCCTGTATCCCCAGCTTGTCCTGTGGTGTGAACACCTTCCCTCATAATTTGGTGTCATCTATGAACTTTGCCAGTTCGCATCTGACTCCCAACTCCAGATCATTAATGAAGATGTTAAAGAGTACCAGCCCAAGTACCAAGCCCTGAGGGACTCCACTGGTCACCCTGTGCCACATTGATTTGTTCTCATCAACCAGTACTCTTTGGGTCCTACCCTGTATCCAGTTACCTAGCCATCGGATTGTAAGATGATCAAGGCCACAGTTCCCCAGCTTGGCCATGAGGACTTTGTGGGGAACTAGGCCAAAGGCTTTCTTGAAATCCAGAAATATGACATTCACTTCATCTCCCTTGTCCAGAGCTTATGTCATGTGGGCATAGAAGGAGATGAGGTTGGTCAGGCAAGACCTTCCAGCCACAAAGCCATGTTGGCTGGCCTTCAGAAGCTTGCCATTAGCTGTTATGACACACTATATGTTCCTTAATATCAATTTCTTTAAACTTTGTATATATTAATAAATCTGTACATAGTTAAGCATTCCTTGTCCTGGCCTGACTCTAGGGAATAGAGGAAACTAGTTTGCATTTGCAGATCCCTCTCACAGCACTCCTGCCTAGCCACCCATCCCTTCTATTTGGAGAGGGGAGCACATACTGGGTGCACCTGGGTTACAACTTATTACATCCAGTCATGCCTCTACTTGCATGTGGAGGGGGCCTGAACTGATGTTTTTAGCAAACTGTCCACAGTGACTCCCAGATTTCTTTCCTGTGTCATGTAACAGCTTAATTAGAGCCTATCATTGGGTGCCTGTAGACATGCTGGGAGGTTGCTCTGATGCACTGTAATTATGGTGCACTGAAGTATACTCGATTAATCAAGTCTGCTTGTCAAATGAGCTTTAGTTAAATTAACCCCACTGCCATTTTAAAGCACAGGGACACTGAATACACAAGACAGTGTGGACGTCTCCCTTACCCCTGGAACACATGTAAAAACGCTCATTGTGTAGGTATTGTTTGGGTTATTTTTGCCCAGGTGAATCACTTTACACTTACCTACACTGAACTGAACCTGCCATTTAGTTGCCCATTCACTCATTCATGTCATATCCTGTGTAGTGCCTTACAATCCACCTTGGTTTTCACCACTGTGGATAATTTTGTCACTGGTAAATTTGGCCATCTCACTACTCACCCCGTTTCCAGATCATTTATAAATACATTAAACTGAACGCTGGAGAGCCCACCTGTTTTCTTCCCCGCTTGTTTCCATTCTAAAAACTGACCATTTATACTGTTTGCTTTCCATCTTTGACCCAGTTTCTAATTCATGAGTGGACATTCCTGTAATCCCATGGCTACTTAATTTAGTGATGGTTTCTTAAAGGCTTTCTGGAAGTCCAAGTATACTATGTCAGCTGAATTGCCCTGATCCACCTGCTTATTGATACCTTCAAAGAACTCTAGTAGGTTGGTGAGGCATGATTACCCTTTGACAAACTCATGTTGATTCCTTCCCAGCAGGTCATGTTAATCTGTGTGCTGTTATTATTTCTACCAGTTTTCCAGGAATAGAAAATAGGTTCACTGGCCTGTAGCTCTTTGCTTCCTCTCTAGAGTTTATTTTTTTAAATTCGGGAGTCATATTGGCAACCGTCTAGGCCTTTGGCACCAAGGCTGTTTTTATTGATAGGTTGCATGCTACAATTAGGAGTTCAGCAATTTCCAATCTGAGCTCCTTCAGTGCCCTAGGCTGAATGGCATTAGGTCCTGGTGATTTACTATTGTTTAGTTTATCAGTTTTCTCTACAGCCTCTTGTACTGAAACCTGAAGTTGGATCAGATGCACTGACTTGTCCTTGGGAGGGGTGGATCTGGTGACGGAAATTTCTCTATCATTTCCACAATGAACACAGATGCAAAGATAGCATTTAGTTTCTAGGCAATGGTCCTGTCATTCTTTAGCACTCCTTTCACACCCTGATCATCCAAAGGCCCAATTGATTCCCTGGCAGGTATTTGGCTACTAATGTACCAGTACTGAATGACATTTTTATTGTTACCTTTTGTGCCTCTAGCAAGTTTCTCCCCAAATTCTCTCTTAGCTTGTCTTATTTAAGTTTTACATTTGCCTTACCAGTATTTATGCTCCTTTTTATTTTCCTCATTAGAATTTGACTTCCATTTTTCCAAAGAAGCCTTTTTCTGCTTATTGCCTCTGCAACTCTGCTATTAAACCATGTAGGCTTTCTTGTAGTCCACTTTTCATTTGATTTGTGGTATGCATTTGCTTTGTGCCTCTAATATGGTGTTCTTAAGCAGTTCCCATCCCATGCTGTCTGCAAGTTTCTCACTTCTTTTAACTTCTATCTAACTAGCTTCCTCGTTTTGGTGTAGCCTCTCTTTTTAAAGTTGAAGGCTACTGTTGTAGATTTTCTCCTACAGGGATGTCAAACCCAGTTGTATTGTGGTCACTACTACCGAGTATCTCAGTAATACTTACCCTTTGCACCAAAACCTGTGCACTACTTAAGACTAGATTAAGAATAGTATTTCCTCTTATAGGTTCCAGGACTAACTGTTCCAGGAAGCAGGTTTGTATAACATCAGGAAATTTGGTCTCAGCATCCTGGCCTGATAGACTGACCTATCCAACTATCTGTGGATAGTTGAAGTCCCCAGTTATTAGTGTTTTCTGCTGTCACTGCCTCTCTCAAGTCATTTAGCATTTCTCACTTGCTGTTGCTGTCCTGGTCTGGGGATTGATAGGATATCCTTAGACATGCTTTTCTATTGAAACCTGGGATTTCTATCCACAAAGATTCTACAGTATGTCTTTTATCAGTGAAAAAATCTAACCTATTTGATTTGATACAGCCTTTGATATAGAGAGCCACTCCCCGACCAGTATGACCTAATCTGTCATTCTGGTATAATTTGTAGCCTAGTGTTATGGTATTCTATTGATTTTCCTCAGACTACCATGTTTCAGAGATACCTATTATGCCAATATCATTATTTACTGCTAAGCATTCAAGTTCCCCCACCTTTGATCTTCCGGCATTAGTACAAAATCATGTCTACTTTTTATTGTTGCCTGGTTGGTTACTTCTGCATGACCTTTTACTTGTTAACAGTATTTGCTTGTTCTTGTCTTCACTCTGTTTCTTATCCCTATTTTTTTATGGTTTCACCACTAAAGGGTGTGTCCACCTGAACTGTGTTCTGTTCCATGCCTTTCAGCTTTTCCCCCGTTTTTAGTTTAAAACCTGATCTCTCACCTTAATAAGGTTATGTGCCAGCAGTTTGGTATCATTTTGGCTCAGGTGGAGACCATCCCTTCTGTACAGGCTGTTTGAAAAGGTCCACCAGTTCCCAATAAACCTACACCCTTGGCATTGGAAGCAGTTCAGAGAATGCTGCCATAGAGGTCTTGAACTTCAACCTTCTACCTAGCAGCCTGAATTTAGCTTCCATGACCTCCTAGCTACCCTTACTCACTTTGTTTGTACCTACATGGACCAGGACCACCAGCTCCTCCCCAGCCCTCCCTAGCAGCCTATCTACACATCTTGTGAGGTCTACTACTTTTGCACTGGCAGATAAGTCACCATGTGGTCCACTTGGACATCACAAACCCAGCTATATGCCTACTAATCAAATTGTCTACTACCACCATCTGCCTTCTTCTATCCTGTGGGTTTCCCTTCCATAGAGGAGTATTGTTGGTGCAGGAGGACACTGTAACATCAGCTGGATGGTGGGCCCCATCTAAGGGATAGATTCCCTCCTTCCAAGCTGATGCCCTCCATCCATGAAGCTCTCAACCTCCTTAGCAGCATGGGAGCTGCTACAATGGAGGTGGGATTCCTTTATAATGTCTCTGAAAGCCTCATCTATGAACCTCTGCTTCCCATAGCTGCTTCAGTTCCACCACCATAAACCTGAGAGAACATGTTTGCTTTCTCAGGCCGTGTATAGATGAAATGAGGGTCATATGTGCACAACACTTAAATGCAGCACAGTTTTGATGCATTTTATTTTATTTTTTATTTTTAATATTGCTTTTTAGGAGCAGATATAAGGTGGAATAATTTATTAACATTCAAGAAGGAGGTAGCTTGATCCCAGACAGGGAAGTCACCCTATCTCTCCCTTTAATTTGCTCATGTAATTTTAACAAGGGGATCAAAAAATGCAGTAGCCCTCTTCCAACATATTACTGTACAGAGAACATAATTCCTCTATGATTTGTGTAGTGTGGACCTGTCAGATATACACCTGTCTTTAATAAAAAGTAGCAGTAGGAAGCATTGCTGATAAGCAAATTAAACTACTGTGTTAAAAATAATGAGATGAATAACTTACTGCGGACCAATGCAGCAGTTTTCTCTTTTAAACAGTGCCAAAAATGGCCCTAAAAGACACCCAGGCTGTAGTAGATGTTTTTCACATATAGACTAATACATATCTGAAATAGACAGTTAGAAAGGGCTGTTGCAGCATGAAGTATGAGATGATGGAACATTAATACAAGATGTATTACAGAAGAGCAAAAACAATCAGAAGTAATAGAAAGTGTGACAGAATGGATAGGAGGGTTCCATTAGGAAATGGCACAGAAATGGGTTTCAGTGTCTTATTTTTTCCCTATGCCTCATCTCTGTACATGTAATTATGTAACTGGGATCCATAATGTTTTCCTGCATCTATGTCATGTTTAGCTTTAACCCAAATGGATTAAATTCTAGGAGTGGAGATCGGTGATTACCAGGGATCTGGGTTTTCTGCTTGCTGTGGAGAAAAGGGGATTTCCTACTTTAAAGAAGAAAAACTCAGGAAAAAATGGGTTTCTCCTTGCACACTGGCAAAGTTCCAGCCTGCAAGGGGCTGCTTGGGGCTGGGGGGGAAGCAGGGGACAGGGGGCACCATGTGCATGTGCACGCACGCGCGCACACACACACGCACACGGCAGTCAGGCAGTGTGGTGGAGAGTAGCTCCTGCAGCTCCCTGAAGGTCAGTCATGCAGGTGCGGGGGGTGGGGCAGAGGGGATGGGACCAGGGGGCACAGGAAACAGGCTGGGGGGGCTGGGGAGTGCAGGAAATGCAGCAGAGGGGTGGGGAGGAAACATGCCCCCTCCGCCCGATACCTGCAGGGTGTGGGGCTGCAGCTGGGCCAGACCAGCTCTGAGCAGAAGCCACTTCCATCGCCCAGCAGGCAGGACCTGGCATGGGAGACAACACCATGCTGCCATGGCCCCTAAGACGAAGTGCCCCCTGCCCACCTAGCAGCAGTGGGGGGTACAACTCCATGCCACTGCTGTGCCTCACTTTGGTGGTCATGTTGGTGCAGTGCTCCCTCCTGCACTGGGTCCCACCCACTGGGATGCAGAGACAACTTCTGCCCAGACCTGGTCTGGCCTGGCTGCAGCCCTGCACCCCACTGTGGGTGCAGAAATTTGGGGGAACAAGTGCCCCCCAGAATCACCTGTGCCCACCCCACCCCCCACATGTTGCCTGTGCCCACATTCCCCATTCCCCACATACCCACCCCCTTCCTTATTCACTGGGGGGCTTGGGCCTGGGGCAGGAGGTAGGGCATCAGGAGTGAGGGGCACTGGCCAGGGCCAGGGAGCTGTGGTTCAGGAGCAAGGGGCACCAGCAGAGCCAGGGGACTCTGGGTCAGGAATGAGGGACACTGGCACCAGCAGGGCCAGGGACTGCAGGTTGGGAGTAAGGGGTACAAGCAGGGCTGGGGAGACTGTGACTTGGAAGTGCAGGGCAACAGCATGGGCAGGGCACTGGTATAATAAAAGTACTCAATGCCACAAAGCAGCAGGGGGTCAGCTGCAACTGGACCCATGTCCTGGTGAGTGAAGGAGACTGGGGGAGCATTGGTGATGCATAGGGGGTGCACGTGCATCCCCTGAAATTGGCTGTGCCCCCTCTGAGAGAAGCGCCAGTGGCACTTCTGGGTTTGCTGCTGGTACTTCCTGTTTGGCTGTTGGCACTTCTGGTGGCAGTGGTGATCAGTTACAGGAGGATCCCCCCCCCCCCCCCCTCGGGTGGCACCAGTCGCTCACATCGGGGAGCTCATTTCCATGATTAAAAAAAACAAAATCAGGTGGCAAAATATATAGGTATTCAGAATTTGTTTTATTATAAGTATTCAGGCACTGGTAGGCTTCCAAATTGCTTTAAAATTGTAAATATATCAATAAAACATTGTGTTCAACTGATATCTATATATATAGAGGTGTTTCATTTTTATTGTGGAAAAACATGGATTTGGGGGGGTTTAATCAGAGAACTGGGAATTTTTTAACAGAGAAAACCAGGATCCCCGGTGATTACTGTCCGCACACAAGTTTCTGTCATACTTCTTTCCAGGCTGATGAATTTCATAGAAATAATGTTAATCATGCCTATACATCACCGTTCAGTCTGCATTTGCTTCACTTAATTATCTACCTGCTGTTGTTTTAAAGAAGCACATTTATCTGAACAGTGAAATAATCAACTACAATTTTTTATAGAACCTAGCAGTAGATTTTAATATGAGCTCTTGCTGTTGCTGGATGCCAACTGTGAAAAAGACTTTGGTATTTCTGCATTTATAAATTAGATCTTTGAAAAATATTAATTGAATCTTGGGCACAATTATGTTTACGTGGGACCAGGCAGGTAAAATGTATCTTCATAAAGCAGGCAATAAGTATAGGCAGGAATACATGCCTATATGATGCAGCCAGCTCAGATGTGTAACTGAAAGCCTGTTTTAATTTACGCACGAAGCAAAAACCTTACGGCAGATATTAACATCTAAATGTCAGTTCCTCTTCTAAATTCATATGGAAACAATGGCCACATGTAGGCATTATGTTTCTACTAGAAGAATCACCGCTCTCCCGTTAGAAACTACGAATGTACAAGCATTCTCCTGGGGGAAATCTCTTACAAGAGTGAACACTTGTATACTCCCTTTCCAGTCTCATTCAAGAGGGGAATAAAGCACCAGAGTAATGCTCCCCATACTTCCTCAGATGAAGGGGATTATCCAGTTGGGGAGAATGGGAGTTGGGTTTGTCCCATTGCTCCAGTCCTCTCCTGGACCAATCTGGGAAGGGACAGGCGCATTGGAGCAAAGCAGTTTACTCACTACACAGACTGGGGTCATTGGTCTGAGGAGCAGGTGGGACACTTTGCCTCACTCCATTCAGCTTCTGGCCACTGGAAGCCAAGTGGAGGGTAGCTGTCTCTTGCGCCCTATCCACTTTTCCTGCTGGGACCCAAGGCTTGGGAGGAATGAAACAGTCACTGATGCAGTCACTGTCCCGTACACCTACCCCAGACCAAGATCACTTCAATTTGGAAGAGGTATAGAGAGTAGGGGAGATGGGAAGGCTTCAGACTGAATACCTGTATGCTCCCTCTCCCAGAAAGATTTCTGCCAGTGAAAATTTCCCAGAAATTTCAAGTGGTAGAAATGACTGCCTATCTGTGGCCAGTGACTTGTAGAGATTCTGGACACACAACACATGAACAGTGGTATAAGTTTTATTGGATTTGTACACTGATATATGTTATCCAGGGTCTGACTCTCCTTGCAGTGAATAAATGGCTATATTGCAGTTGTGTTAAAATAATTGTACCTCTGTTTTTTTTAGGGTTAATTCTGCACTGTGTTCTCTAGTGAGTTCCACTAGAGCAGTGTGAAGCTCTGTATTGTGCATCTCCTTCTTGTTTACACTGGTGTAAGAGTGGGTTGCATTGGTGTAAACATGTCCTCTGTGTGTCCAGCCTAATAATGAGGCATAAAAGAAAATTGATTAAAGGTTCTCTGAGGAAAAATAGATGCATATTTCTTGATATCATGAAACTTATTCTAGTTTTCTAGCTGTAATGGTTCAGGAAATATGTGAAAAGCAAAGGGTTTTAGCAGTGACATCTTTTATTAAACCAACTATATCACTGAGAGGAATTCTAGACAAGCTGGTGCCCAAAATCTTGTCTAACATTTCTCCCAACAATACCACTGTTCCACTAAAAGTTATTACCAAAAGCCTTTCTTTTTTCATAGTAAAGACCTACCTAGTTCCTGAAAAATGTCAAACTGCATTGAAAAGTAGCTCAGTTCCAAAATTATAATGTCCTGAAAGCTGTTATACTCCTTACCTTCTAATGAGCTGATAAGTATCATAAAACAAGTTTCCTTCCAGTATATTTACATGTTTTCATGATGCTAGCCATTTTCCTACTTCCTGTATGTTATAGAGTTGTGGTGTTTATAGTTTGGTAAATCACACTACCAGAAGTGACTGTTTATTTGACCAGAATAATTTTGATTAATCACTACCAAGTGAAAGAGTCTCATTACTTTTTTCTATCAAAAGTTCATAGGCTTTTCAGTCTTTCAAATGTTAACATTAAAACAGATGTCTTTTGTCAATATAAAGTTCCACTTACCCATCTACTCTTCTGTTATCCCTTGTCTCAAATGAATAATTTATTTTCACTCTTGACCTTTTCTTTATTATATATAATTTCTAGGGAGTTCTTGGGTCACATTGGAAAGCTTCTGGTTATCACAGTAGCTTGATTTATCAAATGAGTAATACTCACTAGAATCAGCCCAGGGTAAAAGTTTTTAACCCATTGTCAGTTGGGTCTGCCTCTACTTTCATTAGAATATGGCTTGGGACCTACCTAAATCATGGCAAGAGAAAGGGATTTTGTGGCCCACTCACAGTGTTGAAAGCAGATTTCATGGGTATTTCACTATGGACCCTCCCCTTGGTGCTGATTGGTAGACAGGCCCTGTCCCTTGGTGCTGATTGGCAGAGAGGCCTGGGGGCAGGAGGGACAAGGGGGCAGCTGCGATATTGATGGCAGGCTGCCCTTCGTGCTGCCCTGCCCCTCTGCACTGATTGTCAGAGAGGCCCCAGTGGAGGGAGGAGGGGCAAAAAGGTAGCTGCTGGCTTTCATGCCACCCTGCCAGCCAGCACATTCCCCTCCCGGCTGCAAGGACTACTGGCTCCCACTGGGGAGCCAGCATTTTTTTAATTAAGCTGGCGGGGGGGGGGGGGGGGGGGTTGTTGTTGTTGTTGATTTCACATATTTCATGGACAATCCTGGATTTTGTGCTTTCTGTGAAATCACTGAAACCACAAATAAAGTAGCTTCCTATATATGGGAAACTAACTTTTTTATTTCCATGGGAGTAGATTTGGGCCTCTTAATTTTGGTCCATTGCAGGAACACTTTAACTGGCAATCAAAATTTTCCTATTGTGTAGCAACATCAATAAACTATAGTGGATTACATTTTCAGAGATTAAAGTTAATATATTTAAATACTCTACAAACCATTAATAGACATATTTTGGTAAGAAAAGGTTTATAATATAATCTTTTCAAGGTGATATCTATTTCTGCATACTTGATTCATCAATCCAAAGGACAGAGCCTTCTTTGTACATATAATTGATAATCATTCATTCCAGATAAAATCTCATC
Source organism: Alligator sinensis (assembly GCF_000455745.1). NCBI lineage: Eukaryota > Metazoa > Chordata > Crocodylia > Alligatoridae > Alligator > Alligator sinensis. The sequence goes on along the minus strand of NW_005841959.1, from coordinate 1,724,602 downwards.
TACAGATTAGTAACTTCTCTGCTCTGATCAGTAGTCTTAGTGGTTCAGTACATGTGATGTTCTCCTCTAAAAACACGTTAATTAACAAATACCTCAGAATTTATTAGGGACACTGTACTGCTAAGACGCATTTTCAGCCTTTGTAGTCCTTAAAAGATTGTGTGGCCAATTTCCCAGAAGTAAGACTATTAAACCTTATGCCCAAGCCCAGTACCAGCTGCCATTTAAAATAGAAGGATATCCTTATTTCAGTCTAAAACTTGTGAGTACTGAACACGTTCAAAATATCAGGTGTGTTCCATTTAGTGGTAGCTGTATTTTGGCAGTGAATGATCCTTACATATAGACCCTGCACGCAATTTTGGGGTTATTTTCTACAGATGCTTATCATCTACTTTCATGAGTTACGCTCTGTTCAAAATTTTCCGTGAAATTTTCAGCAAGTCACTTCAGATTTTTGAAGTTACATAGGTGTTGCTCTACTCTGTGTTACAGAGCCTAAATGTCCCATTTTTAAAAGCAATGTAAACACCTGTCCTTAAGAGCTTGAGTCACTTTTGAAAATGGGACTTTTTATCACTTAGACCTTGCAATGCTGACTGAAGCAATATCTAAATAACTTTACAAATCTGGACCATTACAACATTCTGCTTAAATGAATCTCAGAAGTCTATATGCAGTTATTCACAGATAGCAGCACTGTCAGAAATGATGAAGCTGTGCTATAACTAATATTAGGATTGGTGTCCTGAGACTTCCTAGGATCAAAACAGGTATTTTTGGTATAGATATTTTTTCTGTCACTGTTTTTCTTTCTCTTTGCAACCTGCCAATGCACTCAGTAAATCATTTTGGCCCTTTCTACATGTTACAGGCATCATGCAATTAACTGATTCATTGTGCAGTTACCTTTAGACCAGCTATATGTGCAAAGTACCTATAACACCATAACAAGTTAGACCTCAAAAATGTGTGCTAACTTTATAACTGGTTGCTATTGAGCTTTAATTTACATGTGTATCAGGGTCTTCCCTATGGCTGGGAGCCCAGTGAACTAAGGGGGCTCCCAGTTGCACAGATGCACCATGCCAACCAGGGCTGGAAGTCCTTCAACAGAGGAGACTCTTGACTCTAGCAGCTGCTGACTCCGGGGCCTGGTGGCACCATGCTGATGCTGAGGCCTGTGGTCCCACAGCTGCAGACACTGTGTCCCTATAGCATGCCTCCTGGGGCTGGAACCCAGCTGGGTCATAGCAGCTGTGGGGCACTGCCATAATCTCCAAGCCCTGGGGATGCCTGGAGCCCCTGGGACTGTGAAATGCAGCTGCTGCAATCTCCCAGCTGTGGGGATGCATGAAACCCCTGAGACTGAGATCACAGCTGCTGTGATCTCCTAGCCTTGGAGGCTTCATGCAATGCTGTGGCTATGAGATGGTGGAAGCTGCACTCTCCCACCCCTGGGGGTTTCATGCACTGTCCCATGAGGCTGAAAGCAAGCAGCAGCTGGCATCTCCCAGTCCTCAGGGTTTTATGCTCTCATGCATCCTTGAGGCTGGGAGATCATGGCAGCTGTGATCTTGCTGATACAGGGTGGGCCTGAACCAGCAATAAAGCACAATAGGATCTAATGTACAATCCCACAGTCATGCCTCCTACCATGCACATGTGGCATGGCAGGAGGTGCAGTTGTGTGGATCGTGCATTAGATCCCATTGCACCTGTACTGACACATATAGAGGAGGCCTCAGACTAGCAAATCACTTTTCCAGAAATTTTTCTGCAAGGCAGTTACTTACCCAGTCCAAGAAGAGAACTAATATCATGTAACTTAAGTTACTAATTGGAACTGAATGCCACAGAATTTCTCACATTGCCTACTCATAGAGAATTTTCACTTAAAATCATTACACAGTCACAGACATTGGTGGTGCTCTTATTCCTGCTACTCCCTTCCTATGCCACTTTGTAGGATATTTATGTATTTGGTGACTGGGGGATAATCAAGTATTTGTAGTGATGTGAAGAATCTTGTGGACTCTTTTTGATAGAAGGTTTCCTATAACTACAGAAGACTGGACTTAATGGCCAAAGAGGTTTGTTGCAGTGTTATGTTTCTGTTACATAGTTTAAAAAAATCCACACACATACAGTCCAATTTAATCTGAATAACAGATTCATTTAAATAAATTCCATATTATTCATGACATTCCTCATTGGATAGAAAAGTTAACATTTTTGAGGAAATCTGGTCTGTTTCTTTAGTTCCAACTACAAAATCTTTTGCATTGGCTAATAACTATGACCTATTTATCATTGAACTAAATTACTAAAATTTCATAACATTCTCTGTCAGTTTTCCTGCCTACTTCTGAAATGCTTTAAACATCATGGCACTCTACACTAGCACCAATATGTAACCAGCATTTACTAGGAATGCAGTAGATATTGTGTGCCTACACCAACCCTGTACAAGCATACTGCCTGATTAGGGAAGGATAAGTTTGTGTGCAAGTGTGTTGGGAAAAGGGAGCACTAACAAACCATACATTGTTTTTGAGAGACGTGTTAGTGGGTCATTCCCATTATTCATATCTTTGCTTTCAGGCTGCATGTTATTTTGATTTCTGAATATGTCTTTAAAATTGGTCTGTGGATTTAGACTGGACTGTGTTCCCCTTACCTGAGCTCATTATTTTGAACAACATTCAAATTCTGTACAAGACGAGTATTTTTCTCTCTCCTCCTGTCGTTTATATCCTCTTCTTTTAAAAATGTGGATTTCTCTAGGTATTTCTGGCTAGAAGAAATGTTTTTATATGAAATAACTAAAAAAAAAGAAAACAAAAAAAATAAACCTTCCTTTCTGCATCCCTAAACGACCATGTGCTATCTCTGGAGTCATCATAGCACCAGAAATTGCTTGCCATGCTTTATGACTGTTGTATTTCTACAAGGGATTCTGTATGAAAGTAAGCATTGGTCTTATTTTGCCATCACAGCAGCCACTTCTTGCATAAAGGTGAAAACATTCATAGCTGCAATTTCCTAGGCTGAAACCTGGAAAGTGGAACAATTTTTTATCCAGCATCACAGGGCTTTCTATAAGGCTTTCCAAGGCAGCCTTTCACTGCTAGGTCTTATGAGCCATTTTGCAAGGAAAGTATTTTCTGGCAGCATAGGCTCACCCTATAAGCAAATGAAAGGCAAGCCACAGGGATAAATTTATATGTCAAAGCACAACATTATTAGTATACCAAATAGGAAGGGGACATGCCCATCCTTTTCCTTATAACATTCTACTGTATTTACTTGAATCCAAGATGAGGTCCCTCCTCCCCAAACAATATAGGGGAAAAACCTCATCTTAAGTACCAGCCCAAGGCAGGTAGTGACTCAACTCAACTTCAGCTCCAAATCTGGGGCTGAAGTCAGAACTGAGCCACCAGCTGCCCTGAGCTGGGGTGGCTTTCATGATGAGGAAGGGGTTGTGTAGCTCATGGAGCACAAAGGGAGACTCCATGGTGTGGGGAGGGCACAAGGGAGTGACCCGTATGTGTGCCTTGGGATGCACAGGGGACACTGTGAAGCCTGTCCCTTTGTTACTTACCTTCTGCTCAAACCCCTCTGGCCCTGGCCTGGCTGGCCCCAGAGCAGCTGCCACTGCTTCTGTCTGGCTGAAAAGGGTGGGGCCAGGCTGGGACTGCCACTGCTGACTGCTGTGGGGCTAGACGGAGCTACAGAAAATTGGGTAGTGCAAAGGGTGGGGGACAGGCATGAGGGAGGTCAGGCACAGGCAGGGGAGAGCAGAAGGTGAAGGCAGGTAGTGGGGTACAGGCATGGGGAAGAGGCAGCAGAGGTCAGGCATAGGCACAGGGGGCCAGGGCTGAGGGTTAGGTGGCAGGGAAAGCAGAGGCTGGGATTGGCATGGAAGGGCAATAGGTTGGGGGCAGGCACAGTAGGAGCAAGAGTAGGTGGGGCAGATACAGGCATGGAGGGAAAGCAGCATGGGGAACAGGCAGTGAGGGGTAGCCCTAAGAGGGGCAGGTGACAGAGGTCAGGCACAGGTATAGGGGGCAAGTGGAAGGGGGTCAGGCACCGGGGAAGAAAGTGGCAAGGGTGGCTGGCACAGATGCTAAGGGGGAAAGGGAGGGCAAGGGTCTGGCCTCTCACCCTCTGCCACTACTTTTTCTACACCAGCAGCTTTGGTGTATGAATTTAATATGATTCTCCAATAATTAGATTCTATACGTGTAAAATTATAATAAATGTATTATTTTCCATGTACAGAATCCAATTATTGAGGTGGTAGTCTTAAATTTTAAATAGTCTTGGATTTGGTAAATGCCATTATTGAAGCCAATGTGGAGTTTACAGGCCCTACAACATATACCCAGTAATTTGAAGCAGTCTCTCCTTAGCGTAACCCCTAGAATGCCACTTGTTTCTGAGTCCACTTGGCTTTCCCAGACCTAGAAGACTAGGGCTTGGGGTAACAAGATGATATTTAGCCTGCAAAGTCTTCGGGTCACCCCTTCTAAATAAAGGTCCATCAGAGAAATCTTGGCTCTCATTCAGCTCTAGGAGCTGCCTGTTTCTACCTTTATCAAAGGGCTCTCATGACTAGTCTGGATGAACATACCTTCCACATCCACACTGCCTGCTAGTTATTTCCTGTCTCATCCAGTCACCCTGCTGCTGTAACTTAATGTCAGACCCTCCCCCAGCACCCCTCCCCCCCTGCCCCTAGTACTTACCAGCTTGGAGTCAGGCTGCAGCTGTCTGCTGCAGCCACCAGGGACTGCCCGAATCATCAAAGCTCTCCGAATCTTTTCTGAAGATTTGGAGAGCTTAGAATCGATTTGGACCTTGTAATTGGTCCCCTGATTCAATTTGGATTCAGAGATTCGGCCACTGAATCAAGCCGAATCTCCTCTGAATTGAATCACCACTTGAAGCTTCGCACAGCTCTACTTTCTATGTCTCCATTTCCTTCCCCTCCTTCTGCCAGGGGTTGTCCATTATCAGTGGTCCAACCAAAAGTTCACCCATCTCAGTTAGGAAAAGGACATTACTTCTAAGATTAGTTCACGTAGGTTTTTACTATTTTGTAGCATAGATCTGCCAATCTAGCAGCCATTTGTTGGTTCAGGTTGGATTGAAGTGGCTGAAAAGATGTTTTGTCATATAGGTTTTGTGTAGGTAACTCAACTATGTCAGAGGAGGGAAGCAAAAGACAGGAGAAAAAGGAGATTTCAGAAGGAATCTGAAACTTAATTGAGATTATAATTATACTCATTGGGTTATAGCTATACTCAGCACGCACATGCACTTTGTGGTGCCCCAAAGGCTTTTGAGGTGTCACAAAACACACACGGCACATGGGAAAAGGGTCTCCATGCTGAACATTTTCAGTGCAGAGCCAAAATTAGATACCAAGAAATCCCAGCACTTAAATAAATAAATAAATAAAAAGGTTTTAAAAAGTGGGGCAGTACGCACAGCTGCAGCATGCACCGCCTGAAACCAGAGTGTAGCTGGCCAGAGCCATGCTCCGGCTGTCAGCCAGGCGATGCATGCCCAAATCGTTGCTGCTGCAGCCCTGAGAGGCCCCCAGGACCCCGGGAAAGGCTGCTGAGGCCAGCCTAGGTGCTAGGCCCAGCCTCCCCTATCCACCTGGGGCAATTTGCTGTGTGCCCTAGCACACATGCAGGGGTATTCCCCAAGGACAAGTAGCAGCAGCATAACTATGTGCTGCTGCTGTTTGTCTCTGGGAAAATATACATGCATGATCATCTGGACATGCCCATTGAGGGTATAGTTAGCAGAAAGTTCAGCTGTCCAAACTATTGTACACAGAAGCAAAATTTTCAACAACAAGACTATCAAAGGTCAATTAAATATTAATTGTTCACCTTATTTTAGTCCACTTCAGCACCCAAGGTGCTAATGGAAACATTCTCTGCATGTTTAATTTTAAAAAGAAATTGCTTATTAACATTTGACATTTTCTAATACGTTTTTGGAGATGTGAGGCAAAACAAAAGAAAAGGCTACCAGTAAACAGTTATAACAATTGGAAAAAAATACATTAATTTCTGTTTTTCATCATGTGTCCTACCATGTATAATTGTTGTTGTCAGAACTGTAAAAGGTTGATTGACAGATTAATAATATTTAAAAAGAAATCCCCCAGCATATATTATGATGACTGTATTCTTCATTCATTGCTCTTTTGCTTGACAGTTCTGAACAGTAAAGTAGTTCTTGAATACTAAATATGTATTTTTAAAAATGTTTTTGAAAATATAATTTCTGATTATCTTAATAAAAAATTGCAACCTTTTAGAAAAACAATCCCAACATAACAAAGCTATATGTATTAACTGATTGTTACACACATTGTGCCCTAGCCAGAATCATTATATAGTTGTCCAAGCTGCATACAATTTCAGCTTAATTGAATTTCTATTTCAGGCAAGCAGTTTAGAATTCCTGTGTGTATACCTGTGTATAGATCAAGCTGTGCTTTGGCACAAAATCACCCAGAATAGCTTAGACACATTTGTTAGTGGACAAAATGCAAAATAAAAATCTGAGCCTCTAAACATCATTCGTTCACTGTCAGGTTTCAAAAGGTCTTTTGCTATAAGGAGTTTCACAGTGGTCCCACTGTTTTTTATTGTATTGTTAATTTCAAAGTGTTATTTGACTGCTCTATAAAATAAAATGACATCCTTTCCTCTAGTTAACTAAAAAACTACTGTCTTCTCTTCTATTGCACCATTTACTACTGTGTTAGTATATTAACCTCAACAGCTCACCTGTTCTTTTTAACTGTATCATAACTCCATGTCTCAGGTGTAGCAGGCACAAGTTTAAAAGTGTACTGTTCACTTGCTTAAAATAATTTTTGTTCATGCTTTGATTGGAAAAATTAAAACAAAGTGCTGTGGTAGCCTCTGGAAAACGCATTCAGTCTCTGAAAGATGAGCTATTTATACAACGACTCATTATTTCTCTATCTTATGTTTCATGTTAGACAAGAGGCATGTTTTCAATTAGGTTGTGAAATGGCATGCTGTAGAAAGACTCAACATCCAGGTTTTATTTTAATTTTGTGATCAAGATATAACAGAAGAAAAGAGGAAGATGTGTACACATTACAATACACCTGCATTTGTAGGTTACTTTCTAGGAATATGGGTTCCTTATATCAGGCCTGAGAGGTGATAAGCAAAATCAAATCCCATTGATTTAAAAAAGGAATGGCTGATCCTCAGCATCTCTTGTATCAGGCTCAAGATGCCAAGTGAAGCAGGTTTGATTGGTTTTTTAAATTTTTTGGCAATGTAGTTTGTTGGTGGTGGTTTGGGGCTTTTTATTTCCTTTTTTAATATTTGAATTTTTTCCTTAAGCTGTATAATTCTATATTTTAAAATGTTGTGGTTCACACCAGAGATGCAGGTAATTTAAATAAAATGTACTAATTTGTATCGTATTTGTTGAGATTTAAAAGGACATAGCGTATTTTTTATTTTTTCTGACTGACAAGCTCTCCTTTTTATGTAATTCCACTGGATGTATAAAATAATTGAAAGGTAACAGATGAACTGAACCCATCAGAAAAGGAAGAGATCCTTTTATAAGTTGAGTTTAGGAAATCTTTAAAAGTTTGAGGAAATCTGTCTTTATTAACTTTTGCTTTTTGCTGCTGATTTCTCTGTTTTCATTGTGGCTTATAGCATTGTAAATTAATTTAACATAAAAGGATAAAAATGTTGCTTTTGAAATGTTTCTCATTAAATTATGGAAAAATATTGCAATAAATAATAGAAAAGAATGCCTCTGGTAGCAGCTTCTGTTTGCTCAGTTATTGCTGTACCACAAGTGAATTATTGCAGAGTTAACTTTGAGCCAATATTATTGCAGTTATACTGCTTAAAACAGATGAGCTGCAAACTTCAAAAAACAGCACAAAAATGAAAGTACAAGCTAGATCCTTTGAAAGTGAAATCTCTATTTATGCTGCTGAATGGTGTATGTGAATGACAGTTGGCTAAAATTAAAGTCAGTCACAGCTAGGATTTACATTAATTAACTGGAAAGTCATGTCTGGTTAATTTAGTTTATACAGTATAGACATCAGATAGAGGTGCCTTAAAACACAATGTTGAGAGGCATGCTTTGCCAATATACCTTGAAGGCAGTATCTACTATTGATATTATGCTAGAGGATTATAAATTCAATGATGCATTTTAATTGAATATGTAACCTGTGTTGGAGAGGTGGGAAATCACTCTTAAATTACCAGTGGAAAGTTGGCATTATTCTCAGTCTCACTAGAAATACCACAACATTATGTATCATGATGGCAGCTTTGTTGTTGCTGTTTAGAAGTGGGGGTTGGTCCTAGCATGAGACAAGTGGTATTTTTAAAAGCTGCTGTTGGTTGGGATGTCTTAGACATGTACCCATATTATTGGTTCAGATAAAAGCTTGATTCTACGTAGTTGGTTTTCATCTGACTATTTACATTCATGACCAGATTTTAATTTTTTTGAGCGGAAAACTATAAAAAGAAGTATAGTTCTTGCTTAGATGAAAAGAAGTCTGAGCAGGGTAGGTAAGAGTGACAGAGTCTGGGCTCAGGTTACAATTTCTTTTCTTTCTCATGCATTATTGTTAATAATGTTGTAGGTATTATTTTAAACCATGGGCAATCAGCTATTTTGTAAATTAACAATAGGTTACCAAAGCCTTAGCTATTTTACTGCTGGTATCTGTGTTAGTGTTACTGAAATGCTTTAAATTTGTACTCCATGAACATTTACAGCTGCAGCAAATAGTAGTAGTAGAAATACAATAGCTTTAGTCATATGTCTATACATATTTAATCAGAGCTGACATCAGGACATTCTAATCATTTTCTTGAAATAGTCATTGTTAATCTACAGTTATGGAATGGTTTTGTCTAAGAGGTTGCTCTCATTTCATCTCAGAGCCCCAGGCACAGGCATAGACATTTGTCTGCCTCACGGGACAATAGATTTGCTCTGAGTGAGATATCAGCTTGTTAAACATCTGAGTGTGTGGCTATAGAACCCAATTATTAAGTGATAATCCCTTCCACATTTATCACATGTGACATTTGTATCTAAGGGTGGTGTTACAGGTTATCTTTAGGCCGTCATTAAGGCACTTAAAATGGGTAAAGCGTGTTAACCCATGCTGAGTACTCTCTAAATGTTTTTAAATGATGCAACTTCAGCTGAGTATTATCTTTTGATCCATTTTACCCAGGTCATTCCAGGGTATTGTTAGTTTGGTCTGGTGAGATAAAATGCTCTATTTTGATTCCTCCAGTATCCCAGGATGTACCATTCCCCCTCCTTTGCTCTGTGCACAAACTTCTGGAATTCTACTGCTCAGTGCAGTGATCCTGGCCTCAAGCCAACACCCCTTCCTGCTCACAGAGGGAGCAGCCCCAGCACACTTGGACCACTCTTGGCACCCAGATGCAGTTCATCAGTTAGCTGCTTGCTCTAGCACCCCATGCAAGCAGCAATCCCCAGTGTGACATGCAAGCAGTGAGCCTACTGAATCTCACCTCTGCCGTGGTGTTCGTGTTAATCCAATTCCTGCCCTGGTAGATCATGCAATGAGCCTGCTAGAGCTAACTCATCCCCCTCCCCCACAATCCCAATCCCAGTTCAGTGAAGATTTTGGATGGTCAGTTTGTCTGTCTTTCTTCCTCTCTCCTTTGTCTTTACTTCTCCTCCTGCCCATTCATTTCAAACACTTTTTTTATTTTCAACAATTTTCCCTCCCACCTGCAGCTGCAGTTATGGCTGGCTCCTTCTGGGTATGGGGGAAGCCACCCCCATAGTGGTTTCTCTGCTTCTGAGCTACATGCCACCTTGCCCCCCAACTCTCCTGCTCCATTCATCTGCTCGCTGGTGGCAAGTGAGTTATGCAGCTCTGAGATGGCATTAAGCTTTAACCCAAACCTGTACCAAAACTGTTATAACTTTATGACAGCTTAATAGTCCATAGATTTAATATACTTTAAAGGTATCATATAACAGCACCCCAACACTCCTAAATGTGGTATGGGGTTTTTCTTGAGGTTTCTTCTTCTGCATGTTGGGCTCTTCTCTCCTCAAAATCCTTTATTTCATGCTTAATAAACTGTTTACAAGAGCTTTGATCCTCAGCCATCTTATCCCAGTCATTTGGCTCAGTATTCATTGCCTTCAGGTCTTTCTTGAAAACATCTTTGAAAAAGGGATAAGGATGCCTTTGTGGTCTTCTTCCTATAAAGAGCTCTCCATACAAGAGATCCTTGAGTATACAGCCATCATCCATTTTCTGCTGAGTGACGAGAGAATGAATATTCAGGATGTTGACACATGTTCCAAGACCTCACTGAAAGCAACTTTGTTCCACCAGGTAATTCCTAGAATGTAACAAGGCAACATAAATGAAAGCCGTTGAGGCACTTTTCTTGAGTAGAGTATGTGATCCAGGATCTGCTGCACAAAAAGATGTTCATGATGTAAGCCTGATATAATTAGACTATGATCTTAACAGTCAGTTTGTTGTTGTTCCACTCTTGTTTGCGTAGTATACTTACGATACCTGATGCTTTGCCAATATGGGGATTCAGTTCAGCCTCAAGTGACAAATTGTTGATAACAATGAAGCCAAGATGTGTAAATTTACTTACAATATCCAATACTTTTTCACCTACTGTGATTGCTGATGATGACTCAGTGTTCTGGCCTATAATGTTGGTTTGATTGTAAGACCAAACTCTTGGCAGTCATAAGCAAAGTGACTTGTAGTTTTGAAGGTCGCTCTTTGTATGGGCTATCACACTGCGAACCGCAGCTCATGAATCAACATTTTCCACACTTTTTTATAGTTGTTGCTTTAAAGCATGTGAGGTTGAATCATTTTCCATCTGAGCCTATATATAAATAAATTCCTTTAGTAGCAATCCCAAAAGCACACGACACAAGAAAATATCTTGAATAGGGTCGGAGTATGGACACAGCTCTGCTTGACTCTGGTTCAAACCTCCAAAGTCTGAGACATTGTTCCATCATAGCTGACTGTTCCACACATTCCATGATGGAAAGAGCAGATTATGCTGAGGGGTTCTGGTGGACAGCTAATCTTTTCCAGTAACTTGAAGAGGCCTTTTCTGCTCAGGAGGTCAAAGTTCTTAGGTCAGGTCAACAAAGGCGATATAGAGGAGTCTCCTTTGTTCCCTACATTTTTCTTGGAATTGTTGGAGTGAGAAGATCATATCTATGGTGTACTTACTAGCTCTGAAGCCACGCTGTGACTCAGGGTAAACACGGTCAGTAAGGATTTGAAGCACCATCCAAGTGATGATCTTTCCAACAGCGCTTAATAGTGAAATGCCATGACAGTTGTTGTAGTTGCTGCAGTTGCCTTTATTCTTGTACAGTGTGTCAATATTGGCATCTTGCAGATCATGTGACACTGTCTCTATTGTCCAGCAATGAGTAAGAAGCTCATGTAAGTGGGGAAGAAGTACATGTCTTGCACACTTGATCACTTCTGTTGGAATGCCATCTTTTTGGGGGGCCTTGCCATTGGTCAAATTGCCTTGGCCTTACTTAGGTCCTCAACAGTTGGAATATCTTCAAGGTCTTTAAGGACAGGCACTCTCCCAGTAGACTTAAGGGCTGTGTCAGTAACATCACTTCCCTTGAATATAGTTCAAAATAGTGTTTTATCCATCTTCCCATCTGTTGCAACTTTTCCTGATGTTGTCTTTAATGGAACTGACTTCTTTCAGTTGGAGCTATTTCCTTCTTGATGCCATCATACATGCCTCCAATGTTTCCATTGTCAAATTTGGAGGGAATTTTCTTGCAGTCACAGCCAGTAATCATTGGCAGTCTTGAGATTTGTTGGACAACACTCCTTGCTTTCTTCGGTTTCTTCCAAGTTACTTCTGAGGCATTCTTGTGATTTAGCATAGCAATTTGTTTGAGTTTGATAAATAGAATCAATTCATGTGAGTGTGCCTTAAACCAATCCTATTTTCTTCCAACCTGCTTGCTGAATATAGAGTCAGCAGTGACATAGATCATTTTTTGAGGCTTCTCCACTTCTCTTCTGCAGTCTTGCACAAAGGCAGCTCTGAAGTGGCCTCTTCCAGAGCCTCCATAAACTGCAAGGTTTTCTTATAATCAGATATATTGGTGATGTTAATGTACAGCAAACACTGATACTTAGAACAGAAGATTTTCTTTGGTTTCAGTTTGATATTAGTGACCACAAGCACTTAAGATAATCAGTGTTCTAATCAGTACCCTTGTAGCTGTAAGTAAGGAAGACATTACTGAGATTGGACCACCTAGCGATGATGGCACAAGTGACCAGATCTTGGGTGTCTCCATGGTATCTTGTGGCATGGCCTTGCTCATGCCTCTCACTCCCCACACACAGCTTCTGCTCCCCCAGCCCTGCTTGAAGGGATTCCCAGATGCCAGGGCTATGGGGCCAGGGACCCAGGTCTGCAGCCCCCTGTCCCTGGCTGCTGCAGCGGAGCAGAGCCTGGCTCCCTGCTGCCTGCCTGCTGCTGGCTCGGGCAGAGGGTGGGGCCAGCTCCCCACCTCTGCATGTACTCCCTCAGGGGCAGGGAGGACCCATGGCCCCCAGATCTGTGCATGTGTTGGGGGCTGCATGCTGCCCACTAAGGACTCCCACCCTGCTGCCCTCCCCCAGGGCCTCTACAACTCAGCGGGTGCGACCCGGCACTGTAAAGGACAGCATGGCTGTGCAAGAAATCTGCTTTCCCCTGTGAGCTCCTCCCTGCCCTGGCGATGTGTCCCCTGCATATGTGGCTACAGCCTGGCCAGTGGTGTGGGGTTGCACACAGAGGATGTCACCAGGGCAGCACAGAGCTTGCAGTGGCAAGTAGCTTTCCTGTGCAGCCCCACTGTTCTTTTCACCTCCTGGTCTCACGTGCTGGGCTGCGCTGGGGGAGGGCAGTAGGGTTGAAGCCTGAGCCTGCAGGAGACAGCTTGTGCTTGTACCCTATGCACAGTTCTGGGGTTGTGGGTCCTTCCTGTCCCCTGGGAGTGTGCACAGCAGTGGGGAACAGCTCACCCTGCTTCCACCCAAGCCTGCAGCAGGCAGCCTGCCTAGCACTGCACACAGATCTGGGGGGGGCACAGATCCCCCCTGCCCCCCTGAGAGTTTTTTTCCATGGGAAGCGGAAAACCCAGATCCCTGCTGATCAATGAAATACAGTACTCTCCCCCATTAGCAGAGACAACCCATAGCATCCCTCTCCTTGCCAAAGAAGTTGGACTTACATCTCATAACTGCTGCCTCCCATATTGAATCTCCGCCTGAAAGAGAAAGGAAAGCTGGAGTGTCCTTTCTAATGTGTAAAGACCTGGGCAGTGTGCATGGAGATACTGGGTTTCCCAGAAGCCAGTGTCTCCCTCTCAGCTTTGCTGGTTTAATCCATAGAAAAGGTAGTTGCCAGTACATTTGGAAACAGATTTGCTGCAGGAGCTGCTACAGCAAGGGAGATCATCCATTTTGCCATCTGTTGGGGGCTCCCCTCCTAGATTGGCTGCTGCCCAGGGTTAAAGAGTCCAGTCCACCCTTTCATTCAGTGGACCTCAGTTCCACAACCTATTGGCAGCATTTCTTCTGCCAGGGGTAAGACTAGTACCCCCTTGTAAGGTGTTCCTCTACCCAAAACCTAAAGGTTGCCAGATTATTTAACTGCTGCCTAGCACATGGCATTAACAGTTGCAGGTAGTACTGTCTACTCTAAATTTCGGTAACAGGCAAACCTGATCATGATGAGCTCTCATTTCATCTCAGAGTACTAACTTACTTTGCATGTTTGTGGGGCACTGTCACCCTAATTGGGTACAGGATAGTAACAAGCAAAACTTCTTTACCTGATATTCCTGAGCTTTTCACAGCTATCTTGCCTTGGAAATATTTATAAAGGTTATCTACAAAATGCAGTGCACTACCTGTGTTAAAAAGGATTCTCAGTGGTCATGAAGTGGTAAAGCTAGAAAATTCATTTAAAATTTATTATGCATTTAGTTGGCACAAAATATATAAGGCAATAAAGATGAGTTTATGATGCACATTTTACTTGGTATATAGATCATTTCTTACAAATTTGTTTTGGATTACAGTATTTTTACTTGGCTGTCAATTTCCAGAATGTAATCTTAAATACAGTTTAGCAGAGTGTACATAATGCAGTGCTCATTGCATTTACTCCAGATACCCAGGACTTCAGACTTCAGAATGAGTCATTTAGAAGATGAAATACTGTTTATACTAGAAAATACTACATCATATTTAGTATCTTGAAGCGTTTAGCAAACATAAATATCTCTGGTTCAAATATTCCCTGTAGTCACAGCACACAGATGATGATTGTGTGAAGTCACACTCCCATATAGGAGATGTTGGGAGGCCTCTTGTTATATCTTCTGGAGTTTGCAGGGATAGAATTGACCACCCACAACCATTCATGGGTTGCATATTATTACCCTTTAAAGTCAATGATCACACTTACTCCCAGTCCTTTTAGCAGGGCTTTGGGCCATTTGGACAAATGATGCAAATAGGAGGCAATTATATTTAAAAGACTGCAATTCTCCTTAGTTTGGACTCAGATTTTCCAAGCAAAGCAGGGCAGCTTTCTCATGTCACTTGTGGGAGAATATTTGTCATAAACAAATATTTGAGGGTGCTGTTCCATGTTACAGTTTGCATGTGACAACTCTAAAGAATGGTATGTGGCATTAAAATTAGTTTGTGCTGTGACCAGTCACATTAAGGGTTAATACCATCTGTATGTGCATATAGTTGGCTTGTGGCAGTAGAGTTGATGAGCAAGGGTATGGCTAAGAGTGGCTAAGTCTGCCCTGTGGCTGCCTGGCTCTCCAGCAGCTCCCTGCTCACCAGGGCCCCCCACCCACCCCATGGTTCCCTGGCAGCTTGTCGCGCACCCACCCCCTTCCTGGAGTTCCCCACTTACCCTTGGCTGCCTGTCTCTCTGTGGATCTCTGTCAGTGTGGGGAAGTAGTGTTCTGGGTGATAAATCATCCACTACTACATTACTGTAACATAAGTTGCCTAACACCTGTTGGAGATAATCCTCATCCAAATAGATCTAACTTTGAGATGCTCTGAGGGCACTTAGCTCATCTTTTCCTGCCTTAACACAGGGACACTCCTGTCTTAAGAGCATTTAATGTGTGGGAAAAAACAAATTGAGTACCTCAACATATATATGTATGTATGTATGTATGCTGCAAATTTGATTCTAAGACTTGTACTCATTCATTAGGGGGGGACAGAAGCAATAATGTGTGACCTGTGTGTCACATAAAAACTAAGCATAGTGCTCATAATGAGCACTCTTAATGAATTTCACTCACACATTTTGTAGACCAAACTTTATTTGCTAAAGCTATTTAATAATTGTAATAAGTAATTTTGAGGATATAAATAAGTAGTTAATGGATAATTAATACACGGCAGATGGTTAATTTCATAAAATAATCAGCTACTCTATTTCCATCTTTCTCTTCAAATAAATAGGTACAGAGATCCATTTTCAAGCATTTTTTATTTAACCTGGTGATACTGACAAAAGATTGATGTTTGTATACATTCCTAATCTCGTATGCATTACTTTGAAATATATCTTTGTATGTAGTGACTGAAATTCGGCTCACCAAAATCAACAGGAGTTTTGTCTTTAACTTCAGTGGAGCCAGAATTTTATCTTGTAGGTGTTGGTGAAAAATATGTGCACATATTACTGTAGTAACAAAGTTTCACTTTTGTACACCCACATAAGTTCATATCTATGCATACAGCCACGTTTATGATATATGTGTACCAAGGTGTTTCAGAAAGTAACAGCAATTTTGAAAGAGAACCTTTTTTTTGTAAAATTATCATTTCCTGGACCACATTGCTTCAGATGATGCCTGCATTCACTAATGCCACCATTACAATTTTCCACTGCTGTGTAGCGTACAGTGGGAAACTACACAGCAGCAGGAAACTGTGATGGTGACATCGTTGAAAGTACCCATCCCTTACGACTATGTAGAGAAGTGATATGATCCATGGAATGATCATTGCACACAAAAAAGCTTTATTTCAAAATTACCACTACTTTCTGAACACCCTCATACAACACACACAACCCACATCAGTCTTCACTACTGTTAATAGTCATTCTACTATGTTTATTATTGTTATATGAAAATTTAGGAAGAAATATTTCTGTGCTGTTCACTGAGATGAGAGCAGCTACAGAAGAACATATGCAGTGTGTCAACAAAAACAAGGACTCCTTTGGCCTGTCATTTAAAATGTCCTTTTGAATGCTGTCTTTTAATTTTAAAAAGTTGTATTGGTTACCCGTTTCAAAAGTTGATTATCTAAGGTAGTGGTGTTCAATCTCTTGGTGGCATGGGACAGATAAGTGGTGTGGGGCTGGTCTGCAGGCTGGATCAGGCTCCCTGCTGCCTGACTTGGCTCCCTGCCACCCTGTGCTGCCTTGTTTGGCTCCCGGCCAGCTCATGCTGCCCCACTGAGTCTCACACCACCCCAATCAGCCCTACATACTCAACTGAGCACACAGGGCCAACCTATTCAGCCCACAGGGCTTCACCTGGGTTTGGAAATTTTGACAGCTGGGGAGTGGCAGATGCTGTTGCTTCCCCACCACCCCATTCTCGGGGTTGTGGGGACCTCCGTAGGCCAGATGACATCAGATGCATCTGGCCTACAATATAGGTTGGCCATGATAGAGGACATTCTGGTTTTGTGCTACTCTGTCCTTTATTGATACAAAACCCAATGCCTTTATGTCCTCTAGTTTTGTCTTCAAGAGAAAACTAGAGGACATAAAGGCATCCAGTTTTGTATCAATAGAGGATAGAAGACAACCGGACTGTCCTCTATGATGATCACTCTACCTACAAGCCAGGGGTTGAGCACCCCTAATCTAAAGTTAGAATCCATTCTAAATCAGATTTTCTTTAGCCACGGAGAATGTAATCATGAACATGATTACTTGTTAATGAGATTGGTGTGCAGCTTTCTAATATAATATTCTACCAGTTTTTATTCCCAGGTATTTTATTTTGTGTTCCTATAAAAAAATATAACAGTGAATGTTCTGTACATATTTTGCTTTTGTTTTATATTTGTTTGGGTATTTTTGGAGAGGGATTGCTGTTGACCCTTTTCAGCTCTAATGCTCTGTGGGATTATACTAGACTGTAACCTGTGCTAAATGGATTTGGCAGTTTTGAAATTGGATTTTTTGTTCATTTTGCATTAAAACCCCAAACCACCACACTGATTAATTGTATTACCATTTTAAAGAATATACTTAGCCTGGCAGGTGAGAAGTGAAACAGAACAAATTAATGTTTTAAAAACCCAAAGCCAATCTTTATGAGGCAGTTGTGTTCTTTTAAATTAGTAAAAACCTCACTGAGACTAAACAAGGCATTCCACAGAGTTGATGCTGATGCTCCCATCAAACGCGAACAGCTATTTTAATAATATTAACCAAGTGAAGGAGTATTGACAAAGGCAAGGAAATGCAAACTTAAGGCTTCTACTCTATCATAAACTCCACCCTTAAGCTGTCATGCTCCACCTTCCCACAAGCGTTTGGCATCCCATGCTATGTTACAGGCGCAAAGCTGTGAATTATGAGTTGGGTGAAAACTTTTGCTTTTCAATACTTGGATGATTTTGTCATAAAATGAACCTTATTCTTATATTCTTAGGAAGTAGATATGGGATTAGATTTATGGGCAGTTCAGGTTTAAGTTAAGAAGGCATAATTGAAACAAAACCCCCATTTACAGGATGCAAAATCTGTTAGAGAAGGGGAAAGGGAACTAACAATGTAGGAGCATCATGGCTGCATTTTCCAGCCCCGTGAAAGGATTTTCAAATGACTACAACATCTGGGCATGTTTACCTTGTGGTGGTATAGCCCAGTTCCACAAAATGATATGATTCCCAAGGAATTTTAAGCAGAGCAAGTAAAACACCTGAGCCATTTCACCATTTACTCTTCAGGGACGTGCAGTGAATCTGTTAATGTCTTATGGTAAATGATGGACAATATAGATAGAAATGCCAAAAATATACTTTGAGGATAGATTATCATAAATAATGAATGTGGATTTCATTTGGGTTGGAGTCTCATTTGGCTTCAAAATTAAGAATGAGGGAACTTAACAGGTTCTGATTTTGGTTTCTCTTATACTGAAAATCATGCAGATAAAAATGTTAATGGGACAACTTTCTGTCAGCCCATGAAGTTATGTCAAAATTGAAATGCATCACAGGAATGTGTTAGTTTTAGTTAACAACATGAACAAAATCACTGGAATCATTTTTATGTTAATAATTCAGTATTTTTTACCAAACAAAGTAGAAACACTTTCATTTCAACATTATCACTTGGATTAATTTGCATTTACATTAAAATATAAGGAGAAAAGGTAGCAGAGAAAATTCAAGGGACAGGATACGGCTATAGTTGAGGATATGGGAGAATGGAAGGAGTTCTTTCAAACTACCTCTAGAGCAGGCTGTTTTTAGTGGAGTGGAAAGAAAAAATGTTTTATGTATTTGAGTATTCATCTTCTAGCATCCAGCTACTCAGAAAATGGGAATGAAAATGCTGTACTACATTTACAGACCATATAAATGGGAGGGAGGGGCATGTGTAGAGATATATGTGGTTTTTTATCTATCCTAATTAATTCTTGTCCAAATGACATAATATTAATTCAGCTATTACCATTCTAAGAACATTCCAAGTATAATCAATTGTATTTTGCATATTGAAATACTATGCATAAAACAATTAGCATGGATTACCACTGTGCAGTTGTATCAGTAGACTTTGCTTCTGGAAGTAACTGTCACTATATGAGTTGCTATTGACAATAAACAAAAATAGGATTCATGTGGTTTTGCATAGTAGAAATGTGCTACTTAGCAAATGCACTGTCTGGATAATAAATATTTGTTTTCAAATGCAGTTAGTGTAACATAAATGGCCAGATAATTCAAATTATTATTTTTCTAAAATATAAAAATGATTTACCTACTTCTCTATTTAATTTTTCTGAATTAATGTCTACAGCTAATGTAGAAATCATCCCTAAATTCCTATATCTCTTATGCTGATTTCTGAATTTAAAACTCGATGACATAAAATTGTTGCTTTATCTATATATCTTGGCAATCTAACAATCTATCTGTGTGTGTAAATATATAACAATATGTTCAATAGTGTCATAGTGATCATGTAATATGTAATATAGATGACCATAAAATGACGTAAATATGTTATGAATTGATAAAATTTGTAATGGTACATACTAACCGTCAGCCTGCTGAATTTAATCACATGGTTATCTGAAATGGCTGGTTTATGAACCCTTGGCAAATGCAATTTATTTGATGAACCCAGGAACCCAAGTGGTTTTCCATTGACTTACAGGTTGTTTGATTTAAATTAGTGTGCAAGGAACCACACTAGGAAATGGAGAAATGGTGTGTAAACCATACTTGTTTTCATGCACTTGATCAACTTGCTTTTGATTCTACCAGAGACAAGTGTTTTTGGCAGTTTTTTCCATAGGAAAGGAAGGAATGAGCTATTTGTCTTTTTTCGACTTAAGAAACCTTGCACACTTCCAGCTGTTGGCAGAATGCCGCAAACCTTCTCTTCACACACCAGCCTAGCATTTTGCTGTGTGGTGCTGTGATTTCTTGCTACATGGATATTAATCGGTACTAAATTACAATGTAGTTGCATATTACATCTACAACAGTAGCAAATGACTTAACTACCAAAGGAGTTAATAATGATTTTGGTGTTCATTGTAAAGTTATAACTGTTATGGGCACATCATCAAAAGCCAGGTAACACTTTACAAGAAGTGGACATTAATTAATGGTAAATCACAATGGAATTCTTACAGCTACATTAAAATTAAATGAGCCTTTGGAATTAATAATTATGCAATGAAATCTCATAGAATTAATACTGATTAGCCATCTTTAAAAAATCTTTAACATGAAATACTTGTTTTGATTGATTACATTGCAATGAAATCAGCACAGGAACTGTTTAAAGTAGATACTGTTTGTTGTTCTGAACTACCATGTGTGAAACCACAGACTTACCACCTGCCAAAATAATTACAATGCATTACCGCGTTCATTTTTTTTTCTCTTTAAAATATACTGTTCTATTCACATCATTTTTGCTTTGTTCCACGTGAAAGATTTGATGGAACCTTTTGAAACTTGTCAAGAAAATATTGACTGACTTCTGTGGGAAGAAAAACTGAACCTGATCTAAAACTGATCTGGGAATATTGAACTAGATGTTAAGAAACATGTAGTCAGAGAAGTGACTGGGAGTCATGGAACCAGAACTAAACTCTTCATATACTGTTTCCAAAGGGTAATTGAGCATACAAACATTAAGGTGGATAAAAGTCCAGCTTTTTCAATAAAGAGAGCTTTCTATCGAAAATACTAGATTTGAAAATTGCCATAGCAACAGTACGGTGTCAAAAAGGAAGTGACACTGCGTACTTTCATGGTTAAGTTTTTATTTCAGTATGTTTGCCTTAAATACATGAATTATCCAGGTTTTATAGTGTATGAGTGTTTTGTGTGTGTGATTTTTTTTTTTAAACTAGAAAGAGTAAAGTTACAATGGGTAACAGCTGTAAAATGGATAAAAGAATGGTAAGCAGAGCTGTAAATGACAACTTAAAGCTTCTGTTCAGAGACGGTTTGTATCTAAATAAGGCCAATTTCAATGTAGCTGGGATGGAAGGGTCAGGATCTAGAACCAGTATTCTGAATAACTAACTTATTTTTCTTTATTTTTTTTCTTTTTTCTTTTAACCTAGACGTAGATAGCCTTAGTGTTGGCAGGAAAAAAAATTCTGCAGTGAGTCATGATTCTTGAATTTGAAATAAAAATGAACTTTCGTTTTGCAGTAAATACGTATGCTGTTTTCCTCCATATTGGAGAAACATATTTATTGTAGTTAATATAATGACATAGCCTTCATGTATGTCTATACTTCCCAAAAGATAATGAGGGAAAACAACTTTGCTCCAAACTTGCATGTACTTTGGAGGAGACTATTTTGTAGGAAAGTGGCTTCTAATTTTTTATTGCCTCCTGAATTGGAGATTGTTTCACCTGAAGACCAATGTTGAACTTCCCTGTTTTGGTCCATTACTTAATATCCAAGTATAGGGTCAGTTTTCTGGTGTATCCTGTATTGGGGAACAGACATGGTCTACTACAAGTTTTCCATTCTGTGATCATAATTTTGAAAAGAGAAGGTTATCGAAGACTCTGAACAGTCTGTTTTATCAGCATAAGAGACTATGGAGAGAGACTGTCTCCATGAATCCGAAACAGCGGTGTGGGACGGAGTTGATGAAAGCAGTTTCACAAATTTAATTCAGCCAACAACTATCTCCTGTTCTTTTGTACAGGTGGCTGAAATGTTCACCCAGCACTGAGATTTCTTTTGTATGGTTATAAAAGTAGATTTCCTCTTGTAGTATTTGCAATCTGTTCTGTACTATGAGGTCTGCAAGACCTCGATTACTGGCCAGCATTGGGGTCATTTGCATTAGATGTTCTGTTTGCTAAAGGCTATGGTCTCTATACTCCTGCTTCTCTGAGTTTACATGCCACATAGTTTTAATAAAAATGGTTTCAGTGCAGAGATATGTTCCCTTCTTGTTTCACAACAAGAGTTAGCTGTTGAGGTCAAGAGTCAATTCTCTCTCTTTGTGTTGGAGATATCACCAGGTTTCCATATACTTCTCCCATATTTTCTCACACACCATCCCCCTCAGCTCTCCAAATAAAACACACATCTTGTTTTTGGAAGGAAGAATATAGAAAAAAAAAGTTTTCTCTTGAGTCATGGCCAACTGTATGACATAGAGTAAGTTATCCTGGGACCATAGGCTGAAAACAGATGTTGTCTTTGGAGAGGGATCATCTGTGCTGGGATGTGTCCCAACACAGATTGATCCACTTCATTGGAGTTTACAGACATTGCTGGGGGGCCATTGTCCTGCAGGATCCCCAAGCAGGGGATTCCTGTAGCACTCTTATCCTGCTGCCAGCCCTTGCTGTCAGCCCTCGGTCGCAAATGTCCACAAGTAGGAGTTCCTCCCCTTGCAGGCATGCCACAGGAATCCTCTTGAGGGAGATCCTGCAAGACAAGGCCCTGATAATGTTGAGATATGTAAGCCATGGGAATCCCCTGCAGGAGATTCCTGTGTCATGCTTCTGCAGGCAAGGGGGACTCCCATGCCAGTTCCCCCCACTTACAAATGCATGCCCCAAGTCAGGCCACAGAACCCTGTCACATGCACCATCGTGATTCCCTGTATGGGAATTCCCAGGATATGCTTCTGAAAGCCCATGCAAGAATTTCCTCTACAGGAGAATTCTTCTGGCATACTGTAAGCAAACAAATGTCCTCCCATTTAAGGTGTCACAGACTGCGATTACTTGTGGTCACAGCAACATTTTGGGGCATTTATAGCATGATAAGGGGCTAAGATGTCTGCTTCCTCCCCGCTTGTGCCACCATAAACATTTTTATGGTGGCACAAGGGCAATATGTGTTTGTACCCATATGGCATGTCCAGACGAGCATGCATGTGCACTTTGTGGCACCTCAAGGGCTTTTGAGGAACTGCAAAATGCATGCAGCACACGTGAAAGGGTTCTCTGCACTGTATATTTTCAGCACAGAGACAAAATTAGATATGGGGATCTCCTGGTATCTTAAAAAAAATGCAGCAAATAAAAGCAGGGTGGCACACATGGCTGCAGCATGCACCACCCAAAACTGGAGTCTGGCTGGCCAGAGCCATGCTCCAGCTGCTAGCCAGGCTCCACACACCCTGATTGCCACTCCTGCAGCCTCAGGAGGCCCCCAGAACCCCAGGAAAGACTGCTGGAGGCTGCTGGCCTCAGCCTCCCTTACCCCAAGCAGGGCAGTCTGCTGTGAACCAGAGCGTGCATGCACAGGCTTGCCTGGGGATAAGTAGCAGCTTCACAGATATGTGCTGCTGCTATTTGTGCCTCAGGAAATGCATGTTTCTGCTCATGGGGATGCATCCATAACGTTTAGGAAGTGTGGCATCAGGAATCTCCTGTGATTCCATACTTCTTGGACACTCTAGCCACCACTGCAAAGGCAGCCAGCTGTAACACCGCCATGAGAAGTATGGCTACCATCGCTGCCCTGCTACACATCTGGACCCAGGCATTCTGAATCAGAGGAGTAAAGAATCCCTTCTCAAACTAAATGCTGGATATATTAAATTAAGCTAAAATTGCAAACACTGCCAACATTTTTCTATAATTTAAAATTAAATGCATGGCTCTTACAGGTCAGTAAAGAGAGAGACAAAGGGGGAGTGAATAAAAAAAGTTCTTAAAATATACAGTGTGAAAGAGGATGTGATCCATCTGTGTTATCCATTACTGGGGTTGAGATCTTTTTCCTGTGTATGTCATTTGCTGTGCTACTGCTTACACACTTTCCTTTCACTTTAGGTGCTACAGTGTTGTGTTGCAGCTGCTGTAGAATTGCAGACTCTCTTAATTAATAATAGGACACAGTGCCAGTTTAATAGAAGGCACTTACTGTGCAATCAGTTACAGGGTCCTGCCATTCTTGCTGTGGTTGTACAGTGATTATAACGGCTGCCAAGTGCCAGGATGTTGACATGCATGTGTGACTCTGAAAGTATTTGGAAAGGGCCAGCTAGCTTTAATTTATAGGCATGAATTGTACCATTTGTCGGTTTCTTGCCAGTTGCTGCTCCGCTCAATTAATTAGGGCTACTCAGGTCATTAGTGCTTTTGGGACGTACTGAGGGTTGGTTGGACTGTCTCTCTGACAGATGCATTGTATTCTTTGGCTTCTGTTGTGGTGTTGTGCCAATTCCTTTACATAATGTGAATGTTATGTACAGTTTACATCATTATATTACTGTTTTTCAGTCATTGTTTAAGAGTTCAGAGCCATTGTAAAGGATATTGTTCTTTTACGGCATCATTTATTTTCATTTGAAATTCCTAAAATAGATCATTTGTGAGTTTCAGTCCTGCAGGTCTTAAAGGAGGTCAGAGCAAAATGGCATCATTAGCAGGTAGACTTGAAATCACACTTAGGTTCCAAGCTGTCACTCTCACAGACCTTTGTTTAGGATCAGTCTAGGTATTTGAAAGACCCCATGGAAAATAGGTCCCAAGTGTATGAAATCCTTTACACTGAAGGCTATTTTAGTTTTCAGTCAGCGGAAAGAACTTCTTTAACAAAGCAGGGGATGTCTTCTTCACAAGAATTGTTAAACCGTATATTGTCAATGACCATGCAATCTTTGCTAAAGTGTTATAGAGCTGTGGTTTGACATGTGTGGCATCTTGCACATGCTGCCTGTATTTTGTAGTTTTGCAAGTATCTAAAGAATGAGTAGCAGGTATATTGTTTCAGTTGCCAGAAGAAACTTGTAGGTCATGTTATTCCTTCTCCCATGACTTTGAATACATTGTTTGAGAGAGCGCCAAGAAAACAGGCTGGGAACATTTACTTTGCATATGTCATACCATTAAGATCTGGCCAAAAAGCAGGATTTTTACCTGACAGGAAATTTAATTCCTGCCTTTCCATGCAGAGCAGCACATGATTACACTGCATCAGAAGAATAAATTAGCAATATATGAATACAAGTCTGCTAAATAACAGGGCAAAGAGACACCTTCTGTTCTTTAAGTGACTATTTAAATAATTTTTTTTCAATGCATTTCATATGTAGCATAGTATATTTTGGTGAATTCCAGCAGCTGCTCTGTCTGAGAACCCAATTGATCATTCCTCAGGTTTTACCAAATTTACATTCCTGGATAGTAGAAAAATCAGAATAATAGATTGTTTATATCCATTCCGGGCAACACGTAAGATCATCTGTCCATGTTTTTCTTCATAGTTTGTCTATTGGAGGCTTCCTCTTAGGTAACAACGTTTTAAATGGACTCTCCCCAACCTCCCTGTTTCTGAACATTCTGTATTTCACAAAGAGGAGTGGGGGAGAGTTCATGCAAGTCTTCTTACATGAATGTATTAGGAATGTTTCACAACACAAATTTAAAATAAGTGTTTGCAAGCAGTCAATGGAAATTTAACTTCAGGACTTAAACTTCAGGCGTTTGGAATTAGATTTGATTTTTCTTAATGCATGTTAAGCATTTGTTTTGAGGTTGTTTCAAAGACTCTTTATGAAAAGTTGCAGCATTGGAAGAAAGCTGTTAAAATGTCTGCTCTGAAATTTGAAGTTGCCTTACTTCCCCAAATATGCCATACCATGCAAGATAGTTTTTGAGTTGTTAATATTCAAGAGCAAACTCAGCGGTTGTATTTGCCTGATTGCTGAATTGATTACTTTTTTATTAACCATGTTAACTCTGTAATTATATTGCACAGCTAAATTCAAAGCATCTCAAAGCTGTAGCATTTTTATATTGACTATGTTAAGACTTCATAGACAGCCTCAAATGTTGAGCAGCAATGAATGAATACAGCCCAGAATTGTTTCCCAGTGCACTGGCTTTCTTTCTATAATAATATTCCAAATAATATATACACCCCTGGTTTTGAATGGCTTGAGCAAAATCCTACCTCATGTATGTTTAATAAGTTTAAACTTTACTGTTTTATTATACAACTGAGTAAAACCATAAGAACAGAAATATTTTTAAATTTCTGAAAATGTTATATATCTAGGGTCATTAAATTTTTTTAAAATGTGGCTTCTATTTGAGCATTTTCAAATTAGATGCACCAACAACTGTGTGCAGGAGTTGGAATCTGGCATGTGATAGGACTTGCACATAAACTGTATATTTATGTATTTGTTAGATTTATATCCTGCTCTTTCCAAAAGTTTTGCACACAAATACACACAAATGCCAGCTGGAGTATTTCTCTCTTGAAAGTTAAGCTTTTCATTCAAACAAGTGATGTTTAGGAAAAGTGTTGGAGCATCTTGTTGTGTAAAATGTAATTACAGTGACACATTATTCACATGACAAGATGAATGAAGGTGGTTTGTCTTGGGTCTTTTCTTATTGATTTTTAAAGGGTGAGACTGGTGAATTAACTGTATAATGTTGAATCACGCCTGGTATTCTGCTCTCCCAACTCTCTCCAAGGACGAGGGAGGGACAGCACAGGCTCCCTGATGGCCCACCCAGAGCAAGCTGTTTTGGGAGACCTGAGGAAACCCTGCTTCTGCTCTTTAAACACTCTGGGAGAGTCCTCACACTGTCTAAGCAATGGTGTCTGCTAGAGATGCACTGATACATCAGTCCAATATTGGATCAGCACCGTTATAAAGAAAATTGACTGTATCGGAAATTTGCTTCGTGACTGATTAATGTGGCCAATAAATGGCCCATGCATGTGCACAACTGCAGTGCAACACATAGGCAGCAAGGAGCACAGCTTGGCAGGTTGGAGAGCTGTGTGCAGCTGGTAAGTCTGTTGTGGTGGAAGGGGAGGAGGAAGGGAAAGGACTTGGGGGGCAGATCAAGGCACCCATGGTGAGGGAGGGAGTGGGGCTGGGGCTGGGGTAGGTGCTATACAGCCAGGGTCGGAGACGGAGCTGTGGCTCATCTGGGGGGGTGCAGGGAAGGGGGAGGGCAGCTCCCACCACTTCGCACAACCCAGGAGGGCATGGGGGGCATGTGCACCCAGATCTGTGTGGGACGGGGCAGGGTGGGCTGCTGCTACAGGCTGGGGTCAAGGCTGCACCAGCTCTTTCTGGTGGAGACTGGGGTAGGCTGCACTCGGGGCGAAACAGGCAGTGGCAGTGGTGCTAGGAGGGGAGTTGGGGAGGGGCTATGGCAAATTTTGGGGTGACTGCAGCCCCCCCCATAGCCCCTTCCAGCACCACTGCCTGCCCCAAGCACAGTCCAGTCCAGCCCCCACCAGAAAGAACCTGGCACTGCCCCTGCCTGCAGCTGTAGCCTGCCCTGCCCTGTGCAGATCCAGGGGGCACACGTTCCCCCACCTCCCCCATGCCCTCCCAGGGTGCATGCAGCAGCAGGAGCTGCCTCCCCTCTTCCTGCACCCCCCCCCGGTTGAGCTGTGGGTCCATCCTATGCCCTGTCCTCTGGCTAGGCAGTGCCTGCTCCAGCCCCTGCCCCAGCCCCAACCCGACTCCCTCCTTCACTGCAGGGGCCTCAATCTTCCCCCTCCCACACACCCCTTCCCTTCCCCCTCCCCTTACACCACAACAGACTTACCAGCTGGACACTGCTTTTCAGTCTGCTAGGCTGCGTATCGGAAATCAGATTGGTATCAGCCGATATGCCTCCTTAAAAATTGGCTATCGGTATCAGCCCCAAAAATCTGTCAGTGTATCCCTAGTGTCTGCCACTGAACAGCTATAGCTCTTCTGGGTCTTGACAAGGAATTGGAGGAGAGGGCCATTCCCTTGCATCTCCATCTATCAAGCCATTGGGGAAGTGTCCCCATCTGCCAATCAGGTGGGAATGGGTTATTCTCTCATGACTAGAACCATCCTGCAGATGGTTTAGCTGAGGGAGAATTCTCTCCCCCTTGGATAGGTCTAGGGTGACCCAGACCCATGCACAGGGAGAGAGGGAGGGGCATTTTCACACAGGTATGGTATGGTTCCAGCTGTGGGTGCATCTGCTTCCTGCCCCATGCATAAAACTGGGGTTGTCCAGACAGCACATGGGATGAGTGGCAGTTATACTCATGGCTGGAACTGCTCTGAAGCTCTAGGAGAGATCCAGCTGTGGGAGATTGCTCACAGGATGGAGTGCCCCCAGCATGGGTTAAGCCCCACTGGGACCCATGCTAGTAATGGGAAGGAGTATGGAGCAGACCTCCTTCCCCTGCCTCTCTTCTGCATTTACCTCTAGCTGGTGCCAATGTGGCATCAGCCAAAGCTAGCCTATGCCATGAGGGTAGAAGGAAGAGAGGTAGAAGGAAAAGAGCAGCTCCCTATAATCTCTTGGTTTGAAAGCTTGCTTTTGAAGCAACTTTGTTGCTCTCCAGCCAGGGGGCTGACATGCCCATGTGGTACCCATCTCACCACATTTTTCAGAGCTGGAAATTTGTGGAAATATGCAGCACTGGACTTGAACTCCTGTCCCTAGCCACAGAAAAGTACTCCCTGTATTACAGGTGTGTCATGCTGATGGCTTCATAGAAATATCATTGCATTTTTCAGAACTTTCTCTGTCTCACTGGAGTTCTGTCAGTAACATGTATTCCATCTCATCATGAACAAAATAGTTTAATACAATTTTCAAGTCTGAAGAGAGAGAAAATATATTTAAATCCAGGAAATATAGAATCAGCAGAACAGGTACATTTTATTGGTTAGAGGTGTCTTTAAAAAGTTGCGTGGCTGTGGAACATGATCCATAGAGGAATACTTACAAGAGCTTTTAAAGTGTCAGTCTGGTAGATTGCTGACATAGGCTAAGTTTCTAGGTTGTGACTCTTTATAGTAAAAGCATAAAGAAGGAAATGTTTCCATATTTTGCCTTCCATATTTTTGCATATGTTCTTAAACAGAGCTGCTCTGTAGGTACAATCACTTACCATATTTATTCAAACACAAGATGAGATTCCCCTTAGTGTCTGTGCACAGGAAAGCCCCTTGACTTGTATTTGCATACAAGGAAACATCATTAAATACATTGACTATAATTAAACTGCTGCCAAAAGCAGCATATGCTTAGCAATGGAAAACAACTATGAAACTGATTAAATGCAGCCAGTGCTGAGCATGACTATAAAACACATCGCCCATATTGAGCAAACATACTGACGGGAACCTATCAATGGATACGTTAGTGCAGCCCATCTGAATAAAATACATGGTAGTGCCCCTTTAAACACAGTCTCCCTAAGCTCTGACTTTTTTCACAGTTGTGGTGAGCTACTACACTGCATATATTTCAACTTCCTCTTCACTTCCTACTGCTGAGCTGTGCCTTTCTTTCCCATTTCCTATTATTCCTGTTTCTTTGCCAGCCTTCAATGTCTGGTAAACCTCACTAAACAGGGCCCCAAACAATTCACTCAGAATCCCTCTGTTGCCCTCTCTCTTAACCTGTTGCATATGGTTATTGCGGCCCTGCTCTCTATTGGGTTGAACCAGATGAGCTTGCCCCACACTTGGATATAAATTTTTGGTGGATACCAGGACTCATAACAAGAACATCTGGTTCCAGTCATGCGTCGGGGGGCTAATTAGCACATGGTTCCTTTGTGGGAGGGTATCTGGAGTACACACACATGTTGAGCTGTAGGTCACCATGGCTTGAAATGCTGTTGACTGCTGGGGCCCAGCCCAATGAACTACAGGGTAAATCATGAGCCTTTTGGCTTTGGATCAATATCATGCATAGTTTTTACTACATATAAGTAAGTACAAAAATGCTTCTTAAAAGTGTGTTTATGGAGTACCTGTGCTAAAACTTTGAGCAATTTCAAAAATGGTAAAATATATCAATTCTGGATGAACTAAGTCCATGGGTACCCACAGTAATTTTTCAATGTGCTAATTACGGGTGTATTAATTTTGAAGTCAGTGTTTTCAAATTTGCCCTTCACTTCCATATGCTCAAAGAGCACAGAGTCTGACAGGAAGGAGTGGGGGAGGGACCTACAGGGGAAAGAAGTTGGGGGGATCACAGGCAAAGGGGGCTACCTGACCCCCCAGATTTATTTTCCCTGCTGTAGCAGTGGGAGGGAGACAAATTCAAGGCAAACCTCCAATAATTATATTCCATACCTGGGAAATTATAACAAATTTCTAAATTTTCCATATTTAGAATCTAATTGGGAGGGGTGTCATCTTTAAGATACTTTAACTTTCAGGGTCATAAGGCATTTAACACAACTGGTAATATATAACCAGTGAAAACAGCTGTGGTCCAGTCCTAAGATATGCCATGTTAATATAGGCACATTTTTCAAATGAGTGTTTGTAAGTGTTCATAACAGCTTAAAATTTGGTTTTGGTTTTTTGAAGGCCATATTGTATTTTAGCCTCTCAGATTGCCACAAACCTGTCCACTGCATACCCTCAGAGCCCTGAGTTTCTCCCCACTGTTCTGTCACATACATGACCAGTGCCGTAGCAATGAATTTTGGTGCCCAAGGTGTTGAGCCCCAGCTCAAGTCTGGGATCGTGCCCGGTATGCAAAGGCCAATAAAGATACCAGGGGTGAAAGTATAAAGAAGGTTTATTGCTAGCAATAAAAGGTGCGAGCGGAATAATTTCACATAACAAGCACACAGATTTCTAATTCGAAGCATCTTTTATACAGGAGTTTTTGGACCTTCATAAGCATCCTTGTTTGCTGATTGGTTATAAAGGAGTGACGCAAGGAGTTCTTTACTGAGCATGTCTCTATACCTGTGTTTTAGCCATGTATCTCATTTACATACATGTATGTTTCATTAGCATACTTTTTCCCCACCTAGGGGCGTGATTTTTTAGTATTTTAATGAGCTCTTTGACCCAGTATTCTGATCCTGCTTTTGTTTTCAAGCCTCCTTTATCTAAGACTGTCTCCTCCTTATCATTGCAGATGGGCATTTGTCACATAACATTCACTTTTGCTTGGGCTTTGCATAGTAGTTTCTAGGTCACTCCTTACAAAGGCAAAGCCCACAGCGGCAGCCCACCCTCACCCCACACACAGATCTGGGAGGCACACACTCCCCCCCCATGCTTGCCCAGGAGTTCACACAGCAGTGGGAGCCACCATTCTGAAGGCAGAAAAAATTACTTAGGGGGGCTAAGCATGTGCACAAAAACATGCATGCATGCACGCCTGCTCCAGCAGGTAAGTCTGTGGGGGAAGGGGGCAGGAGCATGGGGGGTGAAGATCGAGGCCCCCATGATGAGGGAGGAAGTGAGGCAGGGGCTTGGGTGAATGGGGCCCTGGCCAGGCCAGGTCGTGGCACTATCAGAGCCCAGGTGGTACATCCAGGGCCAGCTGTGGTGGTGGTGGTCGTGGTGGGGGCAGGGTTCTGGCGCTGTGCATACCCCAGTGGAGGCCCAGATAGCACATGCCCCCTCAATCTGTGCACAGGGCAGAAGCAGGCTACTGCTGTGCACTGGGCTATGTACATCATGCCACCAGGCAGGCAGGGGGTGTGGCACAGCCCAGTGGCGGAAGGCACATGGTGTCACATGGCTCTCAAGACATCTGCAGTGGTGTGCAGAGCCCAGTGTGCAGATGCATCCTGTCTCTGCCCTGCACACAGATTGGGGGGCACTTGCCCCCTGGGCCTCCACTGGGGTGTGCACAGCGGCAGGAGCTCCCCCCATCCCCATCTCCCTGGATGAGCTGCCCAGCCTCCAATTGTCCCACATCCCAGCGCAGCCTGTGCCCCATTCACCCCCTGCCCCTGCCTCTGCCCCACTCCCTCCCTCAATGTGGGGGCCTCAATCTGACCCCCCGCAAGCCCCTTCCCCTTCAAAAAGTACACGGGTACGTGCCTGCCATGCTGGGCAGCCAGTGATCCACACTCCGAGCTGCAGTCCTAGTTGTGTGCACACCCCTCCCCACTCCTGCTGCAGCCACCCTGAGCCTGCAGCCAGTCTGCCTTGCAGACCTACCCACTGCCCCACATTTGTGGGGGTTGAGTCCCATTAGCCCTGGCCTTCCACCACCTATGGTGCTTCCTCCATCCCTGTGCCCCCCTCCCCCCCAAATGAGCCACTTATGGATCTGTCCTACCCCTCCTCCCCTCCTGGCTGAGCAGCGCCTGTTGACATCCCTTTACTTCGGCACCCAGACTGGTCACCCCGCTCACCTCCCCTTTGTTATGACAGTGTGCATGACAGATGCTTGGCTCTTTTGTGACTAGAGTGTATGAAGACTTGAAATGGGCATTCTGGTGGGCCTTTGGAACATATGCTTGCCTCTGAACACAGGCAGTCCTTCCAATCCTATGTTCTTCTGTCTGCACCGTGGAAATCACTTGAGATCCAAGGCTGGCAACAGTGATCAGTCAGACCAAAGGGGCACAGAAGCACATGGAATTAAACAGTTGGATTTAGTGACAAGAGACTGGTGTCTGTTTTGAATGGGTAGGGCTGGAATAGATTGTGACAGTGGAGATCTATTCAAGTTGAGGTAGAGCTAGCACTGTAAAATATCTGCATCTAATATTTTCATGGTTCTGACAAAGGCATGAAGTCAAGCATGTGTATTAGTGGGCCATCATGGCTATTGTGGAAAAAAGGCCTGGATGCTATAGACCAGTCAGGCACAAGTGAACAAATGCCAACGAATCTGTGACTGTTGGATCTGAGCAATGGTAAGTTATACCAAAATACTTTAACAGACTGTTAAAAGTAGAGGAGTTGCATAATGCAACATCTTTGCAATGTATAGTGTGCTTTTAAACAAATTAAATTACAAGCTACAGCTGGGGCGGGCAAAATACCACCCACGGGCCGGATGTGGCCTACCAGGCACTTTCACCTGGCCTGCGGGGCCCATCAATGAATTGTACCCTGATCAGCCCTTCAACCCAGAAGGGTGGGAGTGAGGTGCCTACACCCTACCCCCCAACATACCCTATTATGCCTTGCTCTCACCCTTGTGGGCAGAAGGTCCCAGCCCCATCAGCACCCGATGGGGCTGCTGCTGCAGGCTTCCCTGAGTCCCAATCCCTCCAGGCAGCAGGTAAGCAAGTGGAGGCCAGAGACAGGACTGCAGCTGGGTGGGAGCATGGAGTATGGGGCCGGGGCTGACAGCAGCATGGAGCCGACGTCCAGGAGGACAGCAGCAACGTGGAGCTCAGCTAGGCAGGGTGTGGATGTGAGGGAGGGTGGAGGAGATATGGGGATCACTCCCACACTCTTCTTCCTCCCCTCCCCCCATGGCATACAGCCTTGGCAGGCAGTGGGAACAGCAGCAGCATAAGGCGGGAGTGCTTGTGCTCAGAGCTGGTGCCTGACTTCGGCCAGCACTGCACATCACAGCAAGGGGTCCAGCCCCCACCAGGCAATCTGTATTGCTGGCACTCCATGCACTTGCACTTCATAGAAGTGAAGCCCCAAGCACTGGAGCCAGCTGTGGTGGGGAAGGCAGCTGGCTCCAGCGCCTTGGGCTTCCCTCTACTGCTGCACAAGTGCAGGAAGTACCAGTGATAGACACCACGGTGTTGCCTGTGTTGACTACAGGAGAGGACAGTGTATTCCAGAGCCACATACCCACACCCTATAAATGCCACACAACCCCCAACATACCCTGTGCCCCCCCCACAGCCATACCCCACCACATACACACACACACACACACACACACACACACACACACACACACACAATATATATATATATATAAAAGACTAAGAATTAATTTTTTAAAATAAAACTAAAATATACTATAGTAGGTGTTTGACTTTTAGTGTATGATTTGTTTTTTTCTGGTTCTAAGATGGCAACCCCCACTCCACCAAAGCGGTATTTCCAGTGGGGCAAGGGAAGGGACTTCCAGTGGCAAAGGTCGGGGGTTAGGGGTGGGACTTCCGGTCCCAAGACAGCGACCAGAGGGCAGAGCAACTATCATGGTTGCTACCCATGCGGCCCTCGAAAGCTCACCAAGCCTTCTTAAGTGGCCCTGCATGTGAAATAATTGCCAGCCCCTGATCTACAGGATATCTAAAAGAAGATTCAGAAAATGTTTCATGTGCTTTATATAATTGTCTATCTTTAATAAACCTTATAACAAGTCTACGTACCTGCTTCTAGCAGTTCATTTGTGAGTTACCAAAGCACAAATTATCACTGAATTTTATTCAGCATTAGAGAACATTTCAAATAAATTAAATTACATGCTATTCAAACTTAAATTTTAAAAACACACAGAATTATTTTCATAAAAATAAATTACTTTAAGAGTTTATTAACTATTGTAAGTATGAAAATACATCTTTATCCCATACTGTACTGTATTTAGCAATAGTTTATTGCATTGTATAAATGTTAATTTTAATCCAGGGCTTTTAAAACATAGCATTAGATGCAGATAAAACTCTAAGCATCTTGAAACTATTTAAATTATAGAAGTTAGAGATTCATGGAAGATAAATAATGATCCTTAACAAGATGGAGAATCAGTACATGCTTAAGTACTGCTTTAGTTAACACAAGGTGGTATTATTTCAATAGTTAACTAAAACTTCACTCTTCCAAACATTTGCGTACATTAGTAATTTTATGTATAGCAGTCTAGTTACTTGTCAGCATCTGAAAAATTAAACTGCACTATGAGAGAGAACACTAAGTTTGAAAACAATGCACATGCTGATGCTTCCTTAAAAATAATCTTACTTGCTTTTTTTTCAGTAGGGTTGTCATTGGTGGTACATGGTTTTATCTGCCAGAAGTGCTAGACTTCAGAAAGGCTGACTTCAGTGTGCTTAAGAGATTTGTTAGTGGGGCATTAAAGCTCAAGAGCATTGACAAAATGGGGGTCCAGGAAGGGTAGTCGTTCCTCAAGGAAGCAATCCTTTGGGCACAGAAGGAGGGAATCCCACTGCATAGAAAAGGGAGCAAAGGGGCCAAGAAGCCCTCCTGGCTAAACAGGGAAATCTAGGCAAGCTGAAGGGCAAAAAAGGGGCATACAGGCTGTGGAAGCAGGGCAGAGCAGGGAGCATATCTCCTTGGCTCGTTCTTGCAGGGAATCAATTAGGAAGACCAAAGCAGCATTAGAACTTAGGCTGGCAACAAAAATTAAGGACAACAAAAAGTCCTTCAGGTATATAGGGAACAAAAAGAAGGCGCAGGTCAGTATAGGACCCCTACAGGATAGACAAGGGCAGTTGGTGACAGATAGGAGGGACAAAGCAGAGCTCTTCAATGAGTTTTTTGCCTCTCTATTCTTGAGCTCAGATCTAGACAAATCTCCCAAATGCATTACTGACAGAAGCAGGAGAAACACCAGCTCACCAAGTGTCAATGCCGAGCTAGCAAAGAGATACTTTTCATGCATTAGGAGGTACATCATGAATGGGTCCAGGGCGGGGATGCTCCCCCTCTATGTGGCACTGTTCAGGCCACAGCTAGAGTACTGCATCCAATTCTGGGTGCCACAATTCAAGAGGGATGTGGAGAACCTTGGAAGGGTCCAGAAGAGGGCTACTCATATGGTTAGAGGCCTGCAGAGAAGGCAATATGAGGAAAGGCTGAGGGACCTGGACCTTTTCAGCCTCTGCAAGAGAAGGCTGAGGGAGGCGGGGGGGAACTTGTGGCAGTATACAAATTCATCAGGGGACAGGGGCAGCAGGGAGTAGGAGATGCTCTGTTTACCAGATCACCCCTTGGAATTACCAGAAACAATGGCCACCAGCTGATAGAGAGTAGATTTAGGTTGGACATCAAAAATAACTTCTTCACAGTTAAGGTTGCCAGAATCTGGAATGGGCTTCCAAGGGAGGCGGTGCTCTCCCCTACCTTGGGGGTCTTCAAGAAGAGACTGGACAAGCACCTGGCTGGGGCAACATGACCCCAGCACTTTTTCCTGCCACTGGCAGGGGGTCCGACTTGATGATCCATTGAGGTCCCTTCCAATCTTAGCATCTGTGCATCTATGAATCTGTGAAACTACATTTTGAAAGAGCTGTATGTTGTGCAAAGAAAAGACTATTAATGAAATGCAGACCTAATTGAAGAAAAAACATTTTTTAAATCTTTATATTGTAACTCCTTAGTACATTTCATCCCCTTGGCTGACATTGTAATATCTGAAACTATTGAAACTTTATGGGGTTTATGTTTTATTTCATATTTAAAAGTTCATTTTTTAAATGTTTTCAAGACACATTCTACAAGTTTCACCAAAATCAGGACTAAAAGGTGTGACATTCTTTTTAAACATTTTAATCAACCTCAAAATTAATCTTGCATTTCAAATACATTTCAGAATAGCACCGAGAGAGAAATTTCAAAGGAAATTGAAGCATGAAAATTGTTACTGCCCTGTAGGACATGTGAATAGTTAACTCAGTCTTAAATATGGAAGTTCATTGTCACATTTTTCTTTGAAGCTTAAGAAAATAGATTCTATATGCAGTATACAGTGAATCACAATGACACTATCACCCTCAGTTCATTTTCCCTTTTTTTTTTAAATGTACATCCAAATTTTTTCTATCCAGAAGAATATATGAAGAATATATTAGGGTACAAGGACAAAAGTCAACAAAGATGAAAATCATAAGCAATAATTTTATAGTATGCTAAGAAAAACCTTAGTTTGGATATCAAAGTAAAGCCAACATATGTGTGGTCTTGAACATCATTTATTAACACCTATCATTTCCACTGCTGTAATTGCAATATCTATATTGCTTTATTTTATTAGGAGAGCATTACAACATAGCATTCAATAATTGCTGTACATCAAATATTGCAGTGCA
>NW_005841959.1:1686354-1687926 GCF_000455745.1 Alligator sinensis | reverse complement strand
ACACTTTCCCATCACAAGCCCAACTCCTTCCATAAATGACTATCCTTGGAGTCTACTAACATGATTGTGTTGTAATTTATTTTCCTCAATTGATCGCTAACACTCATTGAATTATCTTTCTTTCCTTCCAGTTATTTGTTTCATTTTATCCCTAGTTAAAATAATTTCCACTGCCTTGTTCCACTGGGGGAAGGGAGTATATATGTATGTGTGTGTGTATATGCCCATGTAACTCCTATTTGCTTCAAAGGATACATTCAGAGGATCAAACTAACCAGGCTTAGGCCAATCTAAATGCCTAGTTGTACAGGCATACTAAATCACCCAGAAAATGGCATGCTCAATCTAAGTTTGTTTACATGAAGAGGTGCACTAACTTACAGTGTTGGTACATGCAACTCTTAGGCTATACTAAGAGTCTTAGTACTGGACTATCCACACATTAAAACATGAAAATTAGTGTTAAGCACCCCACAGGCTTCTTAAATTTATGCCACTTCAGCTTTGCTTTATCTTTGAGCTGTGTTACTCAGCTCATATTACAGCAATTGGAGATAAAACCACCAAATTTCAGTTCTCCAGCATCCCAAGATGCACCATCCCCTCCCTCTGCCTCCTGCCCTGTGTAGATAAACTTTCCACCCTCAAAACTCTAATGCCCAGGGTGGTGGTAGTGGCACCAAGCCAACTTTCTCCTGTCCTACACCGAAGTGTGTGATCCTGTACAGTCAGAGCAAGCAGTGTAAGTACTACCTACTTACCTTCACCACTTTGAAGAAAAGGAGTTAGATGAGGTGAGGAAATTAGAACCTCAATTAGCCTTTAATTAGTACCTTAATTCAAGTGTCCTCACCTACCTGGCTCCCAGAAATGGTGGCAGGCAGCCCAAGGTGGGCTGAGGAGACTCAGGGTTGGGTGGGCAGTGCTCTTTGGAGCCTTACGGCTTGGTTACTGGCATCTCTGCTGCCCTCTCAAGCCCAATCTGGGTGAGGACTTGAATGTAGTGGCTGGGGAAGAAAAGCAATTCCTCTGCCAAGTTGCCTGAGCAAGCTTTCCCATGCCTGTGTGACGCCTGACCCAATCCCAATTCATTGCCATGAGACTTTTAATTTTTTTTCCTTTCTATTTTCCTTTTTTTTATTTTATCTTTCGGGATTTTATTTCCTTCATTTTGTTTTAGTATCTGACAGCGCTCATCTCCCACATGGCCCTCTGCTTCCCAGGTCCATGCTCCCACCTTCCGCACTCCACTTCTCCCACTCAGTCCCCATCTTGAGCAGGGATAAAACCCAGCCCTGGCTTGCCTGGCAAGTCACAGTTGTGCAGGTCAGAGATGGCATTAAATCTCAATGTGTGACTGCTCAAAGCTGGTTTTAATAGTAACACCCCTCAGCGTTCCACAGCACTTAGTAGAGCCTAAGGGGCATGTGTAAAAATACCCTTAGACTGAGATAAAAACACTCTCTGAATGCTGTACATGTTGATAGCAGAGTCCCAGGGCTGGGAAAGTCCAGCTGCTTGCTCAAGACCTGTGGCCGTGATATTCTTACTAACTGCCCCCCCCCCCCCGCC
>NW_005841959.1:1679940-1686323 GCF_000455745.1 Alligator sinensis | reverse complement strand
CCCAGGGACTAGGCAGTTTTTAGTGCACCAACACCCTCCCCCATGAAACCACCTGCCTCACCCCCCCAATCCAGTCAAACCCTCCCCCCCTCACACCTCTCAACCCCTTGCATAGACCCCCGAGTGCCCCACAGTCCCACTGGAAGCCAGCAGCAATCTCCTGCACACGGTGCTCTCCTCATGGTCTAGGTGTAGGCAGTTTAAAATGAGCCATCTCCACCTAGACCAGGTGCAGCTGAGAGAGTTGCATGTACAAAAGTGACAAGTTGGGTAGGCGTGCATTGAATAAGAGAATGAGCAGTAGAATTAATTGTGCCAAACATACTTGATCAGTGTTTTTTTGACAGAGTTGCTAAACTGGTGAATACAAGGAACACACTGAGTGTCGTATCGCTAGAGTTCAATATAATTTGATGCTGCTTTTGATTGCAAACTTAATACTGTTAAACCTATGCTGCTTGGCTTAACTATGGCTTAAGGGGAGCATTATCATCTAACGTCATTTGAAGGCGTTAAACAGTGTGAAGGGAGAGGAATTATGATGAGACAAAAAGCACAAATAGTAGTAAGATGATTAAATAAGCACTTTGTTACACCTTATACTGAGCCACACAAATGCTGATTGGTATTAGTGCTAGCTCAAATTTGAAAAAGTCACTAATTCAGGCCAGCAGTGACCTTGCAGGCTGAAAGGTAAGTATCCTCCCCCATCCCATTCCAGGCTTCCCCCTTGGCCCCTGCTCCCTGGGCCTCCTCATCCCCTGGGCCCACCCCCTGCCCCTTGAGGTTCCCACCTGCCCCCTTCCCCATTTCCTTGTGACTGCCCACTCTGTCTGCCACAGGAGAGCAGGCAAGGAAGACCCTTCCCTGCCTGCTCCTCCAGGACAGACAGCGCAGGCAGCCACAAGTAAGCGGGTGGTGGGGAGGGGAGGGGAGCAGTGAGTAGGGATAGGGTGTTCTGGGGAGGGTGGCAGGGGGTAGTGGACCCAATTCTGGCTTGTGGGGGACAGAAGGCTGGTAGGCTGTTTACACTAAGGTATGGCCTAGAGTGGCTTCCCATTAGTGTAACATGAATTGGGTAACACAGATCAAAGATAATCCTGCCCTGGAATGAAGTCATTTTGAGCCACCTAAAGAGTTCATAAAACTAATTTCAGGTATTAATGTGTGGACAATCTATGGGTTAAGAGCTCCAGGAGCTGCCCAAAATTACCATGTAATAAGACCCTAAAAGAAAGTGTAGGCTTAGTGTCAGTTAAGGTCTTGCCAGAGCTCTGTGTAGAGAGAGATTTGTCTTGTTTTTTAAGGCAATATGTCTTTCAGTGTAACACAAAACTATGTTGTTGCTTGTAATTTGCTGCCACATCATATTGCAAACACTGTCTAATTTGCTTTTCACCATCCTTCCCATCTCTTCTGATTTTGGTGTTTTGAATTATATCTTCCTAAAGGTGTCAGCTTGCATTTTTCCCAGTGGTGTTTCATTTAGCTCTTTTTGAGTCTCTTGGTAATCTCTTTCCCCTTCTTTCTCTTCTAATTTCTCTTGTGAATCTTGTTTTCCTTATTTTCCTAATTTCCTTATTATTGTGTCAGGACAACAATACAGAAACTTTTTATGTAATAAAATAATCTTTATAGAGAACGTATAATTTTTGGTAAAAGCATATACTAAGAGTATCCATTTTAACAGTTTACACAAAATTAAACTAGAATGCAGTACATGATGATATAAAAAAGATAAAACAAAGCAGTGGAATTCTGTTTGATTTTGGCCTTTATTCTTTGTGCAAGTAACACAAATACACTTAAGGAGTGTGGTACATGCTCTGAATTGTTAGAGAGAAATCAGTTTATTTCTCCTTCATTAGTCCAGTCTGTAAAATTTCTCATTAATGGAGAGATCCATTTTCCTCTTACTTGTTCAATGAACAAGCAAGTACACAAACCGTGATTTAAGTCATCTATTCATTCTTTGCACAAAGATACATTCTATTCGAATATGGGATCTGACACCACCTGCCCATGACAATTGCAAATCTCATTAGAATGAAATTCAGTCTAGTAATGGCCTCTCATGGTTTGTAGTTTTGCACTGCAGACAGGTAGGCTTCTAGCCTAGAGGAATGCTTCATTAATCTTAAAAAAGGGGAAGTTTGAGAGTCTTGCTGCCAGCATCTCGGTCTGCATGCTGATATCTTTAATTCTTTACATTTATGTCTTGTTTTAAATATAATTCAGCAACATCTGCAAAATTCATTAACGTTCTGTTTGCTGTGTATTTTTAGTTCATTAATGTAAGCACAAATGTCTTCGGTTTACTATGGGATGGCCCCATCTAAATTAATATTTTGTCATTTACTATTACACATTGTTTATGTTCCTTTAGCCAGTTTTCAAAGTACATGGCAGTATTCATAAATAAACTGTTTTGGAGCAATAAAAATTCATAAGAAAGCAGCAAAGGCTTTACTAAAATCCTAGTATATTACATCTATTGCAGCTTTTTCATGGGAAGACAAGATTTTTAAATGGAGTCAAGCATCCTATCCTGATAAAGAGGATCTGTTTTATTGTCATAGTAGTTTAAATAATTATAAACAGCTGTTATCACAGAAGACAAAGAGCACAAGCAGACAATAAGCATCTCCATTGGGATATAACAGCTCCAGACAATATAACAATAAGCAACTCCAGTGCGTGCTGTGGTAGGATGCTGACACGCACCTTGAGCATGTTGTGAGGCACGAGGCAGAAAACTAAAAGATGGAAGCTTAGCTAGTGTAAACTGTCATAGTTTCTCTATATATTTATGACAATTTATGCCAACAGTCATGGACAGATCTAAGATTTTGAAAAGGGGGGTAAAAATGATGAGGTACCATCACATCATTTTGTTCAGATGAAGAGAAACTAGATGCTTTACTGATACATTAGTGAGTCTAGCACTGTATTATTCAGTTTAATATCAAAGAAAAATTATATAGGTATAACTTTATTGGAATGTGCACACATTTCCTAAATCAGTGGAGCCCAACCTGTTCGGCAGCCAAATTAGCCTAGCACTCTCCCTGAGTGCCCTTCCAATTCCTTTCTCTTATCTGATCTGCTGTTCAGTTTTCTGCTCCTGCCCTGTGTTCCTTGATCAAGCTGCTGCTCTGCCTTCTTCTTCCTGCTGGATATGCTCTGCTTTCTGCTCTCTGCCCTATTTGCCACACTGCGGCTTGTCCCCTTCCCAATCTACTGTATGCCACACACAGACTGCCAGTGCTATTTGTGGCACCTATGCTGCAGGTTGGCCACCCTGTGCTAGTTAATACATAAAGCTTAAAAATCACAAGCAATTAGGCAAAAAATAGTCAAAAGATATTGTGTCTTAGTCCTCTAGTCATTGCAGTTAAATGTATATCCCTTATTTGGATTCGTAAAGCAAAATCTAGCCTTCTTGAACATCTTGACAGTGAATCCAATACTTCACCATACTGACAGTCATTTACACACCTGAGTTAATGTTCACCTAAATCGATATTACCACACCCAAATTAAGGATTTTAGCTACAGCTAAAAACAGTCTGCGGGGCTGTGAAGTAGGAGAGAGACATTACCAGAAAGGGCTAACAGACAGCACTATTATAGAAAAAAAGGGTAGTGGGACATCAAAACAATTAAAAACATGAGAGGGTCATTGATACCTATAGAGTGAAGAGAGATTAGCAGGAATTAGGTAGAGTACAATGAGCTATGAAGTCAACTGACTCCCCCCAGTGCTGCCTGAATAGAAATGTTGCTCCCCCTCTCAGGCACTTGGTATTAAAGTTTGGGTGGAGCAGGCATCAGAGTGGGGCGACTGCACCCCCTGAGATCCACCCCTGCCAACAGTAGATCTGCCCAAGTGCCCCCACTCAACCAAAAATACACTATTACCCCACAGTGCACTACTCAGATTGGTTTGCTACTTTAATATTTTTATCATAACAGTTTTTTGTGGTATTCTAAGGCTAGAATTTTATAAAGATATCTCTTCACCAAATAAAAGAGTTTCCATTAAAAAGATGGAGGAATGCATGCATGTGGGAACAGGTATATGTAATCACAGGAAGTATTGTCGAGGAATCAGATACTAACCTAGAATTTGAGATGGAAATCAATTTAAGGCCTTGCTGTACACTTCCTTTGTGGCCCTGGGCAAGCCATTGAGGATACCCAGATATGTTTACACAGATATTTAGGATTAATCTCAATATTGCCCTCAACCAATCCGAACCAGGTGAATTTCAATTCCATATCTATCTCTCATTTCAGGCTGCATGAAGGTCAGCTAAGTTGTACTTCCTGCCTCTTATCAAGAGATCAGATAGGAATTGGTCTATAAGCTGTTAGCCAGCTCTTCTAGGCTTGGCTCCAATTGCAATCAGTAGGAACAGGAATGCTTCAGAAGTCAGAAACAGAGAACAGTGCTTCAAGTGAGTCATAATACCCAAAAGGAAGGATCAGGCTTGAGAGTTTCAACCTCATTAAAAGTTCAACAGAGTTTCTGGGCTTAGCCAGGACTGTGAATGGGGATCACATACAAGGGTTTTCAGTGTAAATGGTCAATAAGCATAGTCTCCAGGTCTTAAGATTTACCCTAACAATCAGTGTGGACATAACTGTAGTGCTTCTCTGCCTCTGTAAGACACCTTGTATTCAGTACAGGATGTTGTGAGGATAAAATAGATTAAAGGTTTTGAAGTGCTTGTATGTGACAATGATAGGAGCTCAATACATTCCTAATCTAGGCAGAGTCCATGACTACTACAGGGGGAAAAAAAAGAATGCTGCAGGAGTTTGTGTCTAGATGCCAATTTAACACTGATCACAAAGAAAAAACCCCATAAAATACTGAAAATTTCCTATCTAGTATTTATACTGGAAAACCAGAGACTATATCCTTATCCTACTAAGGACTAAGTTGACAGTATAAAATACAAGTCCATTGGACTCTCAGAATCTGGGTTTGGACAAACTTTTCTAGTCTAGGTCTTCTGTTTTACTATGCATGAGCATTCTTTTTTGTGTAGTACCTAGAATTCATTTATTTGTTAAAACAGTAGAATAGGAGAAATTTATTCCTGATTTCTGGTAAGCAATTTATGCCCTGGTGTCTGAGAAATGATAGCCTCTGTAATTTTATCCTAGCTTGCATAACTATGCATAAAAATATTCAGCATAAAAAACATATTTTCCTTCTATTAATCATTTTTTCCAGTAATACCCCAAGGTTGTAAATTCCACAGGTTAATGATATATGCATTGAGTACAATGCTTATTTTATTAATTTTTAAGTGTTCCATGTAATTTCATTAAAGACCAGCCTGGATTTGTATTAAGGTCTCTCTATGGGATTTATTACTGCACATACTTTTGCTGTATTGCTTCTTATGCTTCAGATTATTAGTCTAAATAGTTTTATTTTAATCTCCTCTTAATGGAGATGATATAAATTTACTTTTCCTTCTCTGTATGTCCGTTTACTTTGCAAAGTTTCTAATTGTTTTCACTACCCTTCTTTAGGTCAGTTCTTATTGTGGTAAAGTTTTTGGTTTGGGATTTTTTTTTAGATGAGGTAATCAAAACCAAATCCCAAATTCAAGGTCTGAATATAGTCTTGGTTTAGACAATAGCACCAGTTTTTTAGTTACCATATTTACTTGAATCTAAGATGGGGTATGCCCCCCCCCCCCCCATTAGCATGAGGGGAAAGGCCCTCATCTTAGATTAGCATACAAAGTTGGGGGTGGGCAGCTGCTGTGGCTCTGACTCTGTTGGGGTCAGAGTCAGTATCACAGCAGCCTCCTTCCCCCACTTCCACCCTCTACAGTTTTTGCCCCGCCTCTGCTCCCTTTCTCCCCCTTACGCTCAGACACAGCCCAGCTTCAGCTAGGGCTGGGTTCCCTCCTGCCAGCAAGGGCTGAGCTTCCATGTGCTGTGCTCTAGGAGGGAACAGAGCTCAAGCAGCATCTGACTGTAAGGTAGAGGAAAGAGGCAGGCAGAGACTGTAGGGAGCAGAGGGGGAAGGGGCAGAGGCTGTGGGGAACTAGGATTGGGGGGTGCTTGTGCTGGGCCTGGGAAGGGACAGGAAGACTGTTCTGTGCGGTCCGAGGCCCTTTTTCCGCGCGGCGGGCTGTGGCCAGCAGCCCGGACACGCCGGGTCGGGGAAGGCAGGCTGCACGCTAGAATTAGGCATGGATGCTTGTGGTTGATTTAAGATTATTTTACTTACACCGAAGATGGTCGCGGTGCAGGCAGGAAAACTTGCTTGAGTTGCAGTTACAAAACAAAACAAAACTCGAACCTGCAGA
The DNA here is from genome assembly GCF_000455745.1 of Alligator sinensis. Classification (NCBI taxonomy): domain Eukaryota; kingdom Metazoa; phylum Chordata; order Crocodylia; family Alligatoridae; genus Alligator; species Alligator sinensis. The sequence goes on along the minus strand of NW_005841959.1, from coordinate 1,679,985 downwards.
ACATGAGGGTACGTCGCAATGGGGTTTCAGCAACGGGAAGATGAA
>NW_005841959.1:1636842-1679497 GCF_000455745.1 Alligator sinensis | reverse complement strand
TTTCTATTTTGCAACGAAGAAATGCACCCTGCAAAGAAAGCTACAAGTGGCGGGAAATAATTTAGCAGTGCTGAAGCGCACACAAACAAAAATCACACCCTTGGGTTGTGGCATATTCAAGGAAGAAGTGAAGGGGAGCAGTGGGCAAAAGGGCCACCTGGCCTTCCCCAGACACCTGACCCCCCCCCAACACTTTTTCCTGCTGTAGCAATAGGAGGGGGACAATTTAAGACAACCCTCCAATAATTAGATTCTACACCTAGAAAATTATAACAATTTTCTATATTTTCCATATGTAGAATATGTTTATTGTGCGGTTCTTCTTAAATTCAGGGTTGATTTAGATTTGAGTAAATATGGTATTTTCAGCCCTTTTTTATACCTTAATATTATTAGATCTTTTAAATCATAACTTTCTGCTGTATGTCTTAGGGTGTTTTTAAGCCTCCCCAGAGTTATTGGGGAGTCAGAGGACTTCAACTGGGGTGTGCCCATTCTTCTAGGAGCAAACCCAGAGGGTCCTGCCTCTCTACTCGGGGTCAGACTGACCACCGCATTTGGGGTCAGAAAGGAATTTTACTTCATGGTCAGATTGGTATGGACTGTTTTTTCCCCCCTTCCTCTGTAGTAGAGGGTGTGCTCTACCTGGGATGTCTTGAACATATTTTAACAACTCACTATAGAAACAGAACATTGGCTGCTGTAGTTTCCCCTGTTTTACCTGGAGCAGCTTAGAATGTTATGCCTTGTGTTGTGTCAGTGTTGAGGGTAGTCTTATTTAGAGTTTAGATTATGGTTGTATGGGATGGTTTGGGTAGGAATGATCCTGTCTGAGGCACGGGGCTGGACTAGATGACCTCTGAAGGTCCCTTCCAGCCCTACTTCTCTATGACACTATGATAAGTGATGTTCAAGCAGGTGCCACACAGAGCTCTACTGTGGCATGAGCCGGTAGTTATTTTTCTTGAAAGCTAACTGCTTTGGAAGACAAATGGCATCTTTCTGTTCTTCAGGGCTAGGGAGGGAGGGATTGCTTTAGTTAGAGCCACTCGTGGGAGCTGCTCTAATTAAAGTGCCCACAACATCTCGTGTATTCAGTGTCCCATGCTTCGAAATGGTGGCAGGGCACACTTTAACTAAAGCTTGTTCAATTAGCTTTAATTAAAGAGCCCCCACTGTATTTGGAAACACAGGGATACTGGATACACAAGACGCTAAGGCTGCTGGAGCATGCTAGTTAGCCCATGCCACCAGACTCGATTAATTAAGTCTGTTACAACACTTTCTAAACATCAGAGCAAGCGTTGGGCATGTGTATAGGTGTCTAAATATTTCTTGTTGCTGGAGCCGAGCATCTTTTAAGCCATATTTTAGAGCACCTTGAGCTTGGGTCTCCACAGTCCTCTCTGAATGCCTGAATCGCCATCTATTGTGGTGTCCCTACCACTCTTATTATTTTGTGGAAAAATGTGGAGGTCTTGGGTTTGTCCCAATATTCTGTCTTCATGCAGAACAAAAGTAGATTTCCAATCCTCAATACTGTCCATGAAAATAATTCTTTTTTTCAGCAGAGACTTATTGTATTGCCAGAAACTTCTTTAGAAACCTTACTTCAGGCCATTGGCTTTTGAAAACATTGCAGGTACATTGCCCTTCCTCTCCCCTCCCCTCTCCCATATTGGACGATGAGTAGTTGTAGATCCATTGGTTACATTCTCTTTCCAGCCCAACTTTACTCTCAAAATTTCCTTTCTTTCTCCTAGAAAGAGGGTCTTGGGCACAGAACCATTTTCCTATCACAAGCACTCTACAGCCTGTTCTCTCCCCTCCAAAATGGACTACATTATTCCCACTGCCATTTCATATCTAATGGTCCCAGAGAAAATGATGGTTACCCTCAGTATCTAACTATTATTGGATGTGGGCATTTAAAAAGTGTGAAACTGATAACTTGGCGTGCAATGCTGAGCACCTTGTATCTATACTACCTATTCAGAAGATCTATCACATAAATAGCTTGATATTAATTTCAGACCCTTAGGGGAAACTAAATTTACATCACCCTTCTTTATGTCACTAAGCTCCTTGTTTTAAAAATAATACATTTCAAAGAAGGGAGAAAGGATAAAACATAGTAAAGTGGCACATGCATGGGGAGGACTGCTCGTAAGGTTTTTATTATCACCAGTTTGAGAGGATACAATTATGTGCATAGTAACAACCATTGACTGTAAAATAATTTGTATTGGCATATAAATCTCTAAGGGCATTGTTGTTACACATTAGTTTTCGGTAGCTTCTGGAGCTTTAACCCCTGAAATTGCCCACACATTGGGCATGTCTACACGTTCATTGATGGGCAGTAGTTACTGAGCATTTAATTTAGTACTTGTATAATCAAGTGCTAAATAAATGTGCAGTAACTGAAGTGCAGTACTGCTGGTGCATGCCTTTTTGGTGATGCTGCTCCTCAGTAGCCTAATAATACTGTGTAGTAGTGCATTAGCACTGTTTGTGCTGTGATATGCTACTGTGCAGTATTATTAGACTACTGCATATTAGGATACTGCACTCCCAATCTCGCTGTCTAAGGCGTGATGTTCCTACCCACAAGGGGTGCAACCCCAGGCAAACAGCCTGCAGAGCACATGCCACTGGCCAGGTCTCAGGGCATTGATGGGTCTGGAAGTGAGGTCTAGTGCCAAGTCACAGCTATGCAGAGAAGATTTTTAACATTAAGGTGTGACTGCCCCAAACTCAAGCTAATACTAACACTGATCATCATTTGAGCAGCATAAAGTGTCCTAAATTATCCAAGGCTGGTCAATATCTGCTTTGGTCTTATAGCATGAGATGCCCTGTAGGAATCCTGCAAGATAACTAGTACATCTTCTGGCTACTGGCTTCCATTCTTCTGTGATAATGGAGCAGCCTTTTGCTATGACCTGCAGCTCTCAGGCATAGGGAAAGTAGGAACATTATATTTCTGCAGAGGCAGAAAAATATTTCTGCTAAGCTTTGCTTCCAAAACAAGCTTTTTGTGGGGTTTTGAGAGTTGTATGTGGTACATGTTTTAATGGAAGGAGATTATATTTATAAAGTCTGTATTTTACTTATTTGTATATTTTCCTTATAGTGTTGAAATATTCATACTGAATAATTTTACTGGCCCTTGAATGGGTTCTGTTTGTACCTGAGAGGCTAAGTTAGATGGTATAGGGCCTATTCTAACACTTTGCATCCTGTACTTTAATACCTCTGAGCAGACACTTAATCCCTCTGTTTGAATAGACCTGGTGGCAGGAATTAAAACACCTCTACTTTATAGAGAAAAAAAATCATCAGTACAATGACTGCTTTTTCATTTCCCTGTCCCTGAAGCAGTTGGCAGTTGTGCCCTTTCCAGGGATTTAGGTATCAGCTATTGCTGTTTAGGGTCGGTGGGGGGTTGGGGCTAAGGAAGCTCCCAGTTAATATTTGTTTCATTTGGCTGTACCCTTTACCCCAGGTCTGCAGACCATGTCCCTTCACTTCTTGGAATTAGTTGTGGTAGCAGCATCATTTTGCCAAGGGTTTGCAGCCATGTATGTAAAGGAGGAGGATGCCATGTTTTGCGCATTGCATCTTTAATTGTAATTCTTGCATGCTGTACAAGCAGCTACCAGTTTATTACTCAATCAGATATAGAATGCAGGCCATACAAACTGTGCTGTCTTAAGGGAGGCAGCTTTTGTTGTTTTTAAACTTCTTGTTTCCTTTAATCTAAAACCAATCACATATGCCAAGAATAGATGGTTGCTCTTTAAGTATCCTCATTCATGAATAAATGAATATAGAAAGAGAGGAGGTAAAAAGACTGCCTTTTTCATTAGCTTCCAAAACTTCCTGCCTATGGGCCAGTTTGTTTCATTTTGCTTCTCATAAAGCTGCATTCTCTTGAGATGCTCTTTAAGCAGCAACTCATGTCTGTCCTCATTTGTGTGTGCCCTCTGTAAACAGACACAATCACTGAGTAACAGACTTCAGAACTTTGAATGTCATCGTTTGGTTTTTAGGCTTTCAATAAAATTGCAAATTGTTCCAGTGGAAAGCTGAGCGCTACAGTGTACTTTAGCCATGCAATTAAATTATAAACTTTCTTTCTGTGTGCAAAAACACAACCCATTCTAAAGTGTCCTGTGCAGAAAAAGATCTCCATATTTGCTTATTATAAATACTGTCAAACCCAGATAATATTGCTTCTTTTATATCACACTCTTCCTGTTAGCACACCTTTCATCATTCAAGTGTAACTTCCAGGCATAATAATGCAAAAATCTCTGTTTATTATTGCTCTGGATACTGTCACAAACCAGTTAATATCAACAACTTAAGCAGTCTCTGCTGGGTGAATTTACTGCTTAATGTCACAATTATAGAATGATATTCCAAGTGTGAATCAGCTAGCAATTATTGACTAAGTAATTTTCCTTGTTGATGAAATATATGCAAAGATATACAACAGCAAAAACATATAGCTATATTTGTTTACAATTGCAAGATAGGCTTGTCAGGCTGGTTCAGCATCTGGGAATTTAAGGTATTGCTGGAGCCTGAGTATAGCTTGCCTAGGGCTTTAATACCATGGACATTATTTATCTGATAGTTAAACTGCATTGGGTTGCATGAGTTCTTACAGCATAATGCAACTTTTACTCTATGCTTGTGAATCATTTGAGAGAGGACAAAAAATTAATAAAACGATCAGAGTGGGTGACTTGTAGGCACAGTGTCACACAGAAGGAGAGGGAAGGGGCAGGCTACTAGAATGTAAATCCTCCCTGCTTTTTTGTATGGTAATGAAGCATTTCCTCCCTTCATTAATGTGTATGTATTTTGCCAATAACATAATTTATTATGGCTTTTCCTTCATTGTTTATGTTAGATATTAAATAAATGTATGGCTGGATGTTACAAAAGTGTACAAAAAACAAAAAGTTGGGTACAAAATCTGGAACCACCAAATTTAAAGCCAGGCCATCACCAGTCATGAAGCCATTAGAACATGAGCAAGATCCACTTGATATGCAACTCCAGTTATTATCAGCTCTGCTTAATGTCAGGTGTTGTTGGTCCCATGCATGTGTGACATTTCTTGGCTTTCACAGTATAGCTTTGCAGAAGCTCTTCAAAGAATATGGAGAGTAACAAAACTATTGGACATAAATTTCAAGTTGACAAATCATAATTTTATTTTAACAGAAGAAAAAATAAAGAACAAACACACTTGCCTTGGAAAAGCTTAGTGCATAGCCTTCATCTTTTGTATATGTACAAAACTATTTATGCAATAGCTCCTTCTCATTCAATAGTTTGGCATTAAAACTGCCTTTACTTGAAAGTAATAAGTTGTTTCTTGTTTATTCTAGCCTGAGAGACTAAAGCATTAGAGAGCCTAATTCTTCACACAAATGCACTAGTGTAAATCCGGTGTATTTGCCTTAACTTTAGTAGAGTAGTGATTCTGCTACTGAGGCAGCAGCAGCCAGGTAAAACTGCTCTTTCTGATTTTCTTGCATTAGTCCTTTCTAATCATTGTAAAGCAAACAGCAAAGCTTGCGTTGTGCAGCCCTTCCTGGTCTGGCTAACTGTATGCTTCTGCCAAGAAGTGGCACAGGTGTCCCATCCACTTCTGTTCCCAGGAGGAGTGGAACAAGGATTGAATCAGGAAAGGCTACACAGCACAACACAGCTCTTCCTACTTTAGGCTGATCACAGTACCTAATGTAGCAGTCACTACCTTTTGCACATGACACAGCCCTTCTCAGCTGGCTATACGGTAGGAGCCCAGGGCATTTTTATCTGGAGGAAGCAGAACCTGGCTGAGAGACACTGAGGTAAGTTGAGGCAGCACCAACAGTGGTTCTTAGCCAGGGAAGCCACCACATTCTAAAAAGTGGTAGAGATTGGCCCTGACCCTGAAACAGCTAAGAACCGCTGTAGTAGAGGCTAAAGCAGTGCTTCCCAAACTTTTGATACCAAGTGCACACTTTTTTTTCTGGTTTAAGATTGGTAATAAAAGGGGGGCGGGGGGGGAGGGGGCTGTGGTGGGGAAGTAGGGGAGATTGTGTTGACTTACGCAGTAGCGTCCAACCTTTTGTCTCCATGGGCTGGATAAGTGGGCTGGGGCCTGACCCAGCTACATGGGGCCAGCATGGCTGGGACCTAACCCAGCTATGCAGAGTTTGGATATTTGGCAGCAGGGGAGAAGTGGCAGCACTAATGACATTATTTTATGGCCCATGAGGAGCTCTGCAGGCTGGATGACAGCTCCATGGGCCAGATCTGGTACTGATAAAGTCTTATTTTTCCCAGCACACTTCTGTCACTCTTGAGGCACACTCTCTGGGAATCACTGAGAAAGAGGTATGATTGATGTATCTGAGGACTTGTATACATAATGTATTTATACTGATGAAGTTATTCTTCGTTTGGCTATAGGACAGGTAGGACACAGAAGGACAGAAGATGTAAACACCAATTTAATTTGTGTTTAAAGTGAATCGGAGACGGTGTGATCCCAAAAAAAGCTGTTGCAAAAACTTGCAGTTTTGCATCTGCTCCTATCTCGGAGGTAACTGTTTACTCTAGGCAAACAGACTATTAGGCAATATTGCAGTGCCATCTGTGTTTTTATGGGTCAGCCACTAAGGATGCCAGTGCAGGCTTTCACAGGGTATGTTTGGACTGTTAACTTACAAGGTGACTTCATGTTTCAAAACATCATGCTGTTCTGTGTGTGCTACCTCCTGATCTGCAGATACCACTGCTATGCTCACTTGGCACTGCACCTGGGCTCTTGAGGTTTGCTTCTCAGCAAAATAATCCTTAAAGACCCCAAGTGAAAGCCGTTTGTCCAACTATACAAATAGTCATTAAAGATATGTTTACACCATAGTTGCAAGATATCCCTGCCAGGCTATTCCCAAGCACACTATGACCACCTGTTCCTCCTGATACTCCTAGTCCAGATATACTCCAGTGAGGCCATTCCAGGGTGATCCTCTGTTGCCTTTCATAAGTAAACTGGAAACCCAAGGCTGAAGAGTGGTGTTAGATGGACCTCCCCAGGGGAGCCTCGCTCATTTATTTCTAAGTTTAGGGAATGCCAGCAGGAGTGGATGTGTGGGGCATGCTCAGCAACATGCTGCTGCCATAGCGTAGACCTATCCTAAGTGACCCCACCCCAGTACGTGTACTCAGTCCTCTTTGTCAAACAGCCATCCCAGCTTTTCCTGGCACTTCCATGAAGAAGATTCTCAGGCTGTCTATTTGGGAGTGGTCTCTTCTTTTCCTTGCCTGGTCAGTGGGCACTGCCTTCAGCAACACTGTCTCCCTCTCTCTCTCTAGCTTGGTGGTGAACCACTCACTGGCTTCCCAGCTCTTTTTCTCTGAATCTCCAGCTTGGATAAGTCAGCAGGCAAATCTTTCTCCAGCCCTTCATTTCTGAACATCTGGCTTAAGGAGGTCCTCATGCCAGCCCCTATGCTACTTCACCTCTTCCCAGGGAACTTTCATTAGATCCCAGCTACTAAGTGTCTTCAGCAAAATCCTGAAGCTCTTGCACCAGGCTGGCTGTTTCCACTGGAGAATTTCTGCAGATTCCCACAAATTTTTGGCTGGTTGGGACTGTCTGCAGATATTTAGCTGACCATTTCACTTACACATTCAGTATCAAATACCACCTCACCCTCAGAATTATATCTATCTGTTGTGTGGCAAGAGACCAAGACCTACTTTACTGTATGACACACATTTACAGGACTCTTTTTTTTAATACATGCTGTTAGTAGTGAATTAGTTTTAGAACCAATCCCCAAGATGTATTCTACTGGACTGGCAAACTACCATGCAGAATAATCTTTCCTGAGATGCCTTGTTTTCTTTCATCTTTAAATACCCTGGGTGTTTTGTTTGTAACTGGAAGAGTCCCCCGCAAGACTATGTGGAATACCGAACTGACTTAGAGCCGTTTCATTCAGAAGCTGAAAAACTCTTTGAGCTCCTGCTGACATTGAGCCAGTGGCCCTTGACTTCTCAGAATCAGTCCCTTCATTTGTATTATAATATGATGCCTGATATAATTCAATATAAAATCTAATAATGCTGAAAAACAGAGATGATTTTATCTAATATTAAAAGTGGAACTATATCAGAAATTAAAATGAGAAACCAGATAATTCAGAGGATTGCTAAGTACCCATCAATTAGTCTGAATCCATTCTGGGTAGCAGGAACCAAATCCCCACTGAGGTTGCAATAATTAGCACTATCCTTTACAATCAGAGCAGACAGAAAGTGAAATGGACACGGAGAATGACATCCCTTCTTTTCTAATCCTTATCTATAAGCCACTGTGATCAGTGTTCAGGCAAAGTTCTGTGGTCACATGGGGATGTTACCGCTGGAATAAATCTAAGTGCTGAACCTGTTCAGTGGAAAATTAAAAGAATTAATTTACCGCTCATCAGTCTGGTAAATTATCAGTGAACAGTGCCCTCATTCTTTTTTTTTCCTTTTTAAATCACCTTCTCTGCTACCCATGTTCATTGTAATATAATGTAATAATTACTTTCATATGCTGACTATTATGATGTTGTCTGCTCAAGCAGGCAACAACAAATATCCTGATGTACACTTGGCAGTACACATCTGAAGAGAAGCTTTTCTAAACTTGGTCTGTGATACAAAGATTTTTTTATTGGCACTTTCTTACTTGAACAGACTGCCAAACTGAGAAAAGAAACATCAACATAATTCTGTTCCAACTCACTATAATGTATTCATTAACCACTTAGCCCACCTAAGGGACCTATTATAACAACCTACTGTTGCAGCAGATTTACTGGACATACTGCTAACTGTGCCTTCAAACTGTCCTACAGCAGACCCATTTCTGAGTTTGGACCCTCCTGAAATCATTGTTATAGATTGGTTCTGGATAACACTATTTTCAGGGCCATGCTAATTTTTTGCATAGTTGAAAATTTTACCATAAGCACTGTATGAATGTTGTTACTCAGTGTTTTTGAATGTGCATACTGATCTTAGTGTGTTCACAAACTTTTCATAAGAAAGCCTTTAATCAGCCCATCCAGTAGGACTGGAAATATTACATCTAAGGACAGAACGCATCATGACCTGCTGGCGATGTTCATAGGCTCAGGATTCCAGGATGATGTTCTTGTCAAAAAACATCTGTGCCTGGTTTCTCATACTGTTCACTGCAATCTGCAATTTGTTTCCGCTCTCTTTCTGTTACCTTCACTCTGTGAGGGGAGAGAGAGAAAAACTCTTAATATAACAAAGATATTCCTGCTTCTCTCCTGGCTGTACTCCTTTTGAAATTTTTCATAGCATATTCCCAAATCATTGTGGTCAGAAATAAATATATCAATCTACTTCTACCGGTATAATGACTAACTGTTAACAAAATAATGAGAGATCCAAGTTTGAAGAACAGATTTATAAAAACAAACAGGTAGTTGTTAGCACAAATCAAGAGGGCAAAGGTGGTGATCAGATGGAAAGCCTAAAGGACAAGGTGGAGAACAGCAAGAAATAATTGCAGACATCAAGAAATATGTGATTGTTGCTTGTCAAATAAATAATCAGTTCAATGTGTAGGAAATATTAAGGGTGGGGGGAAGAACTTGGTGAGAGAGAATGAAAGAGAAAAAGCTACAAAAATCCAAATGAAGAAATTATTCAATAGAGTACAAAAGGAATTTGTAGATATTAGCATACTTCTGTTTGTTCTGAATGTGACATAGATAAATGCAGGAACTAATAGGAATAGGAGTATATTTTTCTATACATATATTACAAGAAAAAAAAACATACTTTTTTTGCTTTATGTTCCAGCTGCGGACCATGCATTTCAGATGCTCTCTTGCTCTCTCTACTGGTTGCAAGCACTAATGTCTTGGCTAATAGCTCACATTAGCCAACACTAGTGTTATTATATAGCCAAGCCAACACTAGTGTTATTATATAGTTTGATATATTATAGCTTTTGGCATTAAGGTATCTTTTAGCAAATATACTCACTGCTCTGAGGCAGAGAAAAAGAAAACTATCAATTACATGTTGACATAATCAGTGTTTATCAGTGGAAAGAAGCAGTATATGTTGTTATATAAAGCCTTGGTATAAAATAACAATAAAATGTTAGGCTGACTGGTATCACAGAAAACAAAGCAGAAAAATAAAGGTCAGTAAACAAAAAGTTTAATCATTAAGTCAGAACTTCAGAACTTTCAGATAACTTTCAAATTGTTACATGTGCAGGAGAGCAGAAAAACTATTTAATTAATGCTACTGTTACAATCATTAATTGAAAATAACATATGATTATAAATATAATATATAGATTACCCCAAAACTAATTTGAAAATACAGCTGCGCAAAATAATTTATATTTGCTTGCACCTTTAAATCTGTCATTTTGTTCACAGTTGTTTTACAATTAACAAATAGCATTTATTTTTAATAATTGACAGTGTTCAGATGCATGCAAGGAAGTTTGTTTTGAGGTTTGTTCAGCTTCATATCAGGCTATTTCCTTCTTGTACCTAAACTGTTCTAGCAGGGAGATACAGTCAGTTCACAGGATCATAGGAACGTAGGGCTTGAAAGAAATTTATGAGATCATCTAGTTCACCCGCTGCTCAAGGGAGGATCACTCCCGACAATCATCCAGCCAGGAGCCTGGAAAATGTCTAGGGATGGAAATTCCATAGCTTCTCTAGGTAGCCTGTTGCAACGCTTGACCACCCTCATAGTCAGAAAGTTCTTTATAATCTTCAGTTTAAGTCATCTGTTCCCCAGTCCCCCCTCAGTCATCTGCTCTCCAGATTTAAATAACCCTAGCTCTTTGAGTCTTTCCTGATAAGTCATGCTTTCCCAGCTTCTAATCAACTTTGCTGCTTTTCACTGGATTCTTTCCAATGTGTCTACATCTTTCTTGAACTGTGGAGTCCAAAACTGGGCACAATACTCCAGGTGAAGCCTCAACAGGGCTGAGCAGAAGAATCACTTCCCTTGATTTTCAAGTGGCTCTCTCTTTAATACAGCCCAATATGCTGTTGTCTTTTTTGTTCAATGAGAACACACTGTTGGCTCATATTCAGCTTAGGGTCTACTGTAACTCCCAGGTTCTTCTCTTCAGTACTGCAGCCTAACCGGTTATTTTTAGGCTGAAGTACTAAACTAGACTGCAGAATTAGACTGCAGTACTAGGCTGCAGCACTTATTTTTCAGTCCATGTTTGTGCATGTAATTATTCTATACAAGTACAAGAGTTAGCACTTGTCCTTGATGAATATAATCTGATTGATTTGGGACCATTTTTCCAGTCTATCCAGGCCATTCAAAATCCTACCCCCCACCTTCCAGAGTATCTGCAACTGCAGTTTTGTGTCATCTGCAAATTTGCTAAGTGTGCACTTAATCCCATCATCTACATCATTAATAATTTGGTTGGAACAAGTTTCCCTCTAAGGAGCAGTGGTCTGTGAGTGTGCCGCCTCGGTCTGTGAGTGCACTGCCTTGGTCCGGCGTGGAACACTTACTGAAGGGGTCTGGGGCCAGGGGCCGAGGCTGGGATCTGGGGCTGGAGCTGGGGGCTGGGGCTGGAGCTAGGAGCCAGGGGCTGGGAGCCGGGGGCCAGGGGCTGGAGCTGGGAGCCGGGGCCAGGGGCTGGAGCCGGGGGCCAGGGGCTGAAGCTGGCTCCAGCCTCTCCTGGTGCACGGCCTTGAAAAGGCTGTGTGTGGCTGCACTTTTCGTTGTGCGCAGCCGCACATGCACGCACCTTAGAGGGAACCTTGGGTTGGAAAACAATGGTAGAAGTTCTTGTAATTTGGAATGTGGATTTTGGAAGAATCTTCAGGTTTTAGAGATATTTTGGGGTTGTTTTCAGAAAGATTATGTGTGTGCATAATTCATTGGATGGGCTCATTTTTTAACAAATTCAAATAAATACATACATAATTAAAACTAAGGCATACCATCTGTCCTAGGTTTACATTACACTTTAGGTAATGCAGAATGCAGTAAGAACAGTTCAGTTATGTGAACATTATTTTCATTTCAAAGCATTATTTTCATTTGATTTCAAAGCATTACATTTATTGGCATCTAAGCTCATGATACACATCTGTGGATGAACATTAGTTGTTTGTTGGCTAAGTGGTATGCTTTGGCTAAGAAAAATTACAAAACAAATGTGAACAGCAGAGTAGCTGGGGCTAACATGTTCCCTTTAAAAGTTCAGAAATGACTTCTTTTGAGTCATTAAGTGCATATGCTTAAGATACCTACAAAATCTCCAAATAGAAAGTTCATTTTTTTAAGCTTTTATATGCTAGATGAGCATTAGGTCAAAAGAGCATCTCTTATGTGAGCAGTATTAGTAGATGCTGATTGTTATTTCCCATTGCAAAAAGAAATGTATAATGGGTTTTTTAAAGTAGCTATTAGTAAAGAGCAATAGAGATTGCTTTTTTTTAAATAGCTCATGTCTGTGCTTCATTCTGTGATTTCTTCAGTAGCCTAGCTAGGATACAATAACCTGAGTACCAATTTTGCGGGTCAGGGCAAAATATCTGATGCTGGAGCTGTATGATCACACCAACATTGTGAGAGCAACCAGAAGTCGCCACTGCCCTTGTGTATGGTAGCTTTCCCGTGTGCCCAGCCATGTCATGCCTCCAGCTTTCTGGTACAGTGGTAGGGGAAAGATAGCATATTGTGATACTTCTCTGGCAGGTGAAGCAGTTATGCCTGATCTTCTTAAAGTACTCATGAGTAGTAGGAAAGGGACTGATACATATACAGGAGCTTACTGACAAGGGATGTGCTCTTCCTTGAGGGCTGCATGTCCAGTTCCCAAGCGCACATTTTACCTTCAGCAGTAAGCAATAATCAAAATGAAATCTGATTCTTTGTACCGTCCTATTTTGCCCTGAACTTTCTACTAATACTACTATTTCTCATTTTATACCTAAAACCTGTATTAGTCAGTGGCAAAATACATTAAGAATTATTTTTTATAAACTTTTAAGAAGAAAAAGCATTTTAATTTGATGATTAACTTGCCATACCTTGGATTTTTCTAGTGCCAGGTATAGTCCAGCTTCCCGAGCTCTATCGGTGTACTTTAAGGCTATGATACTGCAGTGCAGTTGTTATTCCGGATTGGCACCCTTCTTGAAAAGATGACCAATACCACTGAATTGCTTCAACCTTTGCTTAGATGAAAGTGCTTTAAGGACTCAAATGCGGTGATGCTCATTTTAACTTGAGATCTATGACACAATTTGGATCTTGGTATCTGAAGATGCAAAGAAACTGACATGCAAATATTAATTCTTTTCCTGTAGAATAAGGCTAGGATTAGATGTCTGGTACTGAGTGTGATAAGAGTGTCTGTATTTATCAAGTGATTTGTAATTGTTTCTTAAACATGTTTGTGCCTTCCCCTGTTTTCTGTTATGATAATATAAAGTGTTAGTATACAGCAATGAAAACAGTTTTTAAATTCTGTGTATGGATATTATATCAGCTCAGTCATATCTATTTCAGTTCCTTTAATATCAGTGCTCCACTTTAGATTTTAAAAGCAGTTGCTGCATGTTTTCATAAAGCTTTCACTTTTCCCAGTATTCATTTTCTGTGAGGCAACAATTGAATAAAGTAATATATCAACTGCTTTCAGTTTCTTATCTCGATAACAGAACCTATATCTGTGTTTCTTTCTTTCTTACTATTGTTACTTTTATAAGCCTTCATAGTGAACTGATGTCTAGCTCCTTTCCATTTTTCCTGCAATGCTGCAAAAGAAGTATTAATTGTATGCTAGTGCTGGTTGTATCTTCATGTGTAGATCCCAACATCAGAATAATTGATATGGGTCAGAAACCAGTGCAGCCTCAACCAGTTAAGGCATGTATGAGGGCCCGGTTAAGAAATACTTTCCCTCCACCAGAAATACTCAATGAAAATGAATTTTTATTCATTTTATTTTACTTCGATATTTTATTTCTTTAAAAAGGCACTTTTTCCCCTTAACATTTGTCCAAATCAAAAGTTAGGTTTGGATTTTCATTTTTTTACATGAAAACCTGAAAAAAATGTTAAGCAAAAATGGAAGTTATGTTGACTATTTCAATTTAGACACAAAACTATTTTCCATGTAAAAAGCTTTTAAATAGATATCTTAAATTATTATTCTTGGTCTGCTTAAACATACAGACCTACCGTATGGCATTTTTGCTTGTACTTTGTTTTTATCTAAAGATGTATTTACTATGAGATATTCAGTTTTGGAGAATGGTTTTCTAGTATGGGGTATCCAGTTTTCAGTAATGCCCCACTGGGTCCTAAGTAGTGTCATTTGCTGGAATAATGTCATTCAGAATTCTGCATGTGACTACATGCATCTCTTCATCTAAATGTATTTTTCAGTTCTGGCTGCACTGTGCATAATTTGCCTTCAGTTTCCACAGGAGAAATGCATCAACCACCATCACAATTTAAAGTGTTGCAGTTAATATAATTTACTCAAAATATTCTCCTTTTTCATTTCTTAAACATTCAATCTGTGATGGTAGTAGAAGCCACGCACCATTAATTAGTGTGTTAAAAATTATTATTAGAATCAACATTCATTGTAGCATTCAGCATAATTCATAACAGAATGCAGTTCTGAGTGTAGTTCTGTTGCTGTTCTTTAGAAAGCACCTGAAGGTTTTCAATAAATACTTGAAACATCAGTGAACTGAAATCTCCAGCATGGTGCTGAGCCTGTTCCCATTCTGTCATACTCCCAGTCATAAATTCATTGTTCCATTATAAGATGTAGCTAATGTAGCATCTATACTATACTCTTTAAGAGAGTGAAATCAACTAAGAGTTGCAGCATTTAAGGACGATGCAAATATATAAATACAGAATAACTGGTTTAGCACCAGTATGGCAGGAAAAGATCAGGGGATGTAGTCTGTCACAAACTGATGTAGTCAACAGCTCCAGCTGGACCCATGTTCTGGTGAGCAAAAGGGACAGGAGAAGGTCTGATTTTCTATGATAAAAAAACAAAATCAAATGCCAAAATATATATGTAGGTATTTAGAATGATTTATTATTATAATTGAGGCACTGGTAGGCTTTCAAATTGCTTTACTATTGTACATTTATCAATAAAACATTGTGTCCAACTGATACCTGTATATATAGTGGTGTTTCATATTAATTGCAGAAAAACATGGTTTTGGGTTTTTGTAATCAGAGAATTTTGGATTTTTAAACGGAGAAAACCAGGATTATTCTGGTCTACTGACATTGGTGAGGACTGAGCTGGCATACTATGTACAGTTATGGGCACTGCACTTAAAGAAAGATGTAGACAAAATATGATATTTACCTGAATCCAAGACAGCTCTGAATTTAAGATGACTCCTCTGAAGTAGAAGACAGAGTAGAGATTCACCTTGTAGAGTAACTAAATCAGAGACTCATAAGATTTCATGAGCCTGAGCTCTCTTCATTAGATGCGATGAAAGGACATGCACAAAGCAGTTAGTTACATGGTGAGCGTGCAGAGCCAACTTTAAAGGAAATGCTGCCTTGGATGAACTTGTATCTCCCCCCAAAGTCAGCAGTGCTGCTGTGGTCAGGGCCATAGGGCACAGTCCGGTGGGGAGGTGGATCAGCATGGTGCACCAGGTGAGCAGGCAAGCAGGTGCTGCTGCTGCGCAGGCACAAGGTGGGCAGGCTGGAGCTGGATGCCAGGGGTGGGCTGGACTGGGCAGCACTTCTCTTACCTGGGGCAGGGATCAGCCAGGGTGAGGCAAGGTGGGGTGGGAGAAGAACACTGCTGTGAGCACAGGCTGCTCACATGCTTGTGTGTGCATTTTTATGTGCGTTTGGGACCAGTGGCAATGCATAGGGTGTGCACGTGCACCCCGCAAGAGTGCTAGTACACCCCTGCTGGCACTTCCAGTAGTGTTGCTTGTGCTTCCCAATTGGCGAGACACCCTGCTTCCTGGTCTCTGACTGGCCACTGTGTCCCCCGACTCAGGTGGCACCAGTCTCAGGGGTTTGGGCCCCTCAGCCATGGTGCCCTGGGTTGTCGCCCACATCATCTGTTCCTAAGGTCAGCTCTGTGAGAATATATATCTCTTGTAATTGGAGAATAGATGCTGGAATGTTAGAAATAAAAGTGGAGACTTGATATACACATTAAAAACTTGCCTGATAGTTTGCTCCATCTTTAGTGATATGTAATAATACAATTTTATTTCCATTTAAATAACCATAGAACTGAGAAACATGCCTGAAGATCATAGCTTATTGGATCTAGCAAAACTGCACAGAAGTTATTGATACTAAAATCTCCCATTTTGGGGAGTAGATGGTAACACAAGCTGCCATCCATTGCTGGCTGGGGCCCAGACCAGCTGGATAAGAAGTGGAGCCAAAACATCCTTGGACAGAATTCTCCTGGGTCACAGCTGTCTCTGTGAATGCACAAGAAGTGTGGATTGACCACCCCTGTGGTCCAGGAGTGTGCCCTACAGTGCACTGCATATAGCACACTGTAATGTTAGTTTTCATGTACAACTATAAACCAGAACAAATTGTTTTCATGACTGTTATACCATCCCTGGCACCCTCATTAATACTAAGGAGCATCCTACTGTATACGTAATCACATCAAAAAGAAATTCTGTCACAAAGTTGGCCCTACTGACAATCACAGTGCTACCCCTTTCTGCTTCATGGTAATACAGGTCCATCCACTCTTGTTTTGGAGAATGTTCTGTTTTTATGGGTCTAGTAAGATGTTACTACTCCACTAACTAGCACTGTTCAAATTTAATTTCACAGTTCTCTAATCAGATGGTAAAGTGAATTAACTACTGTTCCAATATACTAAATACTCAGGCTCTTAAATATTTGGATGTCAGCACGGAATCTCTCTTATATATTTTGCTCTGGTTTTCTGCTCAGGTGCTCCAAGTCTTATTTTACTTATACCAATTTTACACTGAAGTAACTCTGTTGACTTAAATGGATTTCCCTCAGATTCACACTGTTATATTGGAGAGTGAAGAAAACCATGTTTTGCCCTCTGAAAAAAACAAATGATGGTTAATCTACATTTTTGTTGCAACTTTTAAAAATATTAGCAAAATAACTGAAGCTACACTTAACCATGCACATATTATCATAATGTAGAGATAGAGAACAGATTCGGGGGGGGGGAATAATTTGAAGAGAAAATAATAAATTAATCATTGTAGTGTAATTGTTGACTTTGTGTGTTTATTCATAAAGGTAAGCAGTAGTGTACCTGAGTGGGAGGGGAGGTGACCAGGGGCACTTGTACATGTGATGGGGGTTTAGTCCTCAGGGTTTTATTCTGTGCCCCCTAAATTTGAAAAGATGGATTTTTACTTGAAGCTCACCATTTCATTTTTCCATCACGTTACAGTGAGGAGCCTGATGCTTTTTTTGGTGAGAGCTGGAGCCTGTCTGCAGCGGACTGAGGTGTTGGTGGGCCAGGTGGCCACCAAGCTTCAAAGGTGGGGCCCCCAGGGCCACCCAGGTGGGCTGCTAGTGGACTGGGTGCTGCCCCAGCTCAAAGGCAGCACCCAGCCCGATCCAACTCTTCCCCAATCCTGAGCTAGGGCAGCACCCGACCTGCTAGCAGCCCACCGAGGAGGCCCTGGGGGGAGGACACTGCCACTGCAGAGGGAAGAACCAGGGCTCCCCGCAGCTCAGGGGCTACTCAACCCACTTGCAGCTCACCCCCCGCCCCCCAGCCATGGGGGAGGTGGGCAGGCTACACCAAAAAAAAATAATGGATTGGGCCCCTCACCACATCTGCCTTCAGCAGGCTCCTTCAGTCAGCAGGACCAGTGAGCTGGCTTGCCCCTCAGGTAGCATGGGAAGGCAGCAGGAGAGTGGCTTGGGTTTGCTGGCAGCCAGAGAAGGTGGTGGGGATGGTGCATAGGGCGCTGGAAGCCCAGGCAGGCTGCAAACTGGCTGGGGGCTGTCTCAGCTCAGAGGTGCCTGATCCAGTACTTCCCCAAGCCTGCCTGGGCTTCCAGCACCCCATGCACCCCAGTGCTGCCTCTTCCAGCTGCCAGCAAACCCAGCCAACCTCCTCCCACCTTCCAGGGCTGCCCCAAGGGCAAACCAGCCCATTCCTGGGTGTCCCATGTGTTCTGCTGGCCACAGGAGCCTGTTGAAAGCAGAAGCAGAGAGGGATCCAATCCTGTTTATCAGTGGAGCCTGCCTCTCTCTTCCATGGCCAGGGGGTGAGCTGACAGCTGCATTGTTGTAATTTGCAATGTTGGAACTACATCGGAATGTAGTTTAGTTTGCAACAACACAGACTCATTTAAAACCCCCCAAACTCTTGCACATGTACAGTGTGATGCCATTAAGGTGCACACAGTGACATTTTCATCATGTGTACAAGTGCCCCAGGGTAGCAGCCCTAGACACTGCTTCTGTCAGGGCAAAAAAGCAGCTGTTGCTGCGATCAGCACAGCAGGAGCCAGCACTGCCCCAAACATGTGTGACTGTCCTAGTTAAGAGCTGTAATGCTATGGAGGTAGGATTGTTGACTTGAAAGCAGGTGTCTTTGGTTATGCTAGTGTTTGTGCCTGATAGTACATCCAAGCATTTGGAAAGAGATTGTGCAGAAAGTGTGTCAGTTCTCTGTTCACATCTTCATCCTGTAAACCATGGAGGAAGCCAGTAAGCATAAGTCTGTAGAAAGCAGACTTAAGCTTCTGCTTTCTACACTGTAATAAACCTACTGAAAGCTTCTGCAGATCAATGAAACCCGGGGTTTATAGCTCCCTCAGTAAGTGTGCTGCCTAAGGAAGGTGAGGAAAAGGGGAACAGGAAGTTCTCTAACAAGACAGAAACAAACAGCCTGTAGTCCACTTGCTTCTATTAAGACCTCTGAAATGTATGGGGTTACCACAGATATATATGAATCACGTTTTCAGCATTTCCATTCCTGTGTCTGGTTTTCTCCAGAGAACTGGTTTTCTGAAGGGAACATTTGACTCGTAGACAGTACGGTCAGATATAAGCACTTGGGTTAAGTGTGCCTCCTGGCACTTTCAGCACTCTAGCTTACATCATTCCCACTGAAGTTTTAGCTAACCTGTTTATGAAAAAAGGCATTAAATACAACTTTAGCATAGCTCTTGGCATTTGAATTTCATTAAGCAATACCTGGGATGGAAGACAGAGCTAGGTGAAAATGTTATCTTTGAAACAATCCAAGCTTTTTAACAGCATTCTAGAAGCTTAGTTATATGCTCACTTCTGTTTTCCATGCCTTATGCGTAAGGCACCTAGTTTCTGCTTTTGTTCTCATGCTGTCTTTAGAGTTGTAATAACAATTTATCATGTTTTAATTACTACAACATCATGTTGTGAAACTGATGTACCAATTATTTTTCTCCAGGCATCAAACATGTTGCTAGCAAAAGAATGACACATCAGAGTTTATAACACAAGATTACAGCAGAGATTTGTGACAGACTGAATGTGAATGATGTGTAGAAGGTGTAATAGTTATGGCTAGATACTGTAAGAAATATTAGTTTCAGTTTTGTATTTTTAAAATGTAACTGTCCCTTTATAAGGTAGCAGGGGACTTCCCATCCTTCCTATCCTTATGTGATAAGACAGAGCAGTATGGCATCTTAAGGTACAAACAAGCATTCTCTGCATCCAGTCTAGGTTTAGGCTGCCTACACCTAGACTGGTAACAGTATGTACAGCCATCTGCCACTGCCTGGAGCAGGGTGCAGCTGTCTGTGAGAGCACTTCAGGGATCCTGAGGTTGTGGGGAGGGCTGGCAGGTCTGTGAGGTGGTGGGTGGGGAATTGGTACTTCTGCAGTGGGGGTTACCTAATTGGGAAGGAGATGAAGAGGCTAAAAATAGCCCAGTCAGGGTTGGGGGCAGGGGGGAGAACACAGCACAGCCCCAGGACTGGGATAAGTGACTGGGCTTTCCAGCCCCAGGGCAGTGCTGTGAACATGTACAGACATTCACAAGATCAGGTTAAGCCTTTCCTAGATCAGGTTAACTCTTTCTCGATCTAAGTAAGTGGACTTCCCAAGATGAACTGATCCAGATTGAGCACACCTTTTTTTGACTGAATTAAACACTCCACATGCCTGCATGAGTGGGCATTTAAATCAACTTAACCCTGGTTAGGTTGATCTAAATGTAATACCTGTATATACCTTTACATACTAATTTATTCAAAGAGACATGAGCTTTTAGGCTAGGGACAGACATTCAAAAAGCTTGAGCCCAAATTGATTCAATCTTTGCAGGTTAGTCTAACCTGGCTATGCTAAATCAGTTTTGTAATTGGACAAACATTCCAGAAATGCAGGCACATGCCTGCATTGGCTCAGGCTAGGGGCCGGGGGACACTAGAGCAGCCTTCCCTTCCTTCCACAGCATGGAACTGAGTGGGGTGTGGCCAGGCTCTGTTAGGAGCTCTGATTAGCCCAGCAGGGAATTGAGAACAGTGTTTATCACCCGATTAAGAAAACAACAGAGGGACATTACCAGCTACTTGTTGATTCTGCCTGTTGATTCAGCACAGACCATTGCCAGCATGTGGTCTGCTAGCTAATACACAGACACCTCCTCAGCAAGGCCGAGGGGAGGGGGGAATTCCTGCTTAGCAGGGAGTGGTGAAGTGGACAGGGAAGCAGCCCACAGTCTCTGGAGCTCCAGCCAGGGAGCAGAGGGGAGGGGCCAGCCCTGCTGTGAAGCAGAGAGCCCTGCCCAGCCCAGAGAGCATGCTAGGATGCTGGGGGAGTCTGATTTATCTTAAACCAGCAAGGGGTCTGGGACAGACATAGCATAAATGAGTTTGAGCCACATCAGTTAAGTCTGATACTACATTCAACCAGGTTTATGTCAAACCAGTTTCAGGCATTCTCAAACTGGTTTATGTGCACTGAACATCTATTCTGTTGCAGATTTAAACTGGTCACTAATCAGTTGAACTGGTCACTGATGACTTAAACTGGTTTATGTGTAACATCTGTCCCTAGCCTTATAGGCTACAGTCTGCTTCATCAGATGCTATGAATGGACTTGGTAGGCAAAGGCACTAAATGGAAAGGAATAAGGTCATTTAAATACAAAGGATAGGGAAAGGATTGGGGAGGGAAAATTAGGTTTGACATACTAAAATGATGAAAAATGGACAGATGCACAGCAAAATACATGTCCTCACACTTACAAATCATACTCCACCCCAGAGCTGTCATTTGTAATAAATAAGTCTCTACCACATTTCACTGTTTATAAGAGAAGGGAATGAAAACTTTTTCTTTCTTTTTCCCAAGATTTCCTTTCCACTTTTTTCAGGCAATAATACCTCTCAGCCTTTCTGCCTGCTTGTTGTAAGAGAAAATCAGTACTAATTGGAAGCAGTGGGATGTGAGTGGAACTAATGGAGGTAGTTGCTCTCCAAATTATTCTGCAGGACTTTGCATGGCAATGAGAATAGGCAGCGAGACCTTGGCTGAGTAACTGAGTGGAAGCAAATATTCCTACTGAGAACGATGCTGCCTTTGTGCTGTTACTCTTTCATCTCTGGCAAGGGAAGGACAGGAGGGAAAATTAGAATCACTAGAAGTAGTGGCATAATTATTTTACTGAAAACTTTGCCAAGAGGTTGCAGGAGGTTGGTATTCTGACAAAGGATAGTGGTACACTGGAAAGACTTGCATTGGAATGATGAGGATAGTAGCAAGTACAGCATCTGTACAGCGAGTCAAGTGCCTTCTGAAAGCTAAAATAATCTGAACTGGCACAACTGGTTTAGTTTCAGAAAACTCTGTCTGTCTGTGCATGTTTCTCCAATACTGTTTTCAAAATTAGCTTCCTAAGCCCACATTTAGGCCCAATTATTTGATTTGCTTAGGCTCCATAAATCCCTCTTCAAAACATGCATAATGTCTGTTTTTTCTTTGCTTTCATAGGTGTTGCCCCAAAGGCCGTTAACTAATACCGCGCTTATTCAAATTCAAGACAAGGGATTTTTCTCCAGTCAGCATGGTGGGGGGGAAAGGCTTTGTCTTGGATTCAAGTACTGAGGCTGGAGCTGAGCTGCTGCCTGCACTAGGCTGCACTGGCTTGCTAGGTGTTGCGGGGTTGGGATGCGAGGAGTATGGGAGGGACTTCAGGGAAGGGGGAAACCTGCAGCCTGCACCACCACCCCTTGCCCTCCCTGCTGTAGTCTAAATAAAACCTCTTTCTGCTTGAGGTGGATGGTTACATACACACATACTAAAACAAAACTTTCTGCAACAAAATATGAACCCTGTAATAGTATATAATGCATCATTAAGGGTGGGATCCTCTGTCCTTTGAAGTCAAGGGCAAGACTCTGCTGAGATAAGCCACTAAATGAGCAAATAGGTCTTCCTGTATAGAACTCGCTTGTGTGTTTTTGTATTATTTCATTTATCTACTATATTTTATTTCAATTGTAATAATCTATCATAAAAGCAGTTTCCCTCAGCAAACTATTAGAATACACTTATTGGTAGATTCATAAGTTCCACAGATCACATCAAATAATAAAATATAAATTGTGCATGGTAAACGTTAATCAGCCTATGGAAAACCTATGGACTCCCATGCTACCACACCCATTTACTTCTGAGAAGAACATAAAGTGTAACCGTCCAGTGTGCCTTAAGTGTCTGGGCTATTAAACCTTTGGGAAACAATTACATTGCAAATAGCTTCCTAAGTCTTAATAGTTTCCTAATAGTACATGACTTGCTAGCTGCCTTTTCTGGATATGTAGAGGAGGATGTCCAAATGTGTTCATAACAACACCTACCATTTGTATTGTGCTTTATTTTAGTAAATGCAGCAGCACTTTACAATGGATGGATTTTTGCATATTAAAGATAGAGGCATGGAGACAGTGGCTACATGTGGGGGTGCACAGGGGAGCATGTGCACCCCCTGAGAGGCCTTGCTCACCACTTAGGCAACGGGCAGGGGGGCAGGCAGGAGCGCTGGTGCCCCCCTGTGAGCACTGGCCGGGGAGTGGGTGTGCTGCTGCGCTCCTGGAAGTGGCCACAGCCATTTCCAGCAGCACTGCAGCCACTTCACCATCAGCCATGGGGGGACCCCCACCCCAGCCCCGGTCAGCAAGATTGGCCACAGGGGATTCCTTCCCTCCCCAGTCGCTGACTGGTCACTGGGGGGAGGGGGAAAAGCACATGATCCCTTTGACTAAAATGGCACCATTCGCCCATGCATGGAGAGGTCTGAAGTGAACCCGGTCCTCCTGAATCCTAATCGAGTGTTCCGTCCCCAAGGCTTGATCACTACAATTTTTTTTGAAGTAGGATTTTCTCAGTAGCACAATGATGAGTGGGTAACCAGGACATGAACTCCAGGCACACACTTAGTGAGTGTGTAAGAATGGCAGCTACTGCCACTGCCACCCTGGCTTCTGCCAAGGCTACTGCCCAGGGTGCAGCCTCTGGTTGTTGTGTCATATGTGAATTTCCTACATATCTAGTGATTACTGTGTGTGTTGGTACAATGTCATAAATGTCTACAAGCGTCTTTAGGAAAACTTAAATTGGCCAGTGGGTTCAAGCCATTGGTTTTCTGTTAAGAGAACTGTTTCCCAGAAGCTGTCTTCAGTTATAAAAGATTCAGCTGAGAAATAGTGCCATAGCTTTTCACTTCAGAAAAGTACATAAATGCAGAAATGTGTGTATTAGTATAGAGAGGTTTGAAATTGAAGCATTAAATCTTTACTACACTTTTAGGCTACAATCTGCCCTGTTTATTAATTGTTGCCCTTTTTTTTATTTGCTTTGATTCCTATTAATGTTAAGATGGGAGGAAGGGTGGACTTGATTAAATATAATCTTTAATTTTAAATAGTAGATTCTCTGATTTTTGTTTACCTGTATATGTTAAAAATCCAGATGATTTTTAATATATGCCCATTAAAAATGATGGTAAGAAATGCTGCTGTTTGGTTTTCATGTTGTTTGTTTTAAAAACCTTAAACATTGGTATGATTCTCTTGAACATACATGCATGTGTACATGCACACACACTTTCAGGTAAAAGGTTACATCTGGAGATAGAAAGCTGAGACCCAGTCTTGCAAACTTGTACTCTGGTAATCAACTATTTATTCATATTAGTCCCATTGGACAGGCTATCAATAGAACTCATACTCCTAAATTACATAGCTGCTTTTAAAAATCCCAGCCACCGTCTCCAAGGCCTAATCACCAGTATGGATCTTCATTTAAAGTTTTACCTATTTATGAAGCTCCAGACATTTTTGGTTTTGTTTGGTTTGTTGTTGTTTGAAGAACAGGGACCAATTTGATAAAGATCTTTTGTCTTCTCCTGTACTAGAGAAGCTTCCAAACATGAATTTTAGCTTTTCTTTCTTTTTGTGCTTGTACTCTGTAAATCCCAGTTTCTTGGCAATTACATTTGAAACCTTAAGAGTTTCTGGGATTTACAGAGATTGTTTTTTACTGGGCAAGGTGATTCTTTTAGCTTTCACTTGTCAACATTTGCTTCTCTGCTGGAGAATTGTCTTTTATCCTTTGTTATCTTGAAATTTGTGTTTGGAACCTAGAAATGTCTTAACAATATTCATAGGCTTATCTCCCCAGTAGAGAATAGAGAGGGACCTTTTTATCTTTCTTCTTAATCAAGTCATTAGCATGAAACTCAGAGATGTAATCATACCAGACTGGAATTGGGGTCATGCCATAGGCTAGTTGAAAAGGAGGTTTCCTGGCATGATGATCTATGGCCATTTCACAACAATGCCTTTAAAACATAAAATCTGCCCTTTAATTACATTTTAAATCTCATTTGAAAAGTTTTTTATCATTATGGAAATTGCCCTGTAACTGATACCATGATGTGACCCAATAAAAGTTCCACTGACAGATTAGAAGAAGAGCAAATGATTTAGAAGCTCAAATGGTGATCAGAACAGTGTTTGGTTACTTCAAGCTGGGTAGGCCATGCTGGTCATGTTGATATGAGATGCTGACTTGGCAGTCATTACTGTGTAGTCATTAAGTACTTGTATATCTCTCAAACTAGCAGCCTGCACCAAGGCAAATGCCTCTATGGTAGTTTTACAGCTTTTCTGCAGCACTGTGTGAATACAGGCATACTAATCATCTCTGCCCAACAGAGAGCCAATTAGGATGCCTGTAGCATTTCACTAAGTCGGTTACACTAACTGAAACTAGGAGTGGTGCTGGCTACTTTCAGTTCTGCAGGTCTACAGAAGTCCCTGTATTATTTGTTCTGCATTTTGCTTCTTAAGAGTTGAGTGCCATATACAGTCTCTAACTAAAACAATATTCCTACTAGTACAGAATCATCTTAGTGAAAATATTCTATAGGATTTGGCAGGTTCCCAAGGAAAAATGTAGATACTACATAACAATATGGCCTGCTATTACTAATACAGTAAAGTATTCCATTTATTTTGCACCATATTATTTTTTTATTTCATTTTATTTTGCAGTTTGAGAACCATTATTGGCCCTTGTTCAGCCAAGTATCTGACCTTGCCAACAGTTGTTTCTAAGTGTAGTGTTTACTACTGTGAGTAGTAATAGGCAACCATCAATCCTCTGGATCATTGTGTAGTCTTAGGTCTAGTCAGATGCCTAATGAATCTGTTTTGGCTGACAAGTCCAGTTCAAGAGCGACACAGCTTGTTACAAGTTTCACAGATCCATATGTTGTCTGAGTTGGAATTCAATTTTACAGCATACTGTTTTCTTCTTTCTTACTTTGCTTCCATCCTCTGAATCAAAGTGGTTTCATATTGAGCTGCACCTAGTACCAGATGCTCCCTCCAGATTTGGTGGGATTCTGCATGCTCCTCTTAACTTTCTATGTAAATGTTGAACAACTTCATATCATTTTTGTACAAAAGATGCCAAGAAATTTGTCCTCCAGAGTGATGGCAGGTATTGGTTCTTCCACCCCTTGATACACAATCATAGTCTTCTTGAGACTAATTGCCACCCCAAAGCTCTTTCATGACTCAGAAAATCTACCCAAGAGATTTTTCAGGAAAGATTCACTGTGAGCAACCAAGACCACATCATCTGTATATAGGAAATCTCTCAGAACCAGTTCATTCATAGTACTTAGTACTTAAGGTTGGAAGAGACCTAAACAGATCATCAGGTCCGACCCCCAATGGTTTTTGTTCTAAACTGTGCAATGTTGAACAAGCCTCCATCTAGTCCGGTTTGAAGATAAATACTATCATGGCTGTCCTTGAATGTATGAAGCAGTAGGAATGACAATTAGATGTTAAAAAGTACTGGGGCTAAGATACACCTCTATTTCACCCCATTGTTGATGTCAGAGGTGTTTGATTCTTTGTTTTCATACACTACAGTTGCCTTCATACCTTAATGTAATGATGTTCAGCAGTCTGCAGGGGACAACCCAATTTCTTGACAACAGTAAATAAGGCCCTATCTGTTGACTGTATCAAAGGCCTTCATCAGATTGTTGAAGGCTATGTACAGTACTATGAGAAATCTCAAGTAACATACATTGGTAGGATCAGGCCCAGAGATACTGATCCTGAAAGAAATTCCATTTGTACAGACTCATTTGTCATTTGTCTATCCCAGTAGCTTTAGTGTACCTTGGTGCAGACTTAGGTCCCACCTGTGCAGAGTTTAGACTGTCATTTTTTACTCTTTCATTTTCTACATTACAGCCTCTGCCTTACAGAGTCAGTTATTCTTTAGATACTAGCCAATTGCCCATCAAGAATGGTGGGACAGGACCCATCCGGGCTCACTCCCCCTTTCCTCCTGCTGCTTGAGGTCTGGGCCTGAGGGTGGGGAGAAGCTGGGCCACCACTGTGGGGGGCCTAAGAGGAGCAGTGGGGCCAGACCGACCCAGCGGCAGTGGGGGGATGGGAGGAGCGGGTTTGGGGCTGATGTGGAGGAGTGGGGGTGAGGGAGGAGTGTGCCTGGGCCTGATGGGGGAGGAGGCTTGCTCCTCCCCTCCCCCAGAGTTACTGTGTTGGGCTGGGCCAAGCTGGGCCCGCTGACCCCCTCCCCCCCCACTGCCATGGTGGGCCACCTTTCCCCCCCAGCTCAGGCTCACTCCCCTCTCCTCGTGTCAGGCCCAGGCCCAGTCCTCCTCTGGCCTCACCATCACCGCCAATGCCACAGCTCACCTGCTCCTCCCCCCACCCCCCCACAGGGAAGAGGGGTGGGGGAGGAGTGGGCCCAGGCCTAAGGAATAGCCAGCTTTTCCCCTGCTTCCCCCCTGCCCCCATGTTGGGTCCAGGCCCACTCCTCTCTCCTGTGTTACCTGCAGGGAGCAGGATGGGTCAGTGAAGCCAGCCTTGCCGGCCTTGCCTCCCCCACCCTTCCATCCGTTTTATTGCTGCTGCCTCCAGCCATGCTGGCCTCGCCCCCTGTCCCCCACTCCATCCCCTGTGTTCCCACCATCATGGAGGTGAGCTGCCTTCTGTCAGAATGCCTCTTCACATTCTGATTTGCTGATTGTCAGCCAATAAGAGTGCAAATAAAGCGTTACAGACAGACAGACAGACTTAGGCTTTTATAATATTAGAACTTTCACTAGACACGGCTAACACTAGACATGGCTCAGTAAATCAGGACCAGTGACAACAAAGTTGAAGCCCCTTTCTGTTCGTTCGTGTGTGCAGGTAACCTCTAAGCTAAGAGGACGCCTTTGAGAAGAGATGTGAAGAAATGAAGAAAGATGTTAATTAGTGGGAGTAGCAAAGAACACAGGTAGGATGAGAATGAGGAGCCCTGCTAGTTCACTTATTTCTACTGATAGGGAGATGACTGTGCAAGTCTAGAGCCCTCTTTGGTCAATTAAATTTAAGTTTTAATTCAAATCATTTTATGACAGTTGTTCTAATCCTCTCCCTTTAAGGATTATATATGAATAAGAAAAACTGTTACTCTTTAGAAAGACATAGCCACAAGCAAGAGATTTCTAGATACTTTCAATAAAGTCTATAACAGTATACACCGATATACAGGCCTAACATAAGGTTTTGATTAACATCAACATTTATTATCCTTCATTGTAAATATAGACATTGTTCTCAACTTCAGTCACTATTAAGAATGTTACTCAATAAAAGTTGATACTCTCTTTAGTAATAAATTAGTATAATTGTATTTTGTTTATTTTATAGTAAAAATTCTGACCACCAGCTGGAACCCTTTATTCAATTTGTGCTGTCTTTATTCTTATTGAAGTCCCATTGGTTTAGTTAATCCCATTTATTGGGCTAATATATTAATATTGTACAGTAGCTTCAAAATTTAAATTGCTTGGCATTATTTTATTATCATTGGAGGAGTGCAAAGCACAAATACAAGGATAGAACTTGGTTTGTTGAAAGTAGAATTAAGCACTTTAATTTATTTAAAGTATTACATAATTGACTTAGTAGTACGTGGTTAATTTTGTGTCTAGCTTGCATGCAGGATAAATATTTTGTCAGCTAGGCAACATTCATTTATGTATTCTAGTCTAACTCATGTGTGGTACAGTTATTCTAACTAATTACTCCTTTGTAGGACTTTTTTTTTCTTTTTTTTTTCTTTCCAACCTTTTGTAATTAAAGAGAACCAAGCAGAGGAAGTCAGATACATGTCTGATCGCTCTCTGATGTATTGTCAAAAAATAATTATGGCATTTTGCCATATGTCATGTCTTTTTATATATTGCTTATGGGATAAAATGAGGCTTGACATAAATTAATTACTTTCTTTCTGATAAACTATCTCAAACCATGATGAATCCCTACAGGAAAAATCAGTGTGACATTGAAGATGGCAAGACTTTGTAAGACTGTATATTCTAGGTTTCAAAATTATTCTTCAGGACTTTGTGTGAGGTAAAATATGTGGGATGTGGGACCTCAGGCAGATTTCTGTAATCTGCCAAGTACATCTGGGGATGCGAGCATCTACCAGTGGGGATGCTTATCACTATAAGGAATACCAAGCAAATATCAGCAAATCTCCACGCAAAACTGATGCCAGAGCTGAACTGGGTGGGACAGGGATGTGTTCTCTGCATGGCAACCTCGGGCATGTCATCCTGCAAACATTCCATGGCTCCAGTAGAAGATTCATCTTGTTTTCTAGAAAAATGACTTATTTGTATGCCTTTTCTCTGTAGCCCTTCTTTCTAAATTACGGTATGCCTTGTAGTTTCAACAGTGTTTAAGTTAGCTACTTTACTTTGATAAGATAGCTTCTTATAGGAAAACCTGAAGAGGGCTACACCAAATGGAATGTATAAAGATTTAATAGAAATATATAGGAGTTCCAAAAATATCCTACAAAATTATTTGAAAAGGATAGACAGTATTTTTACAAGATTTTGAATCATTCTGCCGTCTAAATATGTTATTTTAAAAATCTCTTGCGTGATTTAGAGGTTATATGTAGCAAGGTTTTCATTATTAAATGCTGTAGGATATTTTTGTGCAAGTTGGCTAAATCACTCAGGCAAAATTCTCATCCACTTAGGTGTTTTTTTCCTAAATTGTTCAGGATTTGGTTTTGAATTGTCTGTAGCCAGGCAATACTAGAGTGTTTTCCGGCAGATGGATACATCTTCTTGGGTTAACAATCAGTACATGTTGATGTATTGATGTGCATTTACTATTGTTGTTTCTTTTATTCTCTGATCTTTTTAAAAGAGATGCATTTTGTTGGCAGCAGCAGTAGTTACAACAACAGAAATAAAGTGCACTAAATTAAATTAAATCGCCGTATAAGACAAATGGCTTTGCTGGGGTTACACTTCATCTCATTTTGATCTGCTGTACTTACTGTATATACTTGAATGGGTTAGAATATATACAGCTTTTTTATTTCACTTCCCCATATGATGTCAGCAATGTCTAGGTATGAAGTGTGACACCAGTATAACTGAGCAATTTACAAGATGAAACAGATCCTCCCCCTGCTCCCTCCCCCTGTTGTCGAGGAACAAACTTTAGTTCATACTGATCTTTCATATTTTTTTTTTTAAGGATCAGATGCATTTTCCTATTTCAGAATATAAATGTAGATTAGTCCTTTTTCTCTGGTATAATCTGCATCTCTCAGGGTACAAGGAAATCATACACAAGGATGAGAAGCATACAAACCAACCAAAGAAAAACTCATTGTTATTGTTTTCTAACTTTTCTGTGCAGCCAGAATGAATCAAAATTTTTAGTTCAGAAAACATTCCAAAACATATAACTGACAGTGGTGATTTGGTAGAAGATCGAGACTTGGTAAACTTTTAACACAAGAAGCATTTAACTTATGACTTTCTTGAGCAGGGCTACCTAATGTTTTGCTCTGTTTTAGGAAGTATAATTCAGTTTGACCTGTTATGTTGATCAGGTTACTATAGAACAGTTTGGAGTAGTAGGAATACAGCATGCCTCCCTCCAAACACACTTTCTTCCTTCCCATAAATTCATAAGCATGAAGAAAAAAAGCTCTAATTTTTTGTGGAGCACAATACAAGATAAATTAAGAAGGAAAGGAAGAAAAATGCCGGAGGGGTGGCACTGTTACAAGATTCTGTGTAATAGAATATGCAACAAGAGGATTTTATTTGATGAAATAACTCCTACCAGAAAGGGATGCTTGACATACGTTTCATGGTATATGCTGTTTTTGCTGAGGGAGGCAGTTGACTCTTTCAGAAGCTGCATTAAAAATGAATAGCACAAGCTAGAGCATCTGACCATTCTCCTTCAGCAATGGACTTATCCTATTATTTAAATGTAAAAAAACCATTTGAGATGTGCACACTGATATTACTTTTTTATTCCCATGACCTCTATCCTTTCTTGTCTCCTATTGTTTGTCACTCTCCTCAGTTACATTGCATTAAGGTTAAAGGGTGACTTGATCACAATATTTTAGCTACCGGCATGAGGAAAAGACAAGAGTATAACAAGATCAAGTGGCTGGAAGTTGAACTGAGACATAATCAGGCTCAAATCAATGTGCAGCTTTAAACAGTGAGGGGAATTAACCACTGTACCATTGTGGTAGATTCTCCATTCTTGGCCCTTTTAAAATCAAGATTGGCTGTTTTTTTCCTAAGAAGATGTATTCTAATCTGAACAGGAATTACTCAGGGAAGTCCTCTGGCTTGTTTTATTCAGGGAGTCAGACTACATAATTGAAAATTACCCCTTTTGACCTCAACACCTCTGAATCTGTTAAATCCAACTGTAAGTATTTTGAAGCAGAGAAAGTAGCTTATCTTTTTATTGGCATTGAGAATTCTGTGCACATTTTCTAAGGCTCCTAGCCTATATAAGTAATAGATGCTTATTGCCAGGCCAGTAACAGCATAACTCTTTTCTTCTGTTATTTTCCTCCAAATGGTTTCTTTGTCTCTCCAGCAGAGGATGTTACTTTCTTTGAGACTACTTTGACATGAGAGAAACATACAATGTAAAGAGGAAGAATGCTCTTAAAATGCTACTTCTGCATATAAAAAATGCCCCAAATATTTTACAGGTATTTTAAACACTGTTGGGATTACTGATACCAACAGGTGTAGCACCAATCCAGTCTCAACTGCTTCACCCAGAACTTTAGTAGCAATGTTAACATAGATGGGACCTGTGGCCTTTTTAAATCTCTCAGAATATGTTGCTTATAGTAGTTGTTGAAAGAGTGGTGGGATAGGTAACCAGGAGATCTGCACCAGTGGGGCAGCAAGGCTTAGAATGATTCAGTCTGGATATTCGTGTCATTGAAGTATAAAATGCAGCTGATTGAATTAGGAACACTTTAGTCTTATAATACAGGCAAGACGGTTCTTCCTCTGCTTTGATCCAATCTTCCTGCTAAGGAACACTGGAAAGACGTTTCATTGGAGCTCATCTGCAATGCTCTGCTAGCTCTGGGCACCAGTGCTGAACACCATAAATTACCACCCCTTTCACATTGCCTCCCCAGCAGTGCTGCTGCAGGAAGCAAGCAACCGTAGCCAGAAATCTAAATTCCCATAGTCGCCCATAAGAACATGCAGAGCTCTACTTCACAAGCCCAGTGCACTCACCTTTCCCCTTATTTTAAAAGTAACCAAGTTTGTACCCTTGTGCAATGCATGTGTTGGTGTGTGTATGTTTAAATGATTTTTTTTTTTTCTGGGTGAAATGCTGGAAACAGGCTCCAGAATGAATCTATAACTTTGTGGAGCCAGAGCATACAAAACTCTTAAGAGCGGGCAGCTAATAGACAAAGACTCCATTCAGTGTGTAGGCAGATAGGAATGCTGGTACCAAGCAGCTCTCTAAAGAATGTTCTTTTGGCAGAAGTTGCCTGCTAAAAATGAGGGGGAAAATGAATTTAAAATGTATCAGGCCTGGCATTGCAA
The DNA here is from genome assembly GCF_000455745.1 of Alligator sinensis. Classification (NCBI taxonomy): domain Eukaryota; kingdom Metazoa; phylum Chordata; order Crocodylia; family Alligatoridae; genus Alligator; species Alligator sinensis. Next base: position 1,646,934 of record NW_005841959.1, on the reverse strand, counting down.
AGTGATAAGACAAGTTAGCTGTTCAACATGAACGGCCAATTGCATATTCTAGGTCCTTGCTATTCTGTCCCTCCTACAGTCATAGCCCCAACCAATGTTTTGATATATTACAAAGTGGCCGTTTATTACAATTGACTGTTGAGGCCTGTGCTCTGAAATGCGTTCTGTCAACAGAATGTAAGTGACTGTGGCATTCTAAAGCTCTGCTGTTGCAGTAGCTTAGTTTTCTTGGGATTGCCATGCAGCAGGACCAGTGTTGCAGTCCCCGGTTCAAGCTCAAAATGTTGCACAGGAAGACGTACCATGTGAAGGTCAGATACAGCTATGATTCTGAGGGCTTTTGCTTATCAGCACAGTTAATATACATCAACCTTGTGTGAGTTCTGACTGTCAAAGGCTAGATTTTTTAATGTGACCTAGTAAAGAAAAATCTTGCTGTTTATTGCAGATTCTCTTATCCGAAGATGAAATGTGTCTGGGTGTGTACAGCATATTTTATTTAGACATGCACTACTATTCAGAGAAGTAATCACAATCTGTGTTACATGTGGCACGTTTCATGCATGGGGAAAGGATAGCTTTTCAGTCTCCATGGTTCTGAAAGAATATATGCATGTTGTTCTGTCTTATAGGATCTCCAGACAGAGATTGAAGCTCATACTGATATCTTCCACAACCTGGATGAAAATGGACAGAAAATCCTGAGATCGTTGGAAGGCTCTGATGATGCAGCCTTGTTGCAGAGACGCTTGGATAACATGAACTTCAGATGGGGCGAGCTTAGGAAAAAATCCCTGAACATTAGGTAGGACTCCCACAAGATAAAAAGCTGGCAATTGATTTGCAAGACAGTATAGTACTTTTCAAGCAACACCAGGGTCTAATTTTATTTCTGTTTCATTCAGTTTTGGAGTGATTCGTGCTTTTTTGACTGTTGAATTACTTTCTAAGAATGATTAATGTACCTGGTATGGAGATGATAGTGAAGGATTAAGATTTGAGGAAGATGATGAGGTTTTTAATTCCGGTTGTGATATAGAAAAAGAGATTAACATGCTTAAACAGTAATTCTAAACACAGGCTTTTTTACAGAGCTGGGTAGGACTTATCAATGTGTCATAAAAGAAAAGTGATTAAACTACATACAATTATTAGGCTGTATTTGGTGAAACTGGTTTTTTTTTTCCTGGTGCAACACTAAGAATAACCTTATTTAAGATTAGTAAACTTTATTTAAGGCTTCTCTCTCAAGATAGAGGGGAACAGAATTGAAAATTAAATCCAAGAGTAAAAAGCATCACAAGGTTTCTTAGGAGAAGAAACTCCTTGCAAGAAAGCATATAATAAATGCCAGTGTAAGAAAAAGATCAAGCAGAGGTACAAACCTCAAAGGGCTTAGAATTTCTTTTCCAAAGAAACTGACCAGGAATCTTCTCTTTCTAACTACGCTTTTTCAGTAGACTCCCCAACTCCATTGCGCGCTCTCTGTCACTTTTTCTTTTACTCACTTACTCTGTGTTGGTGGTAGTTCAGAGGGCAGCAAAAGGTAGAAGCATTTTCGAAGTCGTGTATGAAAGATTAGCTTTTGCAGCTCAAGCCCTGAGGGAGGTCAGTGCGTGTAATGACAAAAGCCATCTTCATAACATCAGTCATTAAAAATAAATGAAAGATGTGAGGCTGAAAAGATATTAGTAGTTGAAGTCAAAATTAAAAAAGATGGTTTTCTTCTCCTTTCTTCTGGTGAGCAAAAGAAAAGCTATATAATCCTTCAAAGCATCACTTTTAGTTCCTTTTCTTTAGATGCCTCTTTAGGTGTGAACTTGCTGAAATGAAAAGCGGTTTGAGGAAAAAAAAACAGCATGTTGGCCAAACATAGGTAATTTAATGTATGAGATTTTCTATATCCAGGCTTCTGGAGTTCACTTACTGCTGTCATTAATCAACCCAAAAATAGAAACCTGAGTTTATCACAGTGGCGTTACACTTTTAGATTAAAGATTTAAAGCAAAAGGCTTGCTTTCTAACACTTTACTTGTAATAAAAGGTTCAGAAAATATGTAGGTTGGCATATGAGATAATGCTTTAGCTTTTAAAACACTCGATTCAGATATGACTGACAACTGAATTAAAATGAGTTTGGTATTCTCAGTCTAGTCCCCAGGAGGTGTTTCTTTCCATCAGAAATTCACCACAATTGCTAGTGCTTGCTAAGGGGAGGTCTCATAGCAGAAACATGAACAGAGTTTGTCCTGTAGTGTAGTGTGGGTTTTAACCATTCCCTTGAATATCTTGTTTTGATTTAGATTAAATTTCAAAGATGAGTCTTATTTTTTTAAGTTCTAGAAAAGTGAAGCTGGAAACCCAAAATTAGTCACCCTGCGTCGGCACGTTCCATTTTGAATTTCTAAATGCCCAATATTTTGTTTAAAAATATATATGGGAGAAAGATCAATGTCAAGAAGCATTAAGAAATGGAAGAATTTGATTTCCAATATTATCCATTTTTCACTTGTTTGACAATTCTGATCAAATCTACCTAAATCAGCAAGCTTTACCCCAAAGTACATTTAACTTGTTTTTAACACTAATTTAAAACTGCTTTACTTTAGTTATCTGCTTTGTGTTTTCTGTTAGACCCTAAAATAACAGCTATATTTAAAAAAAAAAAAGAATGTGGACTTCTAAATATGCATTTAAAATATTTCTATTTGAAAATTTTACAAAAAGTGATGATGTCTGGTAACCTCCATAAAACTGTGGCAGTATAATTTGTAGAGACCTCAGAAAAATGTTAAATTAATATTAAATAATGGTTTTTAAGGTCTGTACATGGATCAAAGTTCAGCATTAAGTAGCATTACATAGACTTGACTTGGGAAGAATAGGATTCTGTTGAAATTTCAGTAAAAAGTCTCAATGAACAAATTCGGCTACATGATGCATTTCATCATGTGTTGTTATCAGTACAGTTACCATCAATCCAATATTACATATTTGAAGCAAGGTCATGGATCAGTTTTTCAGAAGCCCCTACATCACCTGCTAATGGAAGTAAGGGTATGTTGTCATGCTACTTGCCTTCCCCGTTCCCCACCACCACCACCTACCCTGCTGACCATCAACATTAAAACTTCCCTTGGTTCATCCCTGAGATAGTCTAGCCCACCCCGTGCTCTGATTTCATGTTCCAAGACCAAGTTTCACTCTCGCTCAACCCTTTTTTTTTAGTGTGTTCAAAACTCACACAAACTAAGCAGGATGGCAGCACAGGAAGCCCATAGCTCTTCTGCATCCTACTTCCTGCCTATTTTACCTGTGATTAGAACCAGCATAGAAAAAGACAAGTAGTGGGCCTGATTGCTAAATCTCTACTTGATTTTCCTAATATTCCCCAGCTGATTCTTCCTAGGAATTATCTTCCCATTACTTGTGTCTCTTTCTGTTTCATGCATACAGCAAGCTAATGCAATGGCAATTGCTTTATGTGCATTTAAATATGTGGGAGGGCAAATTTTTAGACATTTAAAGTATGCTATAAAAATAAATATTGAATCAATACACACATTAGTTACCATCTTGCTCCTACATGATAGCTCTCCGTGGAAAGTAATTGTTTGATATTATTATGTTCACTACTAAGTGAACAATATAGAAAAACTCCTTTTGATGTTTTGACTGAAATATTATGTTTTCTCTTTTTCATTTTTCAGTGGTGTTTCGTTTCTCTCATACCTCAAATACTGCAAACATTCTATAGCCTAAATTATCACTTTATCTATTATAAGATAAAGCATGATGTGCACTATTGTGTTTATGTAGTAACGGTCTGCTAGTTCTATTAATTTAAGGAATAGCTGTTGCATGGATTTATCGTGTGGTGGAGTACCTGGCACAGTGGATTCTGCAATATTCATTCAACTATTGGAATGAAAATGTAATATCTGTTTCAGGTTGCCTGATCTTATAATTGTCCCTATTTATGCACAGTTAGCAACAGTTACAAGACAGCACAGTATTGCTCAAGAAAAAACTGAATAGGATTGGAATATCAGGTATATTTAATGCCAGACTTGAGGAGCTTGACTAAAGTTAAATCTAACAGAACCAGATTCAGCACAAGTTGAAGTCAGTGGAAAGATTGTTATTGACTTTAATGAGTTTTGGGTTAGACCTTCTCTCTAATTTTAATGATCATTAAAGTATCCACCAAAAAAACCCAAATAACTCAAAAAAGAAAGCTTTCATTTGGGAATGCAGGCTGTAGTGAGTTGGGATTATGCCTTTTTATTTCTATTATTACCACAAAGAAGAATATTTTTACTGCTCCTGATATAACAATGCATGCTTTCAGGTCCCATTTAGAAGCCAGTTCTGACCAGTGGAAACGTCTACATCTCTCTCTCCAAGAACTTCTGGCATGGCTGCAGCTGAAGGAGGATGAGTTAAAGCAGCAGTCACCCATTGGTGGGGATCTTCCCACTGTGCAGAAGCAGAATGATACACACAGGGTAGGATTTTTTAATGCTCTTTTAATGGCTGTATTGTGTATTGTTTTATAGATCTAATTTTGGTTTAGAGTTCACACCTGCTTTGTTGGAAAGAGTATAATGCCACTGAAAACATTATTTGGAAATAAAGGAGGGAATTTTCAGAGGCCTCCAGCTCCCTCTGTGTACTTTGAAATTCCCTGCTTAAGGTTCTGTTTAAATCTCTATTATTACTAGTTCTAATTGGGATATTTTTTCTGAATTCACAATATTCACACTAGTAGCTCCAGGCCTAATGCCTCTTTTTTCCCTTGTTCCTGCTCCTCTCCTAAGGTGGCAGTGAGAACATAGTACTAACTGAGAACCTGTAGTTTCTAAGCTCCAACTTGTCTTGTTCAACTTAGTGCTCATTCATAGCACAAGGGGGAAAAATTCAGATTTGTTTAGTATACCAGCCTTCATAGCTGGTAGGCATCTCATACTCTTTTAATTGCTATAAATATAGGCAGTCAAATTTCTGTGTGGGCAAAAAGATCACCCGTTACGTTATCCATAAAATAAATAAATTTGCAATTTTCAACATAGACCTTTACAAAATCAGTGATATTGGAAGAAAGGATTGTTTATCACCATTTTGAAAACTATCATAGGGTTTTGTGGAGCTGGACAGCTATTAATGGTGGGTACAAAAATCATCAATGTAACATTTTGATGGAGAAGATGTTAGATGGTTTTAGAAGCCTGATAATGGAAGAACAGTACTTTTTTTACTCCTAGGATATAGGTCATATATTCAAAATGAGTACAGACCTCCAGGGATTAAACTTTTTGTTATATGATGGCAGCTTAGTAACATATGTGAAAACATTTGCTGTTCTCAGCTGAGGTGGGTAAGCGTACACACCATAAAAATGTCATGAGAATTGTAATTACAAAATGCATAGCACTCTCAGCAGAGAAACTGAGGACTGAATGGGTGTGGACATTATGAGTTACCCTATTGTTCATAAAGGTAACTCTTCTTTGTCATGATGTAGTATGAACAGTTGTTCTGTGGTTCCCCACATTAACCCTGCATTAAAATAAACAAGACTGAATCCAACACCCGTCATGACCTCTTAATCATTCCTGCCATACCACCTGAAAAAAGAGGTCCACAAAATATTCATTCAAAAGATATGACATATCTTGCTGCATAGAAAAGTTATGTTTTAAAAATACTTTTCTGAGTTAAGTAAAGTTCCCACATTGTTTAGCGTTAGTCTCACAACCTAGCTTTTATACAAATAGCAAGGAAATACATTTGTGGTAGATATAGATGCAACTCATAAAGATACTCTCATGGACCCAGAGTGATAGACTTCCATCTTCAACTCCCTCTGTGCAAAAATGAAGTTTATTTTCTACCTATGGGGACTTTTTATGCTCTTTAATTTTTCTTGAGCCTGAGGAAGGCCGTGTGTGCCCAAAAGCTTACAGAAACAGATTTGATTTTTTTTTTTTTGGGATTTCTTAGTTGGTTTAATAAAAGGTATCATCTCTGAACCAAGAGTTCTAGAGTTTTGCATTTCTTCTAGGTTTGTTAGGCATGTCATTATGGATATTTTCCAGAACAAAAAGCTGCAGATGGTTTGAAACTCACAACTTTTATTTGCCATCTTTGCAGTCTATTCTGATCAAAATGTAAAATCAAAGTTCTGACCATTTATGATAGCTAATAGTACAATAGCATTTTTTAATAGTGCCCATAGCAGTATGTGTTTCCATGCTGAACAGAATGTACCTGATTTCATTTGAACTAAACAGAGCTAGGTTTGTGTGCTACTGTATGAGAAATTACCTTGAAATCTCACATGCTATAGATGCAAGCCAATGACTTGGCTTTGAACACTTGACAAGAACTATACCATAGAAACTGATACAATAACAAGACTTCTTTGTGGCCCATCATCACTTCTGAGGTGATGGCTGATGTAAAAAGGTAGCAGTGAGGTCAGTGTTTAGGTAAATGTAACCTAGACTATTCATCTCTTCACCTCCCCCTTTGGGACTGAGCTGTTGCAGTCATGGGTGGTGGAGGCAGCACTGATCAAAAGAAGGGAGCAGGTCTTTCTGCTCTCAGAAAGAGCTGATTAAGATTCCCAACTACAGCAAATCCCCATGTGTCTCCTTCCAACACCTGTAAACATATCTGACCCGCTGGATGCCATTTCTTCTCCTTTTCTCTTTCTACCCTTCACTGAGTCAAACACCAGAAGGTGGTAATAATTGCTTGCAAACAAAAGCCATAGTTTTAGGACTTCCTGAAGCAACTTCTGTCAACAAGGAGAGGCTTATTTTAAACAAGTCAAGGTACAAAAAAGCATGCAGAACAATGCCTATGAATTGTATGTGAAAAAGACATCTACTGAGGTTCCTGTTATTAATATAATCTCCCTGAAAGCTTTAGTGCAAGCATTGGGGAAAAAAAAGTTTGAAAAAATGAATTTTGTATTGAGATACTGCAGTTCCAAACTATACAATGAAAATGTATTATTGCCTATGCCCAGGAGTTCAGCCCCTGTGGAAAATTATAGGTAAGCTGCAGCCAGTGAAAGCAGTTGTTATGATGAACATTAAAGGAGAATATCTTGGAGATCACAAAGTCTCAGACAATATTAGGGTTTCAAAGGTTATTCTGAAAACCTTGAATTTTATCCTGAAATGAAACAAAATATCGTAGAGCACTTAAGTACATGGGCTGTACCTACATCTGACAGTCATATTTTAAAGGACAAATTATATTACTCTATTTGGTTGGTAAAAAAGTCATAAGACCAGTATTAGAAAAATAAAGGTCATGCTCTCATGCAAACTAACAATAATGACAGCTATTTCAAAGTAGTCTCCTGGGAATGAGAAGCAGTGATGATTCCTAATAGGTTATGAACCACTAAAATGAAAGGTGGATATAACTTCTCAGATCCTCTCCAGTTCCCCAGAACAATTTCCCTTGTACTATATATATCTATTTGATGTGTTTTAAGGTGGCAAATCCAGTTACTGCAGTTAGTTTCTGGAAAGCAGAATGCATGAATTTCTGCCCCAGATGGAGAGGACAGGTTGAAGAGGAGATGGTGGTTCACACAAAAGATGCACAATCCTTTCACATATTTCTTGTTTGAGGGTTAGCACAGAAAATGGTGAGGCCAAGAAATTCACAGCTACATGGAACAGCCTGGGACCTTTCTTTTCCCTCACCAGTGGTGACAGCATGTAAGGTGCATTAGGAACTGCTTGAGCCATTTGACTGAAGTATCTAGCAGAAAGCAGCTTTAAAAGTATTCTGTGAATGGGGGAAACATGAAGTTGAGTTATGTTATAAGGATCCAGGAAAATTAAACAACATAGACGTTGGCATAATTCCCAATGATCACTCTACTTCTAACTCAAATCTTTCTCCCAAAATAAAATGTTTGAGATAAAGTAGAATTTGGCAAGACACTTAGTTGAAATAGATTATTTCTTAAGCAAAGATTTAAACACTATACACCTGCCACCTGACCCATACCTGTGTACTTGAGAACATCCTCATCCCCTTAGAGCAAAGCTGTACATTTTTCAGGGAGATAAGATATTCTTTGCAAAACCTAAAATGTTATGCATTATCATTGTGCCCTGACACTGTTTATGAAGATGTCAGATTCCACCCAGAGGTGATGACACTCCAGTGATAGATTAAGTGATCCTTGTGTGGTTTCCACATCAGTTTAAGTTTGTAAATCTGCTTTAAGGTGAAAGGTGCCAGATAAACATAAGTTATCATAAGTAGTTACCAAGAGACTTTATAAAATAGGCCCTCGTCCCTCCTTTTCTAATCCCCTCCTCCTCCACATAGATACACACATGTATCTCTCAGTCACAATAACTAAATATTTCCTAATATCAAAGCCAGACCAGTTTAGTCACTTGGAAAAAGCCTCTTTTTTCAGGCAATAGCAGTTTTTTAGTTTAAAGGGCGATATGTCTAGTTACAGGCACTCTGGCTCCCTGTGGAAGAAAGAACAAACTATAATCCTTGAAATTAGGTCACCCTGTCTAGCCTTCAAAGGTCTCTTACAGGGAGGGAGGGAAACACGATCAGTACAAAACTCTATCAGTTTCAAGTGATCTCTGATGGTCTATGTTTGCAGTTTTCTGTTATTCTTCTCCTGTATTTTTCCCCTTGAACAGCATGGACCTTGTATCACTCTACAGTTTTCCTGGTCCCAGCAACCAACCTACCTTGTTGTATTACAATCAGGATGTTATGGCTGCACAAGACACTTAGGAATTTAAATCCAACAGGACCATACAAGCACAATTTATTGTAACCTCTTAAAAAATATTTCATTTTGTTGGTGGGATTTTGGCCTCCAGAAAAGCTGTGTAACCCCAGAAGTATGATTCCTTTGTATGGTTCTTTTTTATTTTCCTTTTCTTTTCTTTTAAGCTAATGGTCATAAGTGCTTGGCAATTAAAAAAATATTTTGCCTGGACATTTTTCTTTTTGCTTGACTGAATGCACTTGTAGGCTATGTCTTCATTAGGGTGAAAACATGCTTGTGTGTTCTTGCTTTTAGGATCCTGTTATGGGATTAATTCTGGTGTAAACAGGCTACTTTTCTTTTCCATTTTTCATGAGCCCGATTGGCAAATCATGCTGTATATTATTTCCTTTAGATAGAGATTGTATTGTCATGGTTAATAACAATAGATTAATAACATATTAATTAACATTTGCAGGAGGGAAATAATCCCATAAAATTTATGGCAGGCCTGATTATGGTAAAAGACACTTGCTGTCTACATAGAATGTCTAGGTTTTCTACTTGACTGTGATTCCTTATCTTTTTATTTTTCTAAATTAATCTAAGTATCGTTTGAAGGGCATATTTTAAAAAATTGCATTTATACTGATAAATTATAATAATCCTGAATACATTTAACTGCAGCCTTTCTTCTCAAATTCCATTAAAATAGAATACTTGTCTGTCTCCAAAAAAAAAAAAGAAAGAGAAGAGAAGAGAAGAAAAAAAATACAGCGCTGTCTTTTCATTGCATTTTCATCTCTTAATTTTAAAAAAATCTATGCTTCCCTACCTGAAGAGATTTAAAGATACCACTGAAGCTTCCCAGTAGGAGCTGGTTGAAGTTTGAGATGAACTAATCAATATATGCATTATTAAAATGGTGGACAGCATGCCATTACTGCTCTGGTGTTGATGACAAATAGAATGGCTTAAATAAAGTAGTTTACTTGTTCTTTTGTCAGGTCATATATAATGCATGTTCGATTTCCACTGCAGTCACCACAAAGTGTGGAAGAAGTTCAAGAATTCAATAAAATTAGCCTGAAATCATTGGTTGTAAATTAGACATTCATTTAAGCTAATTCTGATATCAATGATGGTCTGCTTACCCTTGGCATGCATTTGTCAGGGCTTGAAGTTGATAAATTCATTTTTACCAAAAGAAGAGAATATGTCATTTATTGCCATTTATGAGCTTTGAATGTTAGCAAATACGTTCAGATGAATGTGTTCCCCGCCCCCCCCAAAAAAACCCAAACCTATCACAAAATATC
>NW_005841959.1:1595570-1636811 GCF_000455745.1 Alligator sinensis | reverse complement strand
CAGGAATGAGAAGTTAAAGTCAAATGCAGTATTCTGAAGCAAGTACATCAAGGTTTATTTGGTGCTATAGTACACATGACTTGTGCTCAGTTGTCTGCATCCAGACGAGCATGGACATTTTGGTTCCCTGGGTACAGTTAGTAGCAGCACACCTTGTGTTGCAGCTGCTTGTCCCCAGGGAACACTTATGCCACGTGTGCTTTGGTGCACGGCAAGTTACCCCAGGGGCAATGGGGGAGGCCTAGGGCCAACTCTGGGTTGGCCTCAGGAGCCTTACCTGGAGTCCTGGAGGCCTCCTGGGGCTGCAGTGATCCTGCCATGCAAAGCCTGGTTGGCAGCTGGAGCACAGCTCTGGGTGGCCTGGCTCCACGTTTCAGCCAGACATGCTGCCCATGGGTGTGCTGCTCTGGTTTTTTCTTCCATGTTTTTGTTTTTTTTTTGACCCCTGAATACCCAGGGGTCAAAAAAAAACCATGGGGAAAAAAATGGAGCAGCACACGCATGGAGAGCATGCCTTTGCAGTGTGGAGAACAGCTGACTGCAGTATGTGGCACTACAGATGTGTTTGCAGTGCCACATACTGCACAGCTGAGCTTGTCTGGACACACCCATTGAGTGCTTTTTTTGGCCTAATTGCCTAAATGTATCTTTTAAGTAGCCTGTCAGATGTTTGCAGACCAGAATTAATTTAGTGAGAGATAACTGTGGGTTGGACTGTTTCTATCTTATATTGGGATTGAACCAAGCCCCAGCCCTTACAGATTTTTACTACAGCATCAACAATTCAACATCCTGCGTGAAACACAGTGCAGAAGATATTTACAGAATAGACTCTCTTTTTGATTTTGAAATCCATACAAATCTCTGTTCATAACTAAATGTAAAATATACGCAACAGCTTTAAGCCACAGTTTATGACTGATTCTCAAATAGGGTGCTGCAGCATCCTGGGGTGCTGTAAGATACTTATAAGTGTGTTATGCACTGTCAAGTGTATACATATGTGCACAATTCACAAAGATAAACCTCAAGGTTTCAAATAGGGATCCTTACATCAGACACCTTCTGACCTGCTATGGTCTTTTGAGTTCTTTGCAACAAAATTGTTCACATTTTCTTTTCTATAGTCAAAAAATGAGTGAAACCTAGAGCTGGCATTTTCAAAGAGGTGCCTTGAATCTACTAATGTTAGGAACCATTGGCTTATGTTGTGAGGCTGCACACCACCACCAGCTCCAGAGCCATTGCACATGAGGCATATACAATGACTCCAGGAGCACAAACCCAGGGATCCATATTATACCTTTCACCAAATGCAGCATACAGTTGTTCCCATGCTGTCTCAGCATTTTTGGTCTGGGGATTGAAAGATGCAGCTTGGAAGTCTTAAGAGTTATTTATGGCATTTAACACCCATTTGTTAGGATACTCTACTGCAAAAGAATTTCTAGGCTAGGGACAGAAATTATACATAAACTGGTATAAGTGATCAGAAACCAGTTCATATATGTAACGCAACAGAAATTCAGTGCATGTATACCACTTTCAAAATGGCTGAAACCAGTTTGAGATAACCCTGGATGAATGTAATATCAGACTTATCTGATTTAGGTTAAATCAGCTTATTGAGCTTCTGCCTCATATCCCCTCCAGATTAAAGTTAACTCACAGTCCCCCAGCATCCCAGCATGCTTTGCACCTCCCCCACTACTGCCCTTACAAGGTGGGCAGGCTAGCCTTGGTCCAAGACGTCTGCTCCAGCCAAGCAGGGAGGTATGCTCTAGCACTCCCTGGCTTCTAATCTAGGCCACAACAGGCATGTGGCTGTATTTCCAGAATCAAAAGTGAATGTCTGTTCATTTGCTTATAGGTTTAATCTACATAGCTTAGACTAACCTATGAAGATTGAATTGATTCAGGCTTTTTGACTGTCTGTACTTAGCTCTAAAGGCAGGCTCTATCCCAGCATCCCTGGATTGCACATCCACTGCATTTTAGGGGGTTAGAATGGTCTACTTTTATGAGCAGGAGAGATGTTCACACAAGAGTTTAACACAGTAGCAGTTATCTCAGTTTCTGGAACACAAGCCAAATTTATATCTTCCTCTTCCCTTGCCCACCAAGTCAAAGCCAAGCACAAATTTAAACAATGCCAAGATCAGTCTTTTTGCCTCACTTTTCACTTGGGTCCCACTTAAGTAAATGTCCTTTGACTCCAGCAGTTTTACCCAAATATGCATTGAGTGACATCCTCACTTTGAGCCCAGTGCTAATAATCAACAATAACCATAAACTGTATATATTGAATGTTAGCACAAACTCACTGCAATTTCCCATTTGACTCAGAGCTATTCATCCATTAACTGGCAGGGGAGTATTTAATTAACTGCACTATAGCAAAGCAATAGTTCAGTTTGCCAGCTGAGTCATAGAGTTAAAACTCAGGTATGGTATTAGTAGCCCAGCTAAAAGACATACAAAGAAATAATGTGCTGATATGGCTGGTACAGTTCACAGATAAAAAGAATTATGAAACAAAATAGTATATAGATCTCTTTCTCACCTGTAGGAACAAAATATGAGTCAGCATTAGAGGTTTAAGCATAAATCACAGGGATAGAGCTAGCAAGAGGTTCTCCTAAATGATACAACTTATATTAATTGTATCAGAAAAAGAACCTATCGGTAAAGGAACCCACTCCCATATGTGTCCTGGATACAATTTAACTTCAATGACTATGCCACTTGCTTCAAGAAGGGACATTTCTTAAAATGAGTTTATTGAACTCAAACTCAAAAACCTTATGTGCTCATCCAGTTATTTGGGATTTCTCCTAAGTGCATAAATAAGCATTTGTATATTATATACTTAAGCATTTGTTTCATGCATGCTTGTATGGACTTAACTTCTTTGACAAAAATATGTCAAGAATGTTTAGTATCCAGTCTTCATCATTGTAAACTCCAGCTCTGACTGTCATTAATAGTAATGTGAGGTATTCACATAGGGCTCTCTGTGTATGACATTAAAATCAAATATGGTTTCAGTATGTGAATTTAACCTGAATGCATGAGCTTTTATTAGTGTGTATGATAACCCACATTTTGTTTAATAGTTACTCCAAGTAAAATGATTAAATACATTACCAAGACTGGTTCTGAGTGAATATATTTTGTAAGTGGCCCATGTAATTCTTTGTGTTGGAAAAAGTATTTCCTAATAACCTAAGCGAAAAACATTCTTATGAAATGTATACTTTTGCCAGCCCTAATATATGGTTCTCCTTGCAACAATTATCTTGGGCATTACCTTGTACTAGCACTTTCCACTTGTTTTACAATACTACTGTGCTGCCTCAAAAGTGTATAAATTAAATTCTGGTTTGAAATCAAAGGAGCTAAGACTCTGAAATAAACCAGGAGTCGAGTATGTTCAGATATACAGTACAACCCACACTCCATTAACAGACTAGAATTTACTATCAGATAGGCAGTCCATAAGCTAGTCATAGTATTTATGTGGTCTTTCTGTTAAATTCAGATTCCACCAAATTAAAAGCTCCTTTAAGAAAAGAGAGAGATGTTTAGTGAGCCTCTGCCCTGCCTTCTGCCTATAAAAAATGAATTTTCATAGTTGCAAAGAAAACTTTCCAAATAGAGGCTGAGGCAGTGTTGGTTCCCAATGCTGAACAACAGCTCTGAGATATTTGTACTCACTAATCTCATTTTTGTGTTAACACTATAGCCTAATGCTGCGTCTATAAATGTCAGCATTGGCTATCTCACTGCTGCTCACTGCTGCTCTTTTAACAAAATGAAGGGAAACAAGCTTGAAGTAGGAATAGGAGGGAGGAAAATAAAGAGAGAAGCAAAGGCAGGAAAGAATCATAGAATCATAGAAAGTTAGGGTTGGAAGGGACCTGAGGAGGACATCTAGTCCAAACCCCTGCTCAAACCAGGACCATCCCCAACTAGATCATCCCAGCCAAGGCTTTGTCTAGCTAGGTCTTAAAAGCCTCCAAGGATGGAGATTTCACAACTTCTCTGGGTAACCTGTTCATGTTTTACTACCCTCCTGGTGAGAAAATTCTTCCTAATATCTAACCTAAACTTCTCTCACTGCAACTTGAGACTGTTGCTCCTTGTTCTGCCATCACTGGGAACAGTCCAGCTCCATCCTCTTTGGAACCACCCTGCAGGTAGTTGAAGACTGCTATCAAATCCCCCCTCAGCCTTCTCTTCTCCAATCTAAAGAAGCCCAGTTCCCTCAGCCTGTCCTCATAAGTCATGTGCCCCAGCCGCCTTCACCATTTTTGTTGCCCTCTCTGGACTTTCTTCAATTTGTCCACATCCTTTCTGTAGTGGGGGGCCCAAAACTGGACACAGTACTCCAGATGTGGCCTCACCAGTGCTGAATAGAGGGGAATAATCACTTCCCTTGCCCTGCTGGCAACACACCTACCAATGCAGCCCAGTATGCCATTAGCCTTGTGGCAACAAGGGCACACTGTTGGCTAATGTTCAGCTTATTGACCACTGTAAGCCCCCAGGTCCTTTTCTGCAGAGCTGCTGCCCAGCCAGTCAGCCCCAAGCCTGTATGGGATTGTATAGGATTGTTCTGTCCTAATTTCCACCCTAAAAGAAAGAGAGGAGCAAACAGAAGGAGTATGGAAAAAGGAAGAAAGCAAAGGCCAGTAATAGAAGCAGTTCAGAAAGAGATTTTCTTAGGGAGCAAAGATGAACACAAAGGTCAGGCTCTTAACAAAGAATAAAAGTGATAAAAATAACTAGGATTTGGTTCCACAGCAGGACCACTTTCTGCCTTTGATCTTCGTGTAAGTTTTCCAAAGCTCTGTGAGAAGTTCTGCAGTAGGTGGAGGCTAGTCTGTATCCTGAACCTTAATTAAAAAGATGAAGCTGTTCTTTAAACACATTTGAAAGAGGAACCAAAAGTAAGAGGTTGCCCAGTGCACTGCATAGATGCTCCATTTACATCCCCACCAAAGGAGTGTGTTGTAGTTAATGTTATTACACCAAGTGTACCTCAGAATGAATAGCTGTTTGCTACTAACTGTTAAGTATAGCAGTATCAGGACCTTTTTTCTAACATAGCAGTTAGCAGCAGCACTAATATAGTAATAGCTATGAGACGCGTTGGATTTCCCATTACTTTTTGAGTAATCTTTTGCCTCTCAGGCGGCATTAGCTGTTCCACTACTGCTCATTGCAGAGCCAGCTGAAGGCTTGTCCCTTCCAGCGAGGTTTTAAAGTTTTACTTTGACGTTAGTCACAGAAGGGATTCCTTCTTGCCATGAACAATTTAATCAGTTCACCCTTCCGTTTTGCAACATACTGTCTGTTCATTGGCACTCTGAAATCAGATGTGGTTTCTAGTTAATCAAATGCTAGAAATGATCTTCCTTTTCATTTTGCTCACATCTATTTGTAGTAACCCAGGTTGAAATTGATGTTGGAAATGATGTACTGACATTGACAAAACCAAGAACTAGTGTTTAATACTGCTACATACCCTATTTACAAAATTTTTGTTTCATTTCACAGACCTTCAAAAGGGAGTTGAAAGCTAAAGAACCTGTTATCATGAGTGTGCTTGAGACTGTGCGAATATTCCTAGCAGAACAGCCTTTGGAGGGGTTGGAGAAGCTCTATCAGGAGCCTAGAGGTAATTGAATGTAGAGCTGCAATAACATACTGATAGAAGGATCAGCAATAGCAGAGAGATCCATAAATCCTTATTGCCACTATCTTTATATACTCCAAGCTGGATTTTAACATAACAAAGTATATGTGAAACAAATATTTAGTGAGCCTTCTGATGACTATGTAAGTAAATGTGTATATTTGTAAATAGAAGCTGAAAAGGGCTTGAGACCTTGTGTCTTTATGCATAACTTGTGGACTAACACGTGATTCAAAATATGAGAGCGCTTAACCTCTGGGAGATATGAAATTCTATCCTCCTCATTTTGAAAAACTAACCAAACAAGACTACAGTTTGACCTGGCCATTTCCCCAAATAGATTTGGCTAAAAATTTATCCTAAATGGTCTGGAATTAAACTAATTGTTCTAACAGAAAACTATATTGTGCATCAGCACAAAGAAATGCAGTTACCATATTTATTCGACACTAGGTCAACCCTGAATTTAAGATGATCCCTCCAATAATTAGATTCTGTATATGGAACATTTATAAATTTGTTATTATTTCCCAGGTATAGGATCTAATTATCAGAGGCTTGTCTTGCCTTCTTCCCCCTCTCACTGCTACAAAAGAGAAAATAGTGGCTGCGGGGGTCAGATGGCCCCCTTGCCCTCCCACTCACTTCTTTCCACTGCAGCTTTCCTGCCCCTCCTGCCACTGATACCACCCTCCCCCAGCTCTCCACAGCATCTGTCCCTCCCCACTACCCAGTGTTGGTGCTGCTGGTTGGCCAGGCAGGTCATGTAACAGTGTTAGCTCTGTGAATTGGCCAGGCAGGCAATGAGGCAGTTGTAGTGCTGCTGACTGGCCAGGAAAAGAACAAAGTTTCCATGTGCTCCTTGCCTGAGAGGGAACCCAGCCTGAGCTGGAGCTCAGCTGCATCTGACAAGGGGGGAAAGAAGCAGGGGGTGCAAAGGGGAAGTGGAGTGGGAAGCAGGAGACTGTTGTGGGTCTGACTCTGGCCCCAACTCAGGCTTAGGGCCAGAGCTAGAGCCACAACAGGCACCCCCCACCCAGTCCACCCTTTATGTGAATCTAAGATGAGGGACTTTTTTCTCTATGCTTATTTAGAGCAAAAATACTTGTCTTAGATTTGAGTAAATATGGCTTTTTTGTGTGTCCCTGATTTCCACAAAGCTTTTAAATGGGTGCTTAACTTTCAAGGACATATATGCACATGCTTCAAGTTAAGCATATGCAGAAGTACCCTGGTAATTACATGTTTTCTTGCTGTGCTTAGAAGTTGTTTTGACTTGCCCAGGTAGCTGTTATTTTTCTAATAAGATAGAATAAGCCCTAACAGTCTTTGAACTTCACATTTAGAGCTGTCTCCTGAAGAAAGGGCTCAAAATGTCACCAGACTTCTCCGAAAGCAGGCAGATGAGGTCAAAACTGAATGGGATAAGTTGAACCTGCATTCTGCAGACTGGCAAAAGAAGATAGATGAGACCCTTGAAAGACTGCAGGAGCTTCAGGAGGTGATAGATGAACTGGACTTAAAGCTACGCCAGGCTGAAGTATTCAAGGGATCTTGGCAGCCAGTAGGAGATTTGCTAATTGACTCTCTACAAGATCACCTAGAAAAAGTCAAGGTATCAGTATGCCTCTATACATCAACATTTTTGTGACCATAAAACATAATTAACCTTGTTTCACTGCATGATTGTCCCCAGAAGTCGGGAGACAAGTTTTAAAACGAGACTATTTTAGGTGGCTTTTAAAGAATTATGAAATTTAAAAAATCATGTAATTCTCAGATAGAAAGAACTTTAAAATGGAATTAAGGTTGAGCGCACACAACAGTAATTTAAATGAGAAATCTTTACAAGGAAGTTTAATTATGCCGAGCATAAGTATTATTAACCCAGGAAATTCAGTTAAAATTACTCCTAAAGGAAATTCAACCATGGTAAAATATGGAAATATATAATTAAGGCACAAACTTAATTCTGCCCTTCATTGTAGTTATATAACCATTCAAATATGATTAACTATATGTTCCTAGCTACAGATTAGATTAAACTGATTTTTGAAAACACATTAGATTTTTCTTCCCTCTTGTGACTAACCCTTTGGGGTGAGCCCAGAATTACCCCCACTTCTCTGCTGTGTATGTTTGGGTCTTAACCCAGATCTTGCTCCTGGGAGACTCCTCTCCTGCTAGCAAATCTCAGTCTGTAGTGCCATAACTGGTATTTACAGAACAGGCCAGGCTAGGACTAGGGACAGAAGCTACACATAAACCAGTTAAAGTGATCAGAAACTGGTTTAAACTTGTAACAGAATAGAAGTTCAGTGCACATAAACCAATTTCAAAATGGTTGAAACTGGTTTAAGACAAGCCTGGTTGACTGTAGTATCAGACTTAACTGTTTCAGGTCAAACTGGTTTATGAAGCTTCTGTCCCAGACCCCTTCCTGGTTCAAGTTAAATCAGAGTCCCCCAGCATTTTGCAGCTCTGGGCTGGGCTGGGCTGTCTCCTCCAGAGAGCAGATCTGACCCCACCCCTCTGCTCCCTAGCTGGAGCAGTGAAGGCTGGCTCACTGGTCTCACTGGCTGGCTCATGGTTCTTACCCCACTTTCTCTTCCCCCAGCAAACCTCTGCTGGTGTCTAGGAGCAGGGTTAAAACTTCCCTTCTGCCAAGTGTGGAGCTGCCCTTCCCTTCTTATTTACTGCTGGCTGTGACTGTGTACTACAAATCCCAGAGGCATCTGGGAGCAGTAAGAGGAAGTGATGAGCAACCCTGCAGAGCCCTGCTGCTGTGATTCTAGACTGCAAATCCCAGAAACCTCTGGGGCAGCAGGAAGAGAAAGTGAACACACAACCCATGCTGGCTATGTGCCAAAGAGCCGTGCTCTTGTCCCCCAACAGCTTCTGGCCTGAGCCACTGCAGGCATGTGGCTGCATTTCTGAATCAAAAGTGAATATCTGTTCATTTGCTTATTGGTTCAATCTTTGCAGCTTAGACTAACCTGCAAAGACTGAATCAATTCAGCCTTAGGCTTTTTGACTGCCTGTACTTAGCCTAAGGGTTCCTTCAGTTTGCAAAACAAAAAAGGTCTGCCATCCCCTTAAGAACAGAAACCCTGGTGCTACCAGCCACTCTAAAATCACTCTTACCACCAGACAGCCTGTAAGGTAAACAACCAAAACAGGTTTATTGCATAAAGACAAAAAAATGAAAGGAAAAAAAGTTATTTGGTTTGGAGATAGGAACATCTACTGCTACTTTCTAAATGGAAGAGCAACTTCCTGGTGCTCTCCCTGTTTCCAGCTTCCTTGACTAAGTTCTCCCTTTCTACTAGACTTGGGCTTCTCTTTCATTGATTTATCATTATTAGGGACCTACTTAATTAGTGGTTTCATGGATTTCATGGAAACTGCAAAAATGACAGACTCTGCAAAATCAACAACAACAAAAACCTTAATAAAATGCTGACTCCCCAGTGACAGCCAACACTCCTTACTGCTGGAAAGGGAAGGCACTGGCTGGTGGGGCAGCATGAAGAGCAGCAGCCAAGATAGTGGCTGCACCCTCCTACCCTTTGCCGGGGTCTCTGTCAACGAGTGCTAAGGGGCAGGGCTACATAAAGGGCAGCCAGCAATCAAGATGGCAATTTTCCCCTCATCGCTTCTCCTTCTTGGCCTCTGCCAATCGGTGCTGAGGGGTGGGGCCACCACAAAATTGGTTCTGAACAGAGAGTAAGCTGTGAAAAACCCTTTATCTTGCCACGATTTAGGTAGGTCCTTACTCATCATCTCCTCGTTTCTATTCTCCATTATCTTTCCTGGATACATATGTATTTATGTAGATTATTACCTTCTAGCATTCGGCATCTTTCTGACAAGTAGATTAATGGTGTTCTATTTGATATGCATCAGACCATTTTTTGATATGAATGTTGTTCCAAGTAAACATTCCTAGGGTTTTATTTCCTCCCCATCTTATAGGTACACTAATACTATTCTCTTTGACATGTAATCAGCCATTTTCTATTAAAAAGTGCTTTATCACTGGAGCTGACTATAAGCAAAGAAAATTCCTTGATCTGGTCAGATTACTAAAACAGAAAAATGCATCTTATACTGGATATCATGTTACTTTCCCATATATGTTCCTTTATATCATTTTGTAGTTTATCATGAGCTCTTGACAGAAACTAAATATGATAGCAGTCAGGCCAACCTCAATAAATATTTGCGTGTGTGGAGACAGCAATCTCCCATAATGAACAACTATAGATTTGGGGTGTCCTATGGAACTTTCCCTCCCCTTTTTGTCAAAGCAGACAGAGTTTTTTCTTTTTGCTGTCCTTAATAAACTGGTATGCATTAGGTAGTTTTAAAATAATTTTGTAATCACTTTCTAAAGCTGACTGTTTATCCATTCCCAGGGGCTAGTATGTTAAACACATACTCGGAAAGATGTTTGTGAAGAATTGTCCTATTTCAAAATGACTGCCACTGCTAGTTGTTTTGAATAGGACTGAGACCACAAGATACCCTCAATTTTAAAAAGCCACTTATGACTGCCATCTCCATCCAGGCCTTCTCAGAAAGGATGAAGATACTATGTGCTGTCACCAAGAGGAGTAGAAAACCCTTAGAAACAGACTGATTGTTGAATGGCATTAGCCAGCTTTGTTGTCTTGTGGCTTCAGCCCAATTTAAACCAAAAGTAGATGGCTGCCATTTTGAGAAGGGCAGGATAAGTAAGGCCAGCATCTGGCTTCAGTTCCACTGAGAAAAATAGACACTCATTTTGAAAGGGAGATGTTCTTTGTGGAATTCTACTTAGTATAATATTTATTGTCATGTCCTGCTAGAGAAGAAAATGTATTATGAGGAATAACATTTATTACTTTTAAAAAAAATTGAATATATTGCATGCCAAAGATTTGCATGACTTTCAACAGCATAGGAAATGTAAAGAGGCTATAGTATTCAAATACTAAAATCATTCAGTACAAACAAAAACCTTGATATCTAGTGTTCAGATTTCTTAAAGAACCTATTTTAATTCATTATAATTCATAAATGAACAAATAGCTTTGAACATTGCTTGCATATTTATTCTGCACACTCAGAAAATGTGCTGTTACTTGGGAGGACATATTCTGTATCCTTTATACACAAACACAATCCAGTCATCTGCAAAACACAATCTAGTCTTAACAGTAGAGTCGTTATTGGTGCCGCCATAAGTATAGCATACTGATCCACGAACACCAATTCATGTCAAATAATCCGATTGTCATAATTACTAAATAACATTATGGTAACATCCACAATAACATGAAAATCTTATCATTTATAAAAATCATACTATAGTCATACAGTGCTATATAATCTTGTCCCACCTGGTCTTTGCTGTCAGAGAAACTGACCTTCCCCAAAATAGCTAGTAGCTTTCAAAGGATGTCAGAGACCTAGGTTTAGACTTAAACCGCTCAAGCCACCATTCTGCATCATTCACAGAAGGCAGCCCGTCTCTCACATCTCCCTATGTGCACTAGGATGATGACTCTAGAGGGGGTGCAGTGCTGCAGCCACAGTGGGCAAGAGAGTAGTCCCCCCCTCCCTGCCTGGTCCCCCTGGGAGCAGACAAAGGGAAGGGGAACCTCTCCACTAATCCCAACTGGTGCTGTCCCTGTTCCCAGCTAAGCCCTGCCCCACACAGCCTAACTTGGGTGGGCAGCAACATATCTGGTGCTTCCCCTGCCCCTGGGGCAGCAGGGAAAGCAACAGTGGCAGTTTGGAGACACAGGGAAGAGGAGAAGAGGAAGGAGTTTCATCTGTCTCAGGAATTTAAGAAAGTATCTGGTGGCTCCAAAGGGTAGACTGCCTGCACAGGTGGGAGCAGAGGAGGCTGGGAGTAGTGTGGGTTGCTGCTCGTACTGCACCCCCTTCGGGAAATCTTGCATCTGCCCCTGTTGGATCTCTCTCCCTTATTTTGGTTTCATTCCTCTCCATTTTGGACTTGAAAAGCCTCCCTGACAAAGTTTTAGTCAAAAGTGGCTCATTTTTGTAAAACAATAATTGTTTTAAAAAAAAAATATATTTTTTTTGTCCAAAAATGTATGACCAACTCTGATAGGCATAAAGCCTGATATATCAGTCTGAACTAACTTCCTTTTTTGTTTGTTTCAAAGGATAATCAGATAAATTGTAAATGAAAAAAACAGTGTGCACGCGCGCTATGGAAATATAATTTAGGCATAAATAGTGAAAATAGATGCATGTGTTTACTGGGCGATGTAGGCTAGGCTGTGGTGTAAATAACTCCTAAGAGATCTGTATTTATGTCTGCCGTTGGAAAGCCATTTGAAAGCCATACTTACAAATTAGTGAATGAATGGCTAATTTTTAACTTATGTATTTTTAGATATTCATTTCTTTTTAAAAAAATGTAGTGTTCTAAGAAGAAATAAAAGAAAAGTAGTTTTCCTTAGCTGTCAAATACAAGTTGGCCTTAATTTAAATTCGTGTTTCAATGTAAAATGGACACAAAGTACACAAATCAAAGCCTGAGCCGAGAAGCCTTCACTCCTCATCCTGAGAACATGCAAATCTTTCACTTTAAACTGAGTAGCCCTTTTGAGTTCAAGTGTATGCTTGTATATGTAGCAGTCAAAGATCCAGTGTTTTAATTTTGGCCCATCTCTAAGTATTGGGAGTTAAAAATTAATCAAGAATGAAAGGCCCTTTGTACTATAGAACATATCCTTCCTCCCATGATATATTCCATATTTACCAGAATACCTTTCAGATACTATAGTGGATCCAGTGTTAAATATCCAGAAGGAAAAAAACATTGTAACTTTGATGGGAAAACAGTCACTAAATGCATGTCAAACACTAGCGGGATTATATGAGAAAATTAAATTTAGTGTAGTGGGCAGAGATGATCCCAGCAGGGTATGTGGCCTGGGTCCCACCTCCCCATCCCTCAGCTCACTTACTCCAGGGAGTAAAAGCCCTGGCACACCAGACGTGGAGGTCAGAACTTCTGGCTGGAACAGGCAGAGCCATCCAACCCACTGGGTGGGCGGGCAAGCAAAACTGCAGCCATGGCCTTTCTGCCTGGCTCTGTGGGGCCCCCCAAAGTGCAGGGCCCAGGGCAGTTGCCCTGATTCGCTCCCCCTCCCACCCTCTCCAGGGATGGCCCTGGTAGTGGGTGCCTGGAAGCTTTATGCTTCAGGATTTTTGCTAGTAGGGAAGAAGAAATTTGATTCTATGAATTTTTTTTGTGTTTACTCCAAAGTATTAGATATTCACCACAGCTAAAGCTGCAATGGGATAGTGCAGATATACTTTTAGTTTTAAACTCCAAGATCAATTCATGTATGAACAACAAGTAAAAGTGAGTGAAGCATGCTTACCTGGTGATTATGTGTCCAGCTAGCAAAAATAACAATTAAGAGAGCCTCTTCTGACAGGTTCAGAACTGGTACTAGCCATCATGAGAAAGGATAACAGGTGAGGTGTATTGTCTGGCCTATGCACTTTCTGACTATGAGGGTGGTTAAGCACTGAAACAAGCTACCAGAGAAGTTGTGGAATCTCTATCCTTGGAAATTTTTAAGAGCAGGTTAGATAGGCACTTGATAGGGACAGTTTAGTCATGGATGATCCTGCCTTGAGCAGGAAGCTGGGCTAGATGACCTCCTGAGGAGTGCAAACAGAAATGCAGCTCCCCACTGTAACTCAGAATGCTTTGCAGGAAGTGTTCTGATTTACAATGATCCCACGGACCAAACAGAAGTTCACTGTTGGTTCCAGGGGAGAGAGGAATTTAGCTGCTGGCTGTGAGCCTGCAGCTGGCTTCCCTTAGCAATGGCCCCTCCTCTCTCCCAGTCTGTGCTGATTTCAGAATGGGAGGTGGGAAAGGGAAAAGAAAGAGCTCATTCTCAGAGCGGGGTAGAGGGGCTCCAATTCACCTGTCCCACCCTATAGCGTGGGCTGAGAAAACCCCAGACCGATCTCCCTGTGCTCCCTTTCCCTCCTCCCATTCTGAAAACAGTGACAGGCTGGGAGGCATTGCGGACAGAAGTTATTGAAGATGCTGTGTTTTGAAACATCTTCATCTGAACCCCCATGTAATAAGGGTCATGGGCCATGGCTGTAGAGCATTTCCAGTGGCCAGATCAAGTGAAAACTGTCACTTCTGTCTGTGTCCCAAAGTCTGTTCCAATCCTACTTTTCTTTGATCCCATGATCCTTCCTGTCCTGTCTCTCTACCTAAGAAATTATTCTATCACCATCTTCTGTACATCCACTGTTCATGAATTTGAAGCCTGTTATCATAAACCACTTTCTGTGTCCAGATTGGGCAAAAAATGTCACTTCTGTCTGTGCCCAGTATGTTGTTAGCCTTTTTTTGCAGCAGCAGCAAGAGTATGTTGTTGACTTTTATTCAGCTTTTAATACACTATAAGATCACACATCCATTTCAACAGTACTGCAGCTTAGCCAGTCATTCCCCAATATTTATTTATGCATTTGATTATGCCATCCTAAGTGCAGGACTTTGTGTTTTTGTTCATCCTTATTCATTTTATTCAATTAATTTTGGACTTTTTTCCAGCTTATCCAGGTCATGCTGAATCCTACTTCTATCCTCCAAGGTATCTTGAAATTTTACTCAGCTGGGTGCACTCAGCTATTTGTGCACTCAATCCCATCCTCCAAATAACTAATGAAACTATAAAACAGAACCAGAATGAATGTAGAAACCTGGGGAACCTTATAGGCCTGTAAGCTGCCTTGACATAACTGATGCCATTTTTCTTCTTTCGAATGGCTATCATGAGCCGCAAGTGAAACTAGCACAGAGGCAAGCAAACAACTGTTGTAGGCAAAACCAAAATGTAGATAGCTGTAGAATGTAGAAAAACAAGATAGAAGAGAGAAGCAAAACCAAGCCCAAGGATGGCTCAGTAGGTGAGAAGTAACTTCTAAAGAAACAGGCTGAGAGTGACAGATTGATGAGGAAATAACCACAGTAAAATGTAATTAGTGAGGCTCTGTAGCATGATCATATATGGCATATACACAAGAGGGCTATAAAAAGCTATAGAAGCCTATATAAAAATTAAGTTTGGTGAGCTTTCTCAGAAGAGGAGGAGACCATACCAGTCAAAACTGCAAGGCCCAATGCCCTCCTGACACCTGGCCAGCTGAATCATTGTGTATCATTCAGAAGGCCTGTGTAAGAATACCTTTATAGACTGTTTTGGGTTTTGCTTGAGTAGTGGTATTGCTTAAATGTTCAGTAATTTGGATTTGAGGCTGGAATGGAATCTATCACTAGTTGTTTCACTCTGTTCACACCCCTCCCCAATCAAAATCAAGTTCCACACCCCTACATGATATATCTTTCCTGTTCAGCATCAAGCCATGGATGACCATCTCTGAATAATCTCATCTACAGACACAAGCTCAGGACATTCTTACCCTCTTAACACTGATGATTGGCAGCTCTCTTTCTTTGCTTCAGACCTGCCTTCTGTCCAAACTAAAATCTCAGTCCAGTCTCTCTTTGACATCTCCTCTTTGAGGTCTGGCCATCAGGTCAAAAGTCACCACAGGTAAGAGCTTTAACTTGCCCTTTGCCTTTTTGCTCAGTTGTATCATCTTTGATTTAGACCCCTGCGGGCTGTCATGGCCAAGCCACATGTAAATCTTGCTGACTCTTTTCTAACAAGATATGGACTTCCCTATATAGCCACACAACTCTCAGCCAGCCTCTCTTCAGATCATATCCAAGTTATTGCACCACCCTTTTTTCTAGCCCTGACAAATGCAATTTTGCTGTGCTCATATCCGTTCCATATACTGCCACAGAGCTCTCTCCTTAAAAATTTCCTCTGCTGTGATGCCTATAAAAAGCATAAGACTTGGTAGGCAGCTGATATGCAAAGATGACTGCCTGTCATTCTTATCTTTTCTTCATAGTCCCCCATCTTTTTGCCTATATTCATCTTTTACTTGGTGTTTCAGGTCAAGTTTTGCTGGCATAGCTGTGTCACTTAGGGCTATGAAAAGATCATGCCCTGTAGCTAACTTATCTCTGACAAAAGAGCTTCTGTCATTTGAGGGAGCTAGGGTAACCGACTGCCAGAAACTCCTTTTATTGCAGAGCTGTATCCATATGAGGGTGCCTGGCCATGGTACCGCAGCTGTCACAGTCAGTGTGGCAGCACCTACCGTAGTAAAGAGATAACTTTATGCTTAGATTTTAAGCTCTTTAGGACTGGGAATTGCAAGATGCCTTTGTTTCGGGGGGGGAAAGTGTTCACTTTGGACTCCATTTTGAGAAATAATGTTAGGAAATCTGTCAGAACCATGGGACTTAATGGGTTTTCCCTGAAGGAATTATGTGAGAGTGACAGCTTTTCCCATTATTTTTCTATGCTCTCAGACTTGTGAAAGTTAAGAAGCCCCTATATCAAGGGCCTATACCAAGAACGTTGTGGAAGGTGTTCCAGTGGGCAACATAATTTGTGATGGCACTGTAAAGCATATGTATGAATGCAAATAGTCTTACTAATAGAAACATATTGCATGGCTGATACTTATGCCAGTAACATGCTATCAATTCAGTTACCAGAAATTCAGTTCTTTATTGTAGACAAGGTAGTAGGTTAATAGAACAGCCTTTTGAAACCCTAGGGAGCAGATCCCTTATCTAAAAGTTTTGCAGCCTACTATAAAATGAATTAAGTCAAGAACAGGAGAACGGTGCCAAAAAAGCTCCTTTAGCGCAGAATGAAAGTGTCTGTCTCCAATTTCATCATCTCAGAAACACCCATCAGCTGAAGGCTGAATGGTGCAGCCCTGTTTTCAAGTAACTTCACTGTGTTGAAAAGTGATTTGTTCTCCATTATCAGCACAGAAAAAGGGCACCTTGACTCAGTGTGGTGATTGCTAACTGTGAAATAAAGGTCAGATTTTCTCATTTAGTCAGATAAATCCTGTACTTTCCTGTGAACAGTTTTCAAGGCAAGCTCACAATAAGACTTCTTCACAACTGGACTTAGCTGCTGCAAATTCACTGTTAAACATTTGAATAAAGGAGTTTCCCAGCAGGATCGCTAAATAGTATATGCAAAGTAAGTGTTTAAAGATGTGCGTGTTAGAAAAAATAAGTCCTTAGAGATAGTAGGTTTACGTTTCAAGTCTTTTTTTCACTATTGCACAATTTCTGAAAAAAATAAAATTGTGAGGCAAAAACAAAGATGAGCCTTGTCAAGTGATTCTTCTAAGCTCTGCCACTGACCTTGCATTATCTATTTTTTATTACACCAATGAATTGTTAAATGGCAAATGTCAGTTGTGACTGACTTTGTAATGTTGAGAAATACTCACCAGAGATTGACCAACGGAAACATTATTTTAAATTGTGAGCTAAGCAGAGTTTAAATTTGCATCTCTACAGAAGTGAAGTATATTAACCTTCTTGCTATACCTACTCCAAAATGGCTGTCTGTACTCACTCAGTTTTCTTGCCCATGAAGTAAAATCAAGACCAATCTTAAAATAATTATTTAAATCTCAGCTGCACAAGCTTATGAAAAGAAAAGGAAACAAAATAGAATCATAGAAAATGAGGGTTGGAAGGGACCTCAGAAGGTCATCTAGTCAAGCCCCTGCTCAAAGCAGGACCATCCCCAACTATATCAGATGGATTTTGCTAAAAAATAAATAAATAAATGTGTACTGCACTGAAGTATCACATTATTGCACACAGTTTAGTAGTTGCTTTTTTTTTTTTAAAGAAAGAAAAAGTTTTCACAAGCAGTAGAAACTAACATTGATGACTTGATTCCATTCTGACCTTAAGTAAACTGGAAGAGAATAAAAGCCTCCAGTATTCTCTAATATATCTCATTCTAGTGCCATTCAGCTGCTGCTGGGAGGCAGTTGTGCTGCAGAGAGAGAGATTCCTTAGGGTAAAAGGGCACAAATGAGATAGTTTCAGAAAAGTGGACTGTGTATGATATTGCTATACTGTGCCTGTGTGTTTACAAAGTAAATTCTAAGAGTAAAGTCATTCAAAGAAATTCAGGGTCAAGTTCTTTGTTTTATAGTATAAAACTGTTTATAAAGTATTAAGAATCTTTGAAAGTTTACCACAGAAATGAGCTGCCTATGTTAATAAATAACCTGCCTCTTGTCATGATATTTATTTTGTTCAAGAGGTATTGGCTGCAGAAAAAGAAATGTTCATTGGTACAAGTCTGAGAACTGCAGATAGTAGGCCACATCTAGCAATTAACATTATAATTTAAAGATATTAGTTAATTTAGAAGGATTTGGAACTGGAAGATGGTTCCATCCAACAGTTAGGTGGAAGCTGTTGGAGAGAGACCACAGGTCTGCAGAGGTTGTCTATTGTTCCACAATAAAGTTCATTATTTAGTTCTCATTCATGTATGCTTATTTTTATTGAACCTGATGTAGTGTTAGAAGTGACAAATGGGAAAGAACTTGAGGGAACTTTAGTTCCAAACTGAAAAAAAAGTTGAAAACTGAGAGCAAGTGGAGTAATACAGCCATGTGTAAGCACAAGTGCCACTATAAGTAATCTTCCTGTATACTTATAATCTAAGTAAAAGGATAGTTAGTCACCAAAGTTTTACAACCTCCACTTGCCCATCTTATATCAGGTAATGTAGGAGAGAACTGGTTTGAATGGTACCTAGCAGTTACAAAGGCAGAAGAAAAGTGAAGGACAAAGTTCTGGCTGTTTAACACTTGTATCTTTGCAAAGGTCAGAGATTAAATTAAATCTAATACTGTCCAAATTTGAGGAGTATTGCATGCCAAAACAAAATCAGATTCTTCAAAGACAATTTTTATGGGGGGTTTTAACGTGCAAACACCATCAGGACAAAATGTAGATCTATGTGTGACTGAACCAAAGAGATGGACTAATAACTGTGCTTTTGGGAACTTGACACAATCTCTAATTAGAGGTAGAATTATCTGTTGTATTGCAGATACCGCATTACAAGACAGGCTCTTGTGTGAGAGAGACTTGTCCCTAGAAAATACTATGCAAACGTCCAGGATGGTGAAGGCTGTGGCTGCAGAGCTGAATGCACAAAAAAGGTTCATCCATGAAGTAGACATGAAAGAATGTGGCCAAAAAAGGCCATCTTAGAGGGTGGACTTTTCCATTAATAAGAAGTCACTTCCCAGGGTAGAATTTTCCATTGGCAAACAGCGTGCTGAGAGAGAAAAAAGAAGCAGACATACCAAGGGTGCCCCCGTGAACAGTTGTTGCTGAGGCCTTGATGTTTTCCTCTGATATAGCAGTAAGCTGCTATCAAGTCCCCTCTCAGCCTTCTCTTTTAGGCTGAAGAAACCCAAGTTCCTCAGCCTTTCTTCATATGGCTTGCCTTGCAAGTCTCTGATAATATGGGTGGCTCTTCTCTGGACTCTCTCAAGCTTTTCCATGTCCTTGTTGAAGTGAGGCACCCTGAACTGGACTCAGTACTCCAGCTGCAGTCTCACCAATGCTGAGTAAAGTGGAAGAATCACTTCCTTGGTTTTGCTTGAGATGCATTGGTTGATGCATGCTAGAGTATTGTTTGCCCTGCTGGCTACAGCATTGCACTGATGGCTCATGTTCATACTATGGTCTATTATTACTCCTAGGTCCCTTTCAGTTATGGTACTAGTCAGTTTGGCACCACTGAGCCTGTAAGTATGTTGGGGATTGTTCATCCCCAGATGGGGCATTTTACAGTTCTCAGTGTTGAACTTCATCTGGCCCCAATCCTCCCAACTTGCTAGCCTGTCTAGGTCTGCCTGTATCTGCAGTCTATTTTCAAGCATGACCACACTCCCCCATAACTTGGTGTCATCTGCAAACCTGGCCAGTGAGCTCTTCACATCCACATCCAAATCACTGAAAAAGATGTTGAAAAACACTGGACCAAGCACAGACCCCTGAGGGACACCACTGGCCACTTCTCACCACACAACACAAATATCTGTTCATTAGAACTCTCTGGTAGGGCTGTGCGAAGTTTCAGTCACTGATTCAGTTTGGCAGAGATTCAGCTGGATTCAGTGGCTGAATCTCCAAATCCAAATAGAATTAGGAGACCCTTTAATCTCTCTGAATTGAATTGGAACCCTCCAAATCGATTCAGAGAGATTTGGAAAGATTCAGAGACTGAGACATAGACAGCTTTAAATGTTTTTTCTACATACCTCAAGGTACCAGGTGGCTCATGAATGCTGCGATGCTGGGGCAGATGGAACATCCCACAGAAGTGCGGGGGGCTCCCCAGCACACTCAGCAAGAGAAGTGGACCATAAGCACTTTCAGTCCACTTCTGGGTCCACCCGGGAGTGTGCTTCCCCCCCATCCCTGTGATCCCCTGGCTCGGTGACTGGTGCCTCCTGGCTCTGGGGGGGCACCCAGGGTCCCCCTGCAGCCAATCACTGAGCTGGGTGGGTGTGGGGGGGGTCCCCCACTGTGCTCCCCATTGGACCCAAAAGTACTTCTGGATCCACATCTGGGTTCACTATCACACTCATAGGGTGGGGGGCCCCATGTTCCTGTGGGACACTCCATCCACCCCACCATCGCAGCATTCACAAGTCACGCCTGGTATGTTGAGGTATATAGAAAAAACATTTAAAGCTGTGTCTATGGCTGAATTGCTGATTCTCTGAATTGGCTTCAGATTCAGATTTGGCGAATTGCATCAGGGACAGTGATCCAAATCAATTAGTTGATTTGGATCACTGGCCAAATCTGAATCGAAGCCAGCCTCTTTTGCACACCCCTACTCTCTGGGTCCTGCCCCTCAGCCAGCTTCCTACCCACCTAACTTTTGAGCAGTTAAGCCTGCAATCTTCCAAATTTTCCCACGAGAACATCATGGAATACCAGATGAAAGGCCTTTTGGAAGTCTAGGTATACAGTGTCAACCTCCTCTTTGTTATCCAGGTGTCGAGTTACCTGGTCGTACAAAGAGATGAGAATGGTAAGACAAGACCTGCCCATGACAAAGCCATGCTGGCTGTCATTCAGAATCCTACCTTCTGTAAGCATATCACACATAGGCTCCTTAATGAATTTTTCCAGGATTTTCCCTGGGATAGAAGTTAGGTTAATTGGCCTGTAGTTTCCTGGGTCCTCTCCTCCCCTTCTTGAAGATGGGCACAATGTTGGCCCTCTTCTAGTCTTCAGGGGCCTCCCCCAAGCACCACAAGCTTTGGAAGAGTTCCACCAGAAGTCCTGCGATTACTTCAACCAGCTCCTTCAGCACTCTTGGATGAAGTTCATTTGGTCTTGCTGACTTATAAATGACTAACTTTTCTAACTGATCTCACACCAGCTCAATGTCAACAGAAGGTAGGCAGTCATTCCTACCATGCCCATGTTATACCTTGCCCAGCATGATTTTCCCCTTAGTCTGATGAAATACTGAAGCAAAGTAGTCATTCAGAAGTTCAGTTTTCTCCTGAGTGTTGGTAATCAGCTGTCCTGAGTTGTTAAGCAATGGCCCCACACTTCCATTTGTTTTCCTCCTGTTCCCTACATACCTAAAGGAAGACTTCTTATTGTCCTTGATTTCAGTTGCTGCCTTAGCCTTTCTAATCTGTTCCCTACAAGTGCAGGCCATTGTTGTATAGTTCTCCTTAGGGACTGTCCCAAGCTTCCATTGTTTGTATCCCTCTTTCTTCTTTTTCAAGAGGACCATGATATCCCTTTTAAACCAAAAGGGCTTGCCAGCCCTTCTGCTACCTTTCCTCTGCATGGGAATGGACTTATTTTGGGCTTCAAGGATCATGTCCTATATTTAAGCCCTATATGCTTAAACATGGAAAGAGACATTTTTTTCCTTTGCCATGGTGGAGTTCTGCCGCTAGCAACTTAATGCAGTTCAGAGCAGCTTCAACTTTGGTTCTGGGGTAACTTATTTGACTTTCCATAATAGCATATATATTTCCTTAGAGGTGTTGGTTGTAGGCGTGTTGGTCTAAGGACACAGGCAGACAAGGCTCTTTGGGTAGATGTGATATCTTTTATTAGAGCAGCTAAATAGAAAGAAGGGTGTTTGTGCTCAAAAGCTTGCAAAGAACATTTTTTCCAACTATTTAGTTGATCTAATAAAAGATATCCTATCTACCCTAAGAACCATGTCTGCCTATATATTTTTTTGGCGTTTCCCAGATTTCCTGTAACATTATTCCACAATGAATATACTTTCTTTGTTGAAAGTTTGTAGGTCTAGTATATGTGTCGACATGAGATTTTTGGATTCTTTTGCTGTGGTTACCTCAAAGATTGGTGCTTTTCATCTGTACGTAAGAACTGAAGGGAAGCTTTGTTTTGGGGTTTGTTTTTGTTTTTTGTAAAAGGCCATACTTTTCAGCATACAAGCCATGGGAACAAATGACCTTAAAATAACCTTATATGAGTATCTTTACTCAGGGCTCAAATAATGATGTGCACTCAAGTAATTTGCCAGCATTACTCCTGAGTCAGGCATCTCAATCCAGATATAGTCCTAAACTCCTCCTGGTTTTTTAAAGAAGAGAAAAGCTTAACACATAATTTAATGTAGAAAATGAAATCAGCAGAAATCATGATTTGATTAAAAAGAAAAATTGACTATATGGAATATTGTAATGTAATAATGAAATTCTTAATTAGAAGATTTCATACAGTTAAACCACAAACTTAAGTTGCATAGAGATCTCATTTCAAAGATGTTAATGTTCCTTTTTTGAATATTAGAAAAGTAATTGCCTTTACTATTCCAAGTCTTACATTAGTTTACCATTTCATACCCAGCTTGTTTTTTAATTCTGTAGAAGTACATAGTAATTGTTTTAGACATCTGCTTAGTGTACTTTGAAGTGCATATAAGTTCTTTTTCAGTTTCATTTGAACTCCAGCTGTCTGCACCAAAGTCTATAATCAATCTGAATTAAGTTGTCCTACTTCCCTTAATAAGTCTCTTATTAAGTTCTGCATTGGCCTCTTAGTGAGTCTTAAAAGCTAATTCATGTAGGATTGCCATTTTCTGCTAATTCGTTTGTAAGCTTTCCAAAATCCAACTGAAAACAATCGGTGAGACAATTAGTGATGCTCTTCATAAACAACTTCTGTAGGAGTAGAATACATTTGGAAAAAAGGCAATCTCACTAAGTAACAAATATTTAGAGGAGGAAATGAGATAATGGCATTTTATAGGGTTTTGTTTCTAAATATAAATATACTAAGGGCTCATCCTTATTCAGTAATACCAGAACTTGTTAAATGACAAATATTCTTCAGCTACTGCTTTATAAGCAGTACAATAATCAACTGAACCATCACCATAGTAAAACAGAACAAGCACAAACTTTAGTTAAAGATAGAAGAAGGCATTATTTCATGTCTGAGTCCACTGAACAATTTGACACCCTGAAGATGTCCTTGTTTATTATTGAAGTTGTAATTTTATCTGTCTCTGTGTTTATTTAGAGCTTTGTAGTGCTTGCTGTGATTGATACTGATGAAAACAGTAGTTGAAATATGTTGCATTTGTTATTGAATTGAATTAAGTGTACAGTTACTTTGCATCTTAAAACATTCAAGAATATTCAGCTAATCAGATCACCTAATTAGATGAGCACCCTGACATCCCTTTTTTATAAAGAGATGTAATTTTACATAATAAACATTCAATAGACTTCTCTGTTGTCACTCTTGGAGGCAAGTGCAATTCTTTTTAAAGTTTGGATTTTTTAAAAATAAAATTGAATTTAAAATCATGGAAGTGCTTCATAATATATTCATATCTACTTATAATGACATTTCGTTAGCAGTCTAATGGTCCTTAGTTTATGTGAGATAAAAGCTTTTCTGTTTTTTCTTGTGCTCTTTCAGTTTCATCCAAACAGCTCATGAATGAAATTTTCTTCTCAAATGAAAAGGATCATCATCAGGAACAGTTATTTAATGTATAATAACCATTCACTTGGAACTGTTGTTTAAGAATATGAGCTGTCTTAGGCTGCTTTTATATAAATAATCACAATGATTGGAGAGTATATTGTGGCAATAACTTGAATATAAGTAAACTAATTTAAAATATAAAAGGTAATCTAATATTTGAATTTTTGGAAGCATCAAAGCTATAAAAAATATGATCTAGTATGTAGTAAATATGCCATTATTTTAGTTAATATGACTGGTTTATGGAAGCTACTTTAAATAATAGTTTGGGGCTATATCATTTTATATGTTTTAAGCAGGAATCTCCATTGATTTCAATTAAAAAAAAAATATCAATGGCTTACTGCAGCCTTTTGTTTTCCTGATTTCCCTAAGAATAAATAGAAAATGACTGAGCAGGAGGGGAAATTAAGCAAATCTCAGAGTACAATGTAAGATTAAAGTCATTATAACAGTTGCTAGGACACAGTTATACATGAATGTTACTTTTTCTCCTCTAGCAACTAAGAACCAAAAATTAACTTTTTAAAATTAACTGCCTTGAGAATGGCCAGAGGGAGTTATACTGTAGGACTCTCATTGCAATCACCTGCAGTACAGGAATGTGTATATGTGTGTGTGTGTGTGTATAGATATGTATGTATGTATGTATACATGTGCACAGCCGTGTGTGTGTATATGTATGTATCCTTAATACTAGATATATATTATTAAGGAATATACATAGGAATATATATGAAATGGACACCAGATGCATAGAAGCCATGCTTGTTAAGTAGTTGTATTTTTCACATTTACACATGCACTTTTGACACAACTCTAGACCTCATTCTGACTTGAGTTACATTAAATGGCTGTTGTCAGTAAAGGTACTTGGGAAACAAGCCTTCTGGTGTTACTGAGAGGTAGAAGTTAGACTGAATTTTAGCTAAGACAATGAGTATACCTAGCTTTACATTAAAGTAGTCCTTCTTACAAGGAGTTGAAAAGTAGCTGTTTAATGTATTTTTAATAAAAACTTCCATTCATTTTTATCATTTTTTTTCTCACAGTCTGTTGCCCCGATAGTATTAATTAGTGACGCTTATATTTTCCTGTTGATGTGTGCTCATGTAGAGATGTTACCTATACATCATTTGACACACATTTATAGGCCATACACAGGAACTAACCATATTATATGTATATATTAATTTTAATTGAACCTTAGAAGAAACTTTCCATCCACGAAAAAGCTTTCTACACCCTGACAATAATTCAATGTAGAGTGATTAATGTAAGGTGTGACTAATTTCCTGTTTACTCCTAATGATTTTTTCATTATGTTTTATACCTGTTGTGAGACTTTTGGGGGGATTGCTGTTAGTGTGTTAAAGAGAGGCCTGGCAAGACTAAATAAATAAACAAACCAATTTGGGGAAGAAACATTTTACTTATGAATTATTTGCATAAAGGTGTTGACACTGTAATTGACTGAGGAGATAAACTGTTTGCCTTTCAGTTGTAGTTCTAGCCAAAACAGTTCTTTTAAGTTAAATTAATTTAATACAGTTTGAGAGCCTGTAGGCTAGCTAATGATATTAAGTATTTCCCAGGCTGTAAAAAAGGCTAGAAAGAGTACAGAACTCAGAGGAAGAAAAGAAAGGTTAGCAACGGAACTCTAATGCTCGTTAGCTTTGCTAGCGTCACTCCTACTCTGAAGAGTAGATGATAGTATCTAATTTAGAGCTATATACAGAGCTACCTTCTGCTGATTTCAGTGAGATCTCCACATGCACATCAGCAGACAGACCATGGCTCTTAAAATCCTAGTAATCTTTAATTTAAGTTTCTTCAGAGAAAACTGTGTCACACCTATACAAAGGTTTGTGTGTCCTGTAGCTGCTCTAAAAATCAGCACTGGGGTCAGGACCACAACAGTTGTAAAAGATTTCATTTTATTGTTTTACCTAAATTAGTAATGGGACTTGAGCTGATAGATGTAAAAACAGTAAAAGTTGATGGTGTAGTGTCTCTGGAGAAGACTGTAGCCATAAGATGCAAATCCTACCCTGCCTTGCTTGACTTCAGACTTACACAGCTAACCTTTCCTTGCTCATAGCATCTAAATGCAAACGCAAAGGCTCTTTCTTTGATGTGGCTTTCACTGTACCATGTAGGCTTCCTGTAGAAATACTATGTTTGCATGGAAGTACTACTTATACATATGCTGTATGCTTGTATATACTGTAAGTACTACTCCGATGAACTTATCTTAGACATTCGTGGACACCAGTTTTTAAGTGACATTGCATAAAATATTCCTTTAAATTCTTGCCAATCCTTTTAAATGGTTATTTGTAATCAAACTTTCTAGAAATGTAAATACTTACTGTGAAATAATATATTGAGAAAATGTGGTGGATTATATTAGTAATATTCTTATTTTAATACAGGGCAATTTTCTTCCATTTTGTTCCTTTTCTAAGCAACAGGGGAGAAAGAAACATACATCTTTAGGGAGAAATTGTAACAGAGTTTCTGTGTTGTATTGATCTAGCCATGGGGTAATGCACATAGAGCAAATGCAAGTAAAAACACTTTGGAAGCTGGATTAGTTAGAAAAACGTAAAGAATTGGGATGCATTGATTAAATATAGTCACCTGACTGTGACCTGCTGCTGAGGCATTTTAAATGCATCAAAAAGACATACCACAAAAAGGAGGGGCGTAGAGTAATGTGTTCTGTTTTTCTGTGGTGAGGCAATTTTCATTCCATAAAGAGAACAGTCAGTCAGTCCATTTTTTAAATTAAATCTTTTTTTTAACAACTCTAGCTTTCCTATTTGTGTCATTATTATGGACTCAGAGGGCCAGTTTGGATGTTGTTTCTATCAAGTATGCAGATTCCATAATGATAATTTTACTACTGCATAGGCAAGTCAATGAGCGAAATAAGATCAATTTATCAAGCTCACACAGTAATTAGCTAGAGACCGCTTGAGGTAAGGGGTAGAATGAGCATTAGATTTTCTGGGATAATTTATCTAATGATATCTTGGGTCATATTTTCTTTAATTTTAAGGTGTGTGTGTATAATTTATATATAGCTTAGTGTAGGGTTTTATTAAAGTTTCTTTTTGTCATTGTCTCAGAGTAAGTTATTACAAGGTCCTATCACTATTAGCACTTAAGAGTTTGTCACACATTCAAAACAGTATATAGGCAAGAAACTAGTTCATCCTTAGCTCCTATTTGAGGTTGTGGTACACACAATTTACAAATAGTAAAAGTGAATCAGTAAAGTGAATTTCTGTTACTATCTTTCATATTACTAATATTTATCCAGAAACTGATTTCTTTTGGTTGTCTGAAAGGCCACTATTCTCATTGAGGTCAGTAGGAGTCACAGTCATTCAGCTCTTTGTGGAATGAAAGCCTATTATCAGTAAATGCCATAGAAGCAGCAGGGCAAGCTTCTTTACACTGTCCAAGGAATATGTTTTAATACTAACAAATTGGAGAATGGTTCAAGCATGATATCTATTAAACTGCCCTTCTAAATGTAGGGCTAAAGGGGCTAATACAGTCAGTCACTGGGTAGTGGATATATAAACTAAAAACTGGTTACTTGCACAATTACATTAAGACCAGCTACACATGCAAAGTAGTTATCATATTATAAAAAGCTGCAACCAGCTATAAAATTAGACCTTGAAAATGTATACTAACTGTATAGCTTGTTTCTGTCAAGCTTTAATTTACACATGTAGTAAAATCTCCCCTGAAGCTCAGAGCACCATCAGCTGTGTCCAGTCCTGGGGCCACACAAAATGCAGCTTATGATGAAACACTTATGGAGCTCAACATCTTTAGTTTATCAAAGAGAAAGTTTCAAGTGACTTGACCACAGTCTGTAAATTTCTACACAGGGAAAATGTTTCTAATGTTGGAAATTCGTTTTTTAACCAGTTGTTAATTGATTGGCATAGCAAGATCAAATGACTAGAAATTGGAGATAGAAAAAAATTAGATTTCTAACTGAATTTTAGAAAAAATCAAAACAGAACATTTTTAATATTGAGGATAAATAGCCTTTGATTCCGAAAGGGTATGGTAGATTCTGCATTGCTTAAACTATTTAAGTCATGTCTGGTGCTCTCTCAAAGATATCCTTAATTGTAGCCATAAATGAGAATCACTAGATAAAATTCTGACCTGGGTTATGCAGCCTAGATGATCACAATCATTTCTTTAGGATGCAAGATCTATGAAAATCCTTATCATTTCCCCTTTTCTAAGATTGCCAGTAACTATTATAAAGCTTCTGTGCATTAAAGTTAAAAGTAGGACTGGTATATATGATGTATAAACGTGATCTTTTGAGTAGGAGAGAGAATAATATATTTATTTTAAGGTTCCTAATCTCTGTGGTTTTATTATAAAGATTTAAGAGGAGGCTTTCAGGAATATCTACATTTCCTTAATGTTGGTCATTGTCAGAATATATGTTAATGGAATCTGACCTGGCATTACTGTGGCCATGGAACAATTCTGAATTTTCTTTCTGAGTAACAGAATATAATGCCTATGTGTTAATTCTTGGAGGTTTGAAGTGCTTTATATTTATAATATTATGATCTAGCTGTTGCAGCCTTACTGTTTAAAATCTTTTTTTAAATCAGTGAGATACTACGTATAGGTTGGGTGCCTTTAGAATGCAGGAGTGCATTATAGCGCATCAGGGATTTATTTTGTAGTAGTTATTTTCTCAGGGTAATAAGAACTCCTGAGATCCTCTATTTCCTGAAAGTGCTTATGGAATGAAACAAGAATTACTTATTCTTCTTACATTTTATATATTTAATGTCTGGATGAGCTACTCGGTTGTTAAAAAGAAACCATTTGTTGCTAATATAATAAAGATAGGTTTGATGTAGCCTTTAGTCTTGATCCTCCTTCCTTTCTTTCCTTAATTTTAATGTTGCACTTATTTAAGATAAATTTCCTTTATAAAGGCTCCTACATACATTATGTACGGCCGCTATAAATATTTTCAAGCTACAAATTTACAATGGCTCTTAAGTTATTTGAAATTCTTAGTTCTTTCACTTTTTCCCCACAAGCT
This sequence comes from Alligator sinensis, assembly GCF_000455745.1. Classification (NCBI taxonomy): domain Eukaryota; kingdom Metazoa; phylum Chordata; order Crocodylia; family Alligatoridae; genus Alligator; species Alligator sinensis. Next base: position 1,608,005 of record NW_005841959.1, on the reverse strand, counting down.
TGGCTTCTTGATCAAAGAAACAGATATGGCACTTTGATTTATCTAGATAAATGCGTGCACAACTATTCACCTGCACATTAACAGCTCTAAGCTCGACTATTTCATGGTTGCAGTTGTCATAACAGGATGAGATATAAGCTGAATCTAGTTGGGGTTTATTTTTGCTTCATGGACATGATGAGATGCATCAGAATAATTACACAGCAGTCGCATACACTATATGCATACAAGGAAGTATAGAAATGCAAAACTATATATTCAGCCTTGATTGGAAATGCCAAGAGATTCATCATGGTTGTGAGTCTCTTGAAGTGTGATGTATTTCAGGGTATAGCCCCTTATTAGTGAGTTGCGTTTAGAACACCTGCCACTGTAACCAATAAATGTGTTTTTTCTTTGAAATCTAACACCAGTCCAATTTTACCTTTTCTTCTCTGATGCCTAAAAAAGGAGGGTGAAAGTAAGCATGTTGAACTAATGAATTCATTTCATTCATGCTATTTAATACTTTCTTTTTCCAGAAATATACCTTTAAGTAAATATTGAGGATAAGTTTTCAAATCTTTAAAGAGAAAATAGCTTTCAAAAGATTTAGTATTTTATCAGATTCAGAAACTATAAAAATCTGAAAGGGAAGGAAATACTAAAGGGCATTTTGCCATCTTTCTTTACATTTGAACACATTTGAACTATTTTTAACCCAGAAGAGGATTTATATTCAGTTCTGGTTCCTTTCTGCTTTATCATTTCTGAGTTTATAACAATATATAGGATGGAAAATCAAATCAGCTAAAATCCATTTTGTTTCAACAGTGCCTGTCCCCAGTAGCTCTGGATCAAATAAGAATGCAGTGCCATTTTAAAAAGAAGCTAAGTGTAGCATATTGCTCTGGCCATTGACAATCCAGATTTCACATGAGTCAAGATATTCTGAGATTTGAATCAGTAGATATAAACCTATCAGAGAAGTAACAGAGTGTTTTAATGAGAAAATGGAGAGTATTAAAACTGTCACGCATAGAATATAACAATCTACTTCACTCCACAGCATCCACTTGAAAAAAAAATAAAAAGATAGAGTCTGATTTCAGATCTGTGAATACTTCCCTGCTTGGACACTGTTATCCTGATCCTTTGCTATATAAGTACAGTTCAGATGTATGAATTAAATTTATAAACTTGTGTGTGTAATATATATATACACACACACACTACATTCACTAATATATATGCAAAATATATATTTATATATTTTATTCAACATATATGTAGTGAATGTAGTGGTAGATTCAGTGAACTGAGTCTGGCCCAAATTCAAGGATGCCCAGCTTTGTTTTTCCACTTAAGCCTGTGGAGGTTTAAATGAAGCTCTGATGTTTAAGTAAACTATGCTTGGTTAGGTCTTGCTCCCCAACCTGGCTCTAGCTGCCCTCTTCTCCTCCTTTCAAGGATGGGGAAGGTGGCTATTGATAGTAGGCCATTCTGCCAGTGGACATTCCACTGCCCAAAGGCCCATTCTCTACCATGAATCTCAGGTTGCTCTAGATTAGAGCCACTTTGCACTATATAAATAGTTTTAGTTGACAGGAAAATATGGACCTATTTCTTATTGATTCTCTTCATTTGAATAATCCATAGTAGCAATTCCAGTGGAACATGAATTAATGTGGTATATTTGCAAGACCAATAACAGTATTTAGATCTGGTATAAATGGGTTGCATAATCTGTCTATGAATTATTATTTTAAAATAAAACTATTTGTGTGGATAGATAGACCTCACAGTTTAAAAGGAGAGGGAGAGTTACTGCTGGGCAGTAGGCATCCATTGTTATGATATAACTGTTAATGGAGGCAATGTAAGTGAGCTAAATGGTGGTTGCCTTAAGGAAACAGAATTAAAGTTACCTTGTTTTGCTATGTTTAGACGTGAGAGCATACAAATGTAATAGTTATTAGGGCTGTGCAAAGCTTCGGTCGCTGATTCAATTCAGAGGAGATTTGGCCCGATTCAGCAGTTGAATCTCCGAACCTGAATTGAATCAGGAGACCCATTAATCTCTCCGAATTGAATCGGAAGCCTCCAAATCAATTCAGAGAGATTTGATGATTTGGCCATAGACACCGCTTTATATGTTTTTTCTATGTACCTCAAGGTACCAGGCGTGACTTGTGAAAGTTGAGATGGTGGGGCAGATGGAGCATCCCACAGGAGTGCGGGGTGTCCCCCATGCACTCAGTGGTAGACCCAGAAGTGGCCCAGAAATACTTCCAGTCCACTTGTGGGTCTGCTGCCAAGCCTGTGTGGAACCCCCGCCCCATGCTTCCGTAGAAAAAACATATAAAGCTTGTCTATGGCCGAATCACTGATTCTCTAAATCGGAATCGAAACTTCAAATTCAGATTTGGCTGAATCGAATCAGGACAGTAATACTAATCAGTGAATCAAATCACTGTCCCCCAAATTGGGCTGAATCTGAATTGAATACTGCCAGCTTCACACACCCCAACAGTTACATTGTACTAGCTTATGCACACCAGATGTAACTGTTATACACCTCCATACCCTCTGTGTTTCCACACATGCAAGTTTAAGTTGTAAATGTGTATAACTTTAGACATCATGGAAAAAATCATGAAATAAGGTCTATTTAAATTATAACGTATTACAAATCCATCAATAATGTACACCTACTTTATCCTCACAAAATAAAACAAATTTTGAGGAGTCAAAGTAGTAAATGTTTGCTAGCTTATATTTAGCCATTTATATTTTCTTTTTTAATTGCTATTTTTTATCTTTGTTTTCTGAAGAATCAAAATGCTAGAGAGTGTGATCTTCCATCACATTAGGCAGTGGCTATACAAATAATTATATAAAACCTATTATTTAGGTAAATACTCACCAGTATGAGTTGCACATTCATTCTAGCATTTAGTTTTCATAGAGGCTTTCTGATGCTACATTTTAAAAGGCTTATAAGTAAGTGTAAGTGATTTTATGTTGAGGCATAAATCACTTTATTGAGCACAGCTTTATGCAGATATTTAAAGGCCTTCTATAAAGCTCAGGTATGAACACTCCAAATAGTTAATACATTGCTAGGAAGCTGGAAAAGGCTTGTAAGGGTCTGCAAATGTTTACGCTTAGGGGTTTTTCTCTTCCTGCCCCCATTGCAGAAGGGATATCATTAGGCAAAGGATAGGACTATTTGCAGCTAGTGCTATATAAATGAACTCCCAAGGAAGAGAAGCTGTCTCATGATGTTTAAATACCTTTTCTATGTAGCAATCATTTTGTGATTACTGTTTTTACCCAATTCCAAGATGACTCTAAATTTAAGATTATCCCCCCCTCAATAATTTATAAATGTATTATAATTTTCCATATATAGGATCTAATTATTGAAGGATCATCTTAAATTAATTCCCTTCACTACTGCAGGTGGTGGAGGGACACATAGTGAATGGGACAGTCATGGAGCAGGTGGTGGAGGCGGCCATAAAGGGGCAGGCAGTGGAGAGAGCAGTGCCCGTTTCCTCCCCCAAAGTCTGTATGCCCTCCCAGCCCTCCACCTCCCCCTTACCTTTGCTCCTGCACCAGAAGGCTCTGCTCCTGCTGTGGCCTGGAACATGGAGCACAACCCCATAGGAGCAGTGTGGAGCTGGCACCAGGCTGCTGCAGGGATGCATCCTGCTGATGCTGGAACAAAGATGGGGCAGGGGGTAGAAGACTGGGGGTGGGGGAGAAAATTGGGGGAAAACCTCACCTTGGAATCAAGTAAATGTGGTGATTCTCTTGTGTTACCAAGTTTAACACACTTCGCTCACACTTTAACAGAGGTGAGGGGATCTCTGTACAATAGATGTGCAATATAATGCTATGAACAGTCAGCCTCCAAATGAAGTATAAAGAGCTCTTGGCAGGTGGCCAGAGCTGAGGGGTGCTGTGGATCGAAGCAGACATAAATCTAACCAGCTCATCATACCATGTAACATTTTCTGACACTTTTAGTTGTGAAAATTCATCAAAGCCTTATAAAAATTATGCTTGGGACTACTACAGATCACTCTTGGTAGCTAGGAAAAGCTCTCACTCCCCTCCGTCGGCAGGGGCCATCAATGCACACACACACATGCATGCACGCACACACACACACACTATCAAAAATTAAAATGACAGTGAATAAGACCCAAGAATGTGTGATGAGCAGAGATCCTGGTTTCCTCTGATAAAAAAATCACAAATTCTGTAATAAACCCTCCCAAATCCATTATTAAAATTAAAAGCCCCTTGCTCCCCCCCCAGCCCTGCTTGGTGCTCCTCAGCCACCCCCAATGCTTTCCCTAACCATGCTGGTGCCCTTCACTGCCCCCACAACAACCCCCCTGCCCTACTCGTGCCTCTTGCCCCCACCCACAGCCCCTGCCAGAGGGCCCCCCTGCTGCCAGAGCTATGGGGCCAGGGACCCAAGTCTGCAGCTCTCTGTCCCCAACTGCAGGCAGCTGCAGCAGAAGCAGCATGGAGCCAGCTTCTCCACTTCTGCCACCTGCTTGGGTGGGGCTGAAGCCATCTCCTGTCCCCTGCAATCCCCACTTACCTCAGGCTCCTGGAGTGAAGAGTGAAGCAGGGCTGGGGGTTTTCCGCCCTGTTTACAAACAGCTTTTGCAGGCTGGAGCTCAACCAACCCGCAGAGCTCTTTGCAAAAGCAGGGAATCTTTGGGTTTCTCTGCTAAAAGGAGAAATCCATGTTTTCTCTGATAAAAAGGGGAAATCCATGGTTTTCTGTTTTTCCATGGGAAATGGAAAACCAGGATCCCTGTTGATCAATGTTCAGACTTTGTCGGATGCCCTGGTGAAGCAGGTTAAGGGGGTAGAGGACAGAGCTCCTGCCTGTGAGGACTATGCTGTGGAAGTGGCCAGGGAGGCAGACTCTCACAGTGAGGAGAGAGGGCCTCAGGTTCTGAGAGCCAAAGCGCAGGATTTGGAGGGGACATGAAGGAGATCTGGCATGCTCGTTCTTGGAGTGCCTTAGTAATCCCACCAAGGTTGGGAACAAACTACTTGTCAGTATGTTAAAACCCCCCTCAGACATTGATTTGGAGACAGAGCAGGGCCACAGGAGGAAAGCCTGGTTTGGGAGAAAACCCTGGGTCCTTCATAGCCGAGTTCCTGTGATTTACCACCAAAGAGAGCACTCAGAGCTGCCAGAGACCTAGGAAAGCTGACATGGGGTGAGCCTGGTATTCATACAGTGCAGTTTCCTGATCTTCTCTGGGAGCAGCCAGAAAAGCAGCCTCTGTTTAAACCAGCAAAACTACAGACCAATTTGTGGTACTTCATGAGATGTCCTCTGATTCACTGAGGGAAAATCTCCACTTTCTCTGACCCCAAGGATGCAAAATCCTTTATTACGTTGATCCTATGAAGGGAAGCGAAGGGCAGGGCAGGGCAGAGCTCCACTTTCTTTAACCCCAAGGATGCAGAGTCCTTTATTACATTGATCCTATCTAGAGAGGATGAAATAATGAAAGGAGAAGAGAGAATTTTTTGATTGTTAAACACTATTTATGAATGAAGAGTATTTGTTTTTCCTTTTCTTTTTTTCCCCCCTTTATTACTCATTATAACAGACTTGCATTTTTTTCATATATGGCTGATATAGTATTGTGTGTATTACATTAAAAAATCAATTAAAAAAAAAAAGCTATCAAGTAGACAGTTACTTCAGAGTGGCTGAACTCCCTCTTTCCCCCACTTCATTAATTGTGGGTACACAAATAATTATATCTATTCTTTGTTCACAATTAACAGAGAACAGAATGTATTTGTATTGTGCCTCAGCTGTTCTGCAATAAATTGTGTCTGCAATTACCTGATAGTAAGTGAAAGATAAACCAAGCCAATTTAGCCCTGGTTCATTGCACCCAGGCTTAGCTGCACCTGGGGCAAGAGCTAGGCATAAACCCAGTCACCAAAAATCAGCTCAGGCCCAGTAAGTAACTGTGTGGAAATAACAGGGGAGAAGGACTTAACACACCTAGTCTGCATCTCAGTAACTTATCACAGAGGAATCTCATTGCAACAAAACTTCAGTGCAGTGAAATAAACTACATGCACTTGAAGTTGGTTGTAACAAGATTCTACCTATGTTGGTAATTCCTTGCTTTCTTGACTCGGTATCTAAAATAGTAAAAGGCATGCAATTTTTAATATAGCATTGACAGTCTACAGTAGCAAAGAAAATGATTTCAGAATATACTGAAGGCAACGTTTTACTTTAAATATTACTCTCTGTATGTGAAGAACAAGCACTCTCTTTGAGAAAATGCTATCTATGGCTTCCTCTTGAGGGGGTATTTTCAAAGTCACATAATTCCATTAACTTCAGTAGGCCAGAAGTTACAATGGAATTTGATTGTATAATTTGGGCTGGATTTGTGAATGCTGTATTTGACTTGTTATCAAGTAGATGCACATGTGGCTGAGGGAAAAAGGGGTTAAGAAACTGAATGTAAATTGTATAGTCACTATTACTTCCTGCATTTTTAGTCTAGGGGTTCATGATGGAAACTCCTTGAAGCCGGCAAAGTATATAATAAGTATATTCTTATGGAAATAAGCTCATTTAATATTTATTTTTACTCCCACCAAAGTGAATTATGAATTTCTTTTCAAATTCCAAACAACTGGCTTATGAATTCTAGACAAAAAATATCTTTTTCATGGAATTGATAAATGCCGGCTCCCTTTGGTGGAATGAGTAGTTTCTATTTAACTGCCTCCTGGACAACAGGTGGTGGTCCAGAGAAAAGTTCAGTAGTTCTTCCAAATTGCAAGAGCCACTAATTGAAGTCAAGTGGAATGCAATGCATGGAACAAGGAAGTGATAAGGGGAAGGACAGGAGGATCCTTACTTAGTGCTTGTTCTTTTTTCAAGAAGTTGTTGAATTTTTATTGAAATTTTTTTTGCTTTTGCTGTTTTTTTCTATTTTCACTAAGTAGCTGGGAATCTTGATGGGTATTTTAACTGTAAAATATTTCTCCTTTTTTAACTTATATATATGTTTGACTATAACTGCATGTGTTAAGTTCCCCTTACCCTTTCTTCTAGTCTTGCAACTGTTTGTATATTTGCCAGGCTTTAGCCTGTGAGCTTCTTTCCTGTTTGAAAAGTTCTTAACACACTATAGTCACTACTAGAAACTAAATTATAACAAAGAAAGTGACAGTGAAATAGGATTTGACCAGATAACTACAGTGGGATATGTGCAGAGAATAATAATCAGAGCTCTTGTTATGAGTTGTAGGAATAAATAGTGATGATTTAGTAATTTCGAGATGAGCGCTACAGAAAAAGTGCTCCAACACCATACTGGAGAGTGATGGGTATAGTGGGTATGATTACCTTACAATAAGGGGTGCAATGCTAGCATGGGTACTGGAAGCAGTATAGCGTGTCAGTACAGAGCTTGACTCCAGATAATTTACTCAGCATCTCACCTAGAACTAGCTTGTATGCCTTTATGCTGCACAGTATTATACAGTATAGATGTACAATATAAGGCTATGAGCAGTTGACCTTCAGTTAATGTATAGAGCCAAATCCTGACCATTTACCACCAGTGTATGTCTGATGTCCAGAGTGTAAGTATTGTATTTCAGTCTAGTGGTACAAATCTTGGTGCCCCACCTATATTCCAAATTATGCTTATGTATTTAGACTCCTTTAATTCTCCCTGGATGCACATACGCTTTATTACAGAGTTGGCTAATTAGCTCTACAGTAAAGTGTTACTGTCTACATGTGCACTAGTATTAGGGTGCAGTAAATTAATTAACTCTACCATAGGAGGCAGTACTATTTTACAGTGGAGTAATTAAGTGCAATGAAATACATTCATAGATGGCAACAGGGGCTGGCTGGGGGATAAGGGTGCACTAAAGGCCAGAGCTGCCTTTTACATGGCTCTGCACTTTAGCACTCTTATGCTGACCCCCCCAAGCCTGCTGCCAGCCTGGGCCTGCTCTGCTACAGCTACAGCTCAAACCGCTGTTGTCCTGGGCACGTGTGTAGATGCTGTGCCTGTGAGCAGCTGACTCTGGCTTTAACTGCTCCAGAGTTTAATGCATTGCATTAATTTCATGTGTAGATGCACTCCCTGGCTAGGGATAGACATTCGAAAAGCCAGAGCCTGAATTGATTAAATCTTTACAGGTTAATCTAACCTGCCTAGGTTGAACCAGTTTGTAACAACAAAGACATTCCCTCTGGACAGAGGAACTGTGGGCACATGCCAGGACCGCGGGGATGGGGAGGTGGCACTGTAGTGCACTCTTGGCTGCAGGAAAGCTGTGCAGGGAGGTGGGGGAATGGGGCATGGCAAGCCTGGGATGAACTGACCAGAGAGGGATTTAATTCCCCACTCCATGTCTCACTGGAAAGGACTCAAGCTGGGTCTGCTTGGCGCTCCCCCTTGGTGCTAGAAGTAGCAGGCTGCCATGACACCTGAAGCACAGGGGGCAAGGAGGGAGGGTTATTCTCCCCTCTACCCCCACTGTCCCCAGGGGACCACAGCCAGGTCTGCCAGCCCCAACCACAGCCACTGCCACTCCTTCCTTGCTTGGGACAAGTGGCAGAATAAGCCCTATCCTGTCCCCTCCACCAAACACCAGAGGGAGAAGGAATAATTCCTGTCTCTGCCCCCCCCCCGGGGTCCTGCTAGCTGGCATCTGGCCATACCCCTGCCCCACGTCTCTAGTGGTGAGGGAGCAGGGCCCTTGATGAGGGCAGCAGCCCTCATTACAGTGTCAGAGAGTGCAAGCCCCCTCCTGGTGGGGGGCCCCGCTGTGGGGCAGGCAGAGCTGCAGCAGACTGTGCACAGCTGGGGAGCAGAGGGGCAGAGCCAGCCCTGTTCCACTAGAGCAGAGAGCCTAGCCCAGCCCAGAGACCATGCTGGGATGCTGGGGGACTCTGGTTTAACTTAAACCAGGAAGGGGTCTGGGCCAGAATTGCATAAACCGGTTTGAACCAAATCAGTTAAATTTGATACTACATTCAACCAGGTTTATCATAAACCAGTTTCAGCCATTTTGAAACTGGTTTATGTATACTGTATATTTATCTGGTACAGGTTTAAACAAGTTTCTGGTCACTTAAACTGGTTTATGTGTAATGCCTGTCCCTAGCCCCTGTGTTTACGTTTGAGCATCTTATCCTCCTACCTTAAGGTATTGCATTGTGATGTTATATTGATTAAACAGCTGCTAAATTCCAAGCTGCCTTACTATAGTGGATGATGTTTTTATGCTTTTTGTATATAGGTGATGAAAAGTTCTAGGATAACTTTACCCAGGGGGAGCATGACAGAAAAGGGTGTGCTGGCTTTCCATTTGGAGGATGTGATGTGTGGAGTTATTTTCTGTATGCAGAGTCCAGAGCAGAGTGAAGCATGTTTGTTTTTTTCCCATGCTTCTGGGCTTTGCTCAGTTGCCATGTGAAACCAGAAGGAATTTTTCCTCTCTTGTTGCTACAAGTTTTGGGGCTAAAAAACCAAAAAAAACTACCTCAACCAAGGCTGGGGGGATGCCAGTTCGCTTGCTGGAATTAAAAGTCAGAAGTTCTTGGTTAGAGTCCCTTGCCTCTCTTCTTAGGATCAGGCTGATTGCAACATTTGGGATCAGGAAGAAATTTTACTCCATGGTCAAATCAGTGTACGCTGTGTGGGAGATAGGTTTCCTCTGTAATGTCGGGGCATGTTTTTCTTCCTTGAATCTCTCAAGGGTATTTTAACAACACTTGCAGCAACAGGACATTGATGGTGCCTTTCTCCTACTGTTTTACCTGTGTCTGGCTAGGTTGTTCTTAGTATTTTGGGACAATGTGCCTTGTATTTGAGGGTTGCCATGTATTTTTAGGAACAGGCACTTGTATGGGATGATTTGGATAGATACGATCCTGTCTTGAGAAGGGGGTTGGGCTAGATGACCTCCTGAAGTCTTTTCAACTTCACTTTTCTATGGTTCTGTTATTTAGTTTGTACGGGATTTTGGGATGGTTTGGGTTAAAGGAACTACATAAGTGCAAAATTACCGTCTTGTACAAGCTGCGTGACAAAGTGTTGTTGTTAACTTTGTGAGATTTACACCCACACATGAGAAATCAGTATTGAGGCTTCTCTGCACTGCATAAAGAAAGGCAGCTTAGCTGATCCCACCTCCTTTTTCCTGTCTCATTTAGCTGCACTTAGTACTTTGATTATAGAGGCAACCAGGATCATTGACTACATTTTCAGGTCTAAGATGCACATGGGGTAGTAGGTAGGGATCAGTAATGGAAAAGACATATGAAGGAAAGACATATCAACATGACAGTATCCTGTATTATCAAGGAGATGTCACCAAATTGGTCTGCACTCAGTATGCACAGGAGGAATACTTCACTAAAAACCGTATGTGGTCATTCACTCAGAGCTGCGATTCAGGAAACAGGGTATGTTGCCTTTGAAAAAAATTGTATAGTTGGCTGATTTTGTGTGCAACCTGATGCACCACCTTCATTAGTTATATTAATACTAATGCATGGTAGCCACTCTGCAGAAAGGTTACAGAAGAGCAACTACAGTTGAAGGGCTGGTGGTATTATGGCGGGAAAGCTTTGAATGCATTGTCCAGCAAAAGGGGCAGAACAATGTATTGGTAATGATACTTCCATGATTTAGTGATTGTATAGCCATCCTCAGTTTCATCTGAGGATTCTTGACTTGTCCTTTGGATGACATGCACAACTGCAAAGTGGTTAACCATTTAAACTACATTTTAACTAAGTTTTATGAAGGACAGCAGATACAACTAGAAGGAGAACATACAGCTCTTTGTGATGAGCATTTTATTAGATTCTGCAAGGTGCTGTGGAGTTTAAGTGCTTAGTTCAGTATTTGGTTAGGTTAGGATGTATTACAAATGCATCATTTATCTTTGGCATGAGTGTATGTTTTGGGTGAAATTAAATTTTCAATTAGGAATTTAACTTTCAACTAGGGATTTAAAAAAAACCCAAACATTAGCAGGACTCTACAGATCACATTACCAAATTTGTAGCACAGAATATCAGTTACCGTTCAAATTCTTATTTGCACAAGGCTATAGCACCTAACATCTCAAGCAATTTCTTTGGTTTCATTGGGACAACTTTTGTAACGAACTGCTATATAGCATGTGTATGAGAAGGGGCTTAGGGTGCTTACAGTTATCTGCTGCACCCAGTCTATGTTCATGCAGCTCACCTTAAGCTACAATGAATGTAGGTGTTCACCAATCCTGGGAGCTGTCAGGGACACCAGAGCATGTAACTGAGGGCTAGAGAGACGTCTGGGCCAGCGGGTCTGTGAGGGTGGTTGGGAGGAATGGCAGATCTGTGGTGAGGATAGGGTTGGTGGGTCAGTGTGGGAGGGAGAGGTTGCCTGTCCAGGGGTGAGAGTGTAAGAGGGTGAAAAAAAAGCCCAGTTGTACAGGTGTTCAATAGATTGGCTTAACCGGTTTCTGATCTAAGTTAATTCATTTCCTCAGGTGAACTTATACTGGGCCCACCATTTTTTGCCTAATTTAACCTCCCTAAATACCTGTATGATTAAACATTTAGATCAGCCTAAAATGTAAGGTAGAAAGGAATTAATGGTTTTAAAAAATGCAACTATATTACACTACCACAGAGTGAAGGTTCCATTCTGTATGTCCACTGTTTTTGGAGCTATGTCAATATATCGTTTGAACTATGGTGCATCTGATTCAAAACATGTAAAAAGTAAAAGATAATATATTTAAGGAGGGGAGTGTTCATTTGTGCGTGTGTATGTGCATATTTAAATATACTAATTATAACAGTAGCCCCAGTGTAAAACAACTCACCATTGGAATCTATTATTGAAGCATTACATATGAGTTAAGTGCTATGATTAAAAAATATATATATACAATTATTTTAATCAAAATAGAATTATAGATAACTTTTTTTTTCACCTACAATTTAACCTTTGCTGTCAGTGTATGTACTCTGGGATAAATAAAGCAACATATCCTTAATAATATGTCTTCATTAACTAAGCTTTTAAATAGCCAAACTTTTAAAAATACAAAGTCATACTGGTGTCATCCTTATGTAGCTTTCATGCTGGTTTATTACTTGTAAAATAATTCAGATTAATTGGATGTCATTGAAGCATTGGATAAGGTTCTTTAATATTCTGTTTTGTTTAACTTAATATTGGCATGTAGCATTAATACAAATTCTACTAAACATACAACCAGAATATGATTAATTATTTAACTGATAAGCCCAGTGATAACCAGTTTTGGCTTACCAGTTATTGATTAGCATGTGGCAGAGCACAGTCTGGCAAAAAAGTGGGGGAAGGGAAGCTGAGTGGTGCCCCAGCA
>NW_005841959.1:1572618-1595447 GCF_000455745.1 Alligator sinensis | reverse complement strand
ACCCCAGTGCAGCCACTTGCAGCCTCCCCACCACTTCCCACAAGCAGCCTGGGCTCTGGGCAGGCCTCTGCTGCCTGCCAGAGCCGAGCTGCTCACAGCAGGCAGAGAGGGAGACTGCAAGCAGCTGCACTGGGGTCCATGTAGCCTAGCTGTTAGGTACTAGTCCTTCTTCCCCCCTACCAATTAATTGTTTAATCATTGTAATTACAACAGGTTAAACAGATATTTTAAAAATCAACATTTACATCCCAACTCTGAATTTAGAGGGTGTGAAGATGGGCAAAAAAGCTGGTGCAATGATTGTTTTGGATAATGAGAAAAATAAACATTAATCAGTCCAAATCATGTATTGATGGTGTAAAAGTATGAAATTGCATTAGGAAAAGCAGCTAATACCAAGGAGTAAGCTGTAAAACAAATTGTTTGAAGAGTAGAGGAGGAAATATGCTGTAGTTTACACCTTCCCACACCCTCCTTATGCTCTGGTTCCTTTTACTGCTATACACGTCAATACCTCTTGCCATTCAACATTAGCTTTGACACACTCACTAAAATGTGTTAGCTAACCCTGATGAATCCTCATGTTAATCTAGACCAACTCAATGTATAATTTATGTCACCCCTCAATTGAGCCCAATATTAGAAGTACTTTTAACAGAATCCTTGTGCAGATGTTAACCTTCTACTGGGAGAGTTGCTACTCCCCTAGGAGAAACCATGAGTGTACAGAGGTTCAGGTTTTTTCTCCCAGAATAAAAATAGCCACTTCAAGAGAAAAATACCCTGGGAACAACCACAGTTAAATCACTCCCAAGAGAGTTTCCCCTGGGAAAATGAATGTCTGTATATGCGGTGGCTTCTCTCCGAAAAGAACATGGTCTTCCAGCTTCCTCCCTCTCCACCTCTCCCCAATATGACTCCGTATTTTTAAAAGTTTGGCTATTTTAAAGCTTACTTAATGAAGACGTATTATTAAGAATAACTTGCAGGGAGCAGAACACACCCTCTTCACTTTCTCCATGCTGTGCTGCAGGGGAACACAGGCTGACAGTCGGCAGTAGGCAGTCTAGGTCAGCCAATCAAGGCTGCCCTGTACCCTGCTACCATCTATCACCAGGAAGATTTAAGGGAGCCTGTAGAGCATGCTGACATGTGTACACATAGCTCCTCCCCCAGTGGCACAGTGTCAGCTCTGCAAGCTCTCTATTCTTCCAAGGCTCAGCATGTGTGTGTATGTACACAGAGCTCTGGGTAAGATTTTCGACCAGGAGAACAAACCTGGGAGAAATCTCCCAGATTATTTAAATGTGTGCGCACAGCTTGAATAAAACAGCCTGAATAAACTATTTGAATTTGATAAGTGGAGCTTTTGATTTGATTTGATTTCATTTCGTTTCATTTCATTGTAAGCACTGTACTTTGAGTGCCCTGTTTGCTATAAGGATTTTAGAATAAGAAGGTTTATACGGTTGCTAGAATGTGACCATGACACTGGAGTCATTTAGGGCATGTCTGAAGCTTCTGCCTGGAATAGAAGTATTCATTCAAATTATCTGCCCATGCTTTCATTCACTCTGTTTCTCTTTTCTCTTTGATCAACATAAAGGAAAACCCTAATAAGAACTGTAAATCAGGCTTAATTCTAATGAAGTCAGTGGAGATTTTCAGATGTGCAACTAGTAAAATGAAGTGAAACATGTTCTATATGCCTGATTTCTATATTGCAACTCTTAAAGTCAAGTCACTCACATCAATCTCTTCACTTATGTAACTCCATTTACAGTTTGTATGTTTGTGTCAGCTTGCCATTAAAGAGAATTTTACTGTATATTGAGGAGGGGAGGATAATTACCACAACATGTACATTTTCTCCTGAATGCAATTCTGCTAGCACATAACTATAGGAGTCCCATTTAACTCAGTCAGATAACTTGCATTGTGAGGTATTACTTAGTGTAATTAATTGATGCAGAATCTTGCTTTAATGAAGTATAATGTACAGTTTTTAGATCGATTGCCATATTTGCGTTTTATAACCATTAATCTCTCAAGTATCTTAAGTAATGTTAGCATGTTAGGACACTTGAGTTTCAGTCAGATATTGAGTATTCATTGCATAATTTTCACATGTAAAGTTGGTAAAGAGATTAGTTAAAGGTCTTCTGATGGTTTTTCTTTGATGATCCAAAATGAGGTAGAAGCCATATCTGATCTACATAGCAAAATGTACAAAGAAACAAATTCTCCTTATTGCTGTAAAGCAAGGCTAATAAGCCAAGTAAATTATCTTGTCCTTGTGTGCAGACATCACATTACCTAAAGTGCTCCTGAAAATGACAGAATTTGTCCCTTAGAAATGGCTGGTTGGTACATTTTGATGCAATGTATCATGTTAAAAATCCATAAATGTCTCCTTAGAAAAGACAGATATGAAACATTGCAACTGTTTCAAATATCTGCATAGAAATTCCTCTCTTCCCTGAAGCACCATGATGCATTGTATTGTGTCCATGCAGCAGTGCTTTGAGAGTATATTAAATGTACAGTGGGAGCATCCTCAAATTTATTTTCCATGGTTTGAAATAAAGCTACTTGGAAGTAATTTCTCTAGGCTTTCATAGACTGACTTTTAAAAATATTACATGAAATTGTCAGAATAATGGTCATATCATTGTTATGAGTAGCTTTTGAGGTAATCATATGAGATGTATTATAATTTTTTCTTTATGAAAAATGAAGAATTTATTATAAAATACAAAATGTTCCTGCCTCTGCATAGAAAGGGGAGGAGATGTGACAAAGTGCTTTTCTACCTATATTCTCTTCTTATACACAGGCAAATTGGGTGAAACTGCGGTCTCATTGACATCAATGATTTTACAATTGATTTTACTATAGCCAGAATTTCTCCCAAAGTACTGAAAAAACAGCTGCTATTCTCTATATTAGTATCACAGCATTATCAACCTCCAATAATTATGCTTTCAACACACTGGCCTGCTGTGGTGGGCAACACAGTACATATTCAGAGTGTGGGGATGCAGCAACTGCTGTGTTTCCTGCTCACTGGAAGCCTTGCCTGAAAATTTGGTAGAGTAAGCAAAACCCCACCGGTGGTTTTAATGTAGAGCCAACCATATAAATGCAGAGCTTTGCCAAAAGCATAATAAAACCCATGGTGTATGATCCTGTGATCAATGTATCTTTTTCTTTCAGTTTGAGACTTGGAACATGTCATGTTCAATTATGAGAAAGTAGAGTGCATAATTTTTGAAGGATGTTGGTTATACCAAACTTTGTTTATTTTTGATTCACACAGGCTTACCGAGCAGAACTTGCACCTCTTAAGGACAACGTGAATCATGTAAATGATCTGGCTTACCGTTTCCCTTCCTCTGATATCCAGCTTTCTCAATATAATCTTAACTGCCTAGAAGACCTGAATGCTAGATGGAAGCTCCTGAAGGTAAAATTGTCTTGATCAATTTTGACATCTGTGCTTGGGTGATTTTTTTTTTCTTGTGTATTTTTTCCCCATGGAGGAGCAATGAAGAAAGGTTAGGGGAATGCAATGGAAAATGAACATGGTACAAAAAAAGTTTGCAAAATGTAATTTTATGAGGAAGAAGTTAAGCTTGTTTGGTAT
This sequence comes from Alligator sinensis, assembly GCF_000455745.1. NCBI lineage: Eukaryota > Metazoa > Chordata > Crocodylia > Alligatoridae > Alligator > Alligator sinensis. The sequence goes on along the minus strand of NW_005841959.1, from coordinate 1,591,801 downwards.
TTTTTTTTCCTTTTTAGATTTCTGTGTCCCTGAATCACCATACTTTCTCAGAAACTTAACGAGTGAAGTTAATCCTGTTAATTGTATATCTGTAGCACAAGACTCGCATGCAAGTAAAAGTAATGAAATAATTTCCTCACCTTAAAAATAATATTTGTTGCAAACAATATTCTGTCATATTGTATGGCAATTTCCCTTGCTCTTGCATATATATTCTTTCTTTACAGACCTTTTACGCTGCATATGGAAGAGTGAGTTTAGGGAGTTTACTTTTACAACTCTAGTCCTTTTCCTTTATGTTTAAATGACTCAAGGACATTTAATTTTAAGTACTTTCTTGAGGCAATTTAGTTATCCTGTGCAGTGCATGCATGAAAATCAGACCGGTAGAATCAAATATAAAATTACAAAGCATTATACTCATTGAAGTTTTTTTGTAATAAGGTATTTTGTAGGGCTGTTAAATTCATCAAAAAGGTAGATTTTATGAACTGGCTTTTAAAGCAGAAAAAGAATTAAAATATTTTATCAAGTCAAAATGAACATGAAATATAAACGAAAGATATAAATATTGAAAATATTTTAGTGTGGATGTTATTTTACAGATGTGTATATCCATTTAAGTCTTTAGTTACTCTGCAATATTTTGCAGTAAAGCTGTCTAATGTGCATGTATAATAGAAGTGTTCTAACTCTGTGCCCAGGATTCCATCCGAAATTTGTGGGATACTTGTATATCTGTATGTGTGCACACATAGCAATATAGTCCTGATAGTCTGTGAGAAATAAAGTAAATGCATTTCTTTAAAAGGAGTATTGCCAAATGTGGAAGTAGATGGTAAGGTTAATAATAAGCTACATAATCATGTAAATTGCTCGCATTTTCCAAAGAATCCAAACTTTCATGGAGCATAGAAACCCTGTCCTGCTTTTAACTGTCCCAGTGCTACTGTGATTGAGACTGACAGATGGTCTGCAAGAAATAGCAATGCAATATGTCACTATTGCATTTAGCCAGGATATCTGACAAATTATCTTATTGTTGCTTTAGCTCCCACAAGATACTCCACTAAGTCTCCTCTTTAGTCTTTGGTATCTTACCTGGATGGTGACTTCCTGGATTCAGGAATCTTTCCCCACTCTTTTCTGGCTACTCATGCCAGCACTGCATCTTCATCTGCCTCTCTGGCTAACTATCTTGCAGGTTCCAGTCCAGTTGATCCTCTGATCCCATCTCCCTTTCAATCTACCCATCAGAAAGAAATAAGTACTTGGTATGCATGATAGCCGGGCATGGGTTATGGTGAGGTGCCTCTTTTGGCCAAACCATTAATATTACCACTCAGTGAAACTGCTTAGGAATGATTTGAAATACTTGCCTAATTAACATTTATACACTCTGTTTCCAGAGGCAAATACTATTCTATTTGACAAACTGTAATGTCTCTAAACAGTTGTATGAAGATGTCACAAAAGCTACACTGGCTGTCTTCATACAAGTCTTAACAGGAGAAATTTAGATGCACAGGCCAAGGAAGTTTAAATAAAATACGATTAGCAGTGACATTTAAACCAAATTCAGCAGTTCTACATTGTTCCAAGCTCCCATGTGGAATTTGTGAAACAAGTGAAATTTGTTAAGCGGGTCACCAGAATTTTGGAAAGCAAAATGAATGGGCCCAAGAGTAAAGTGCCTGCAAATTTAAGATTTTGAAAATGAGTGTGTGGCAGAGAACTCACTGGCACAATGGGTGAGACTGGTGGCAGAGACCAGACGCCAAGACTAGAGCTATCTATGCCAGAGATCTCACCACGTGTACTACACAAAGGAGGTGCGACTGCAACACACACACACAATCCCTGGATCTGCTATACCTTCCAGTGAAATATGACCTCATCCAAGACATTCTAGCAGTTGGCATGAGAGAGGTGATAATAAGAGATGGTTTAGAATCAAGAGAGAAAAAAGGCATATGTTTTGATGCTGTATAACATGTGGTTTTGGCTCAATTCTCTGGGATGGTGTATAGAAAGTTAGAATGGGAACTTAACTGAGGTATTTGGGAGCGTATGCTGTATCTTGGACAAGTAGGTTGCAGAAGATTAAGGATTTCTGTATATGCTGCTTTGTGCCAGTATTTTTATCCACAGCTGTGCATTACAGCCTTCACTTATGTAATTACAGTATTTGGAAAATCAGCTCTTTCACCTAATCTGACTATTTAATTGAAGCTAAGTGTGTCAGGGTAAAATGTTGGAGCCAAAAGAACTATAAGCCATTGGGAGCCATAACCATATTTTTCTGTTTTCTCATATTTACCTAAATAAGTGCGGTGGTATTCTCATAGTAAAGAGCAGAATAAAAATATTCCCAAATATCTTTAAATATGTCTCAAGGGAAGAATCCAAGCAACACTGGAAGATTACCCAGGCATAAAATGAAAGACTGAGTTTGAGTAACAGAGACCAATCTGCTTCCAGGACATATCTTCACTGAATTTATAACTACATGGTACTTTTTTTTCTTGTAATATATGCATTGGGTTTAGTCTTTTGTTCCTATGATGAGTGAAGTCTGGATCTGGTGATGTTTGCACTATTATTTTATTTGTGTGCACTATATTTTGTGTTTGTGTTTGTGTTGATTTATGTGCTGGCCTTTCCAAAAAAGGTAACTTATAATATGATTGCTATCAAAAGAAATATCACTGAAAAACTGTTTCCATTTCCCACAATGCGTTATAGATACTATAAGAACAGTTGCTTCTATGGTTCTTTCATCAGGAGGGGGACATCCATTCCTTAATACATGTAAGTGAGGTTCATAAGCCTTGTCAAATCAGAATTAATACTGAGTGCTAATCTCATGGGGAGGTCTAGAAGCATTTCTTCCTCATATTTTTTATTAATACAAGAGTGAATGTGATACCTGCTTTGCTGTATTATCACAGGTACCTTGATGAAGTCAGGAGAAAAATATCGAATACTCCAATACCCATTTAATCAAAAATCTTAAATGGATTCTGTCTCATATTTATGTATTAGCAAAATAGCAAAGCCTTTCCCTGTCTATGGATACAAGGCAGTGGCAGATCTGATCCTCACTAGCAGGGTATACATCATTACGTGAGGTATAGAACAATGAAGAATCAGGCCCAGTGAAACTATAGAGGCACTGACAGAAGTGGTATTTGTCGTGCAATTGGCCCCTTGCAAGCAGTTTACAGCCATGCCCTGACAGAAGGGCATGGCTGCAGAGCTCTTTAAAAGTGCTCGATGGTGTGACAAATTAACGCTCATTACCTGAGGGTTCAGATGAAGGCACTCCAAAGTGGAGCACCTTCATTAAATTCTGTAAGTCCCTGCCCATGAGCAGGGGTGGGCTGATGCAGCTCAGCCTCACCCCTGGTGCTGTCTGCAGGATGGCATGTGGGAGAAGAGAGGGGAAGGGAGCTGCAGGCTGGGGTTTCCCCAGCCTGAACTGGAGTGGGGATGGGTGGATTGGAGCACTCTGCCTCAGGGGAAGGCCCCAATCCACCCACTTCCACTTCAGCTAAGCCAGGCAAACCCCAACCTGCTGCTTCCCTCCCCCTCCCCCCTTTTCCCCCTGCCATCCTGCAGAGCACTGGAGCTGCGGTGGTAGGGCTGGGCTTGGGGAGACAGACTGCAGGCAGGCAGCTCCTCGGCTCCTTCGGCTCCGAAGTGGAGCTTGATTCCCCCACCAACCCCACACTCCCTGCTCCCCTGAGCCAACAGGGAATGTCTGTTGATACATGCCAGAGAATAGCACTGAGTAAAAGTTGAATGCTGAAAATATTCCCTGTGAATATTTTATACCTTTAAATTCTTTCCTTTCTGTGTGTCTGTTATGTTCAGTGTCTGCTAACATACATACAGTGGAGTATTTTTGACAAAAATGTTTGCAGAAAATGAACTTTAAAGGCACGTGCCTGAGTAATTATGGAAATTCAAACTTATGAGGACAACTTTTGCATTGAGTGTACACTCAAGCAGTCTTGGAGCAAAGTATTAAACCAAGTTATTTCATCAGTCAGAGCTATCTGAGATATTCATTGCTCCAACAATATAGACTGCCATCAATCCATTAAGTGAAAACATTGTGCAAATGATTAATTTTCTAATTTTAAATTACTCAAGCTTTTAAATTTTGAATGAGAAAACATAAGATAAAAATACTATTTGCTTATGCACATTTGTGGATAGAGAGAGGTGAAATTCATCCCATAAGTCATTTGTTTTGAACCCTTCAGTCAAGCTCTTGTACCCACATCTACCATGCTTCCAATATACTTCGGCTATTAGAATGCAGACGGAGTGTTGATTAGAGCTCTGCAGAAAGGAGTGCCTTGCATTTCTGTCTTATAGATGCAGATTTATACTGTGATACTTCCCCTCTATGCGGCATTGGTCAGGCCGCAGTTGGAGTATTGCATCCAGTTCTGGGCACCATACTTTTAAGAAGGATGTGGATAACCTCGAGAGGGTCCAGAGGAGGGCCACTTGTATGGTTAAGGGTTTACAGGCCAAGCCCTATAAGGAGAGACTAAGGGACCTGGACCTCTTCAGCCTCCTCAAGAGAAGGGTGACAGGTGATCTTGTGGCCACCTACAAATTCATTAGTGGGGCGCAGCAAGGAACCGAGACACTCTGTTCACCAGGGCACCTCTTGAGGTAACAAGGAACAATGGTCACAAACTGACAGAGCAGATTTAGGCTAGATATCAGGGAAAACTTCTTCACAGTAAGGGTGGCCAAAACTTGGAATGGGCTTCCAAGGGAGGTTGTGCTCTCCCCTACCTTGGGGGGCTTTAAACGAAGGTTGGATAGGCATCTGGCTGGGGTCATCTGACTCCAGCACCCTTTCCTGCCCAGGACAAGGGGTTGGACTCGATGATCTGTTGAGGTCCCTTCCAACCTAGCATCTATGAATCTATTTATTTACCCTTCATGGCTAAGGACAGAAGTTACACATAAACCAGTTTAAGTGATCAGAAACTGGTTTAAACCTGTAACAGAACATAAGTTCAGTGCACATAAATCAGTTTCAAAATGGCCAAAACTGGTTTAAGATAAACCTGGTTGAATGTAGTATCAGACTTAACTGATTTGGGTCAAATCAGTTTAAGCAACTTCTGTCCCAGACCCCTTCCTGCTTTAAGTTAAACCAGAGTCCCTCAGCATTCCAGTATGCTTTCCAACCCTGGTCAGGCTTGTGCTGTCTGCTCCAGAGAACAGGGCTGGCCCTGCCCCTCTGCTCTCTAGTGGAAGCAAGGGTGGGTGCATGGCCAGACCAGCCCCTGCAGCGCCACTTGGGGCGGAGAGAGCCTCGGCCCTGTGGCTCCAGCCTAGCCCATGGACCTCTGGCTCTAGCTATGGCTGCCCTCTACCCACTCCATGTCCCCCAGCACAATGAGCAGGGTGGCACAGCATGGTGCAGCAGGGGTAGGGGTGTCAGCTTCCCTACATCTTTGTGGCTGCTGCCAAAGAGAATGGAAGACTGCTCTAGCTAGTGCCCCCACCCCACCCCCCACCCCGGCTTCTAGCCTGAGCCACTACAGGCATGTGCCTGCATTTCCAGAATTGAAAGTGAATGTCTATTCACTTGCAAATCTGTTTAATCTTTTCAGGTTAGACTAACCTGCAAAGATTGAATCAATTCAGGCTCTGGCTTTTTAAATGTCTGTCCCTAGCCTATGCACAAGCCCTTTTTCAATTGGAATGTCAGATACATGCCTGATACAGGGTAAAAGGTGAATATTCTGGGATTAAAAAATAATTGACACATTCAGGAAAACATCTACACCTCGGGGATCTGTAGGGTTGGTAGTGAGCTAAATCAATACCTTTTGCCTGTTCTTTATTCAGGATGAAGTCATAATGAATTATTTGTAATAAACCACAAATAAAACAAAAGCATGATAGAAGCTATACCTCATGCACAAAGGGGAGATTTAAATAGGGACTCTCAAATTGCAAAGACAGAAAGTTTAATTTTAATTGTAACATTTGGATTGAATTGTATATGGGTGATTGTAATTCAATAACAAAAGCTCTGTAGACTTGTATCTGTCCAGATGAAGGGCAGTATTGTATCGCCCTATGCAAACCAAGACGTTAGACTGAATAAACTCAGTAATAACAACTTAGAGCTAAGATGGGCCTAGTCCTTCATTGATATGCCAGAAGATTGTGTGTAAGGAGAATTATGCCCAATTCCAAAACACTTCTCGCCCCTTCTGTCCCTTGTGTACAAAGACTCAGGGCACTCCTGCACTGACAGCAATGCTAGATTCCTTGGGTTTGTGCATAGAAAATTAGAATAAGAGGTAGAGTGAAAGCTTGAATGAAGTACTGGGAACATATATTGTATCTTGGTAGAGAGTATTTTCTCCTCTCAGTATGTTTCTTAGGTGCCATACCTGCAGGAGCCCCTGGAGAAGTGGTAGAAGCTGTAGGCTAGCCTCTGCTGGCAGTGCATTTAAACTCACATTCTTGCCCTTAGGTTTTGAGTACCATTTGTATGCTGCTCATGTGTCCTGTGTTGAGCCATAGGATAGCTATAATGTAATAAAGAGTATTGTAATTATATATAAAAGGGCACATTTAAGATCTTTCACAAATTCTGACTGACCCTGTCAACAACCTGTGAGGTAAATAGGTGAATGTGATTATTTCTATTTTGCAGAGCAATGGAGAGGTTAAAGGCCAACATGATGTAAATCATAACAAAAACTTGCTGTCTTCAATGGAGCCAGATTTTCACACCAAGAAAGTGGCCTGAGCTCCTCACTTTCATATAGGCACAACTGAAAATTTCAGCCACTTCTGCTCTAATTGATGGAGCAGCAGTCATCAGCACATAACCCAAACACAATAAAAGAAAAAAAGTTAATGCTAATCCTGAAATTGAATTGAGGATAAAAATCTGGAATGAGAAATCAGTCCTCAAAATTGGACAAAAACAAATCCTTTCTCTAAAATTGAGACAAATCCCCTGGTCTTTCTTGTTTTTTTTCTACTCAGACCTGCTTTCATTGATTTTAATAGGAGTTTATCAGTCTTAGCATTATTTAAAATGTAAATTGCATCATCAAGATTTGTACATGATCAATTATATCCCCTTGTGTCAAAAGTGATTCTAAGTCATTTTTTTGATTCTACAGCACTGCACCCAAGGTATAATATTGAATAAGGATTTCATCCTATAAAGCTGGCCAAAATTCATGTGCATGAACACAGAGTCTATTTTAAGCATCCTGGTGTACTGCATTGCTGGAAATGATATGTGTTTCAATTTAAACTGTATATGTACTGAAGGGTTATTAAAGTGGAAAGGAAATACTGTACCAAATTTACTCCAGTCCAAGATGAGGGTTTTTTCCCCCATTCAACATGGGAGGGGGAACCCCTCATCTTGGACTTGAATGCAGGATAGTGGTAGGGTCAGGGGACTGCTGCAGTCCCAGCTCTGACCCTCACCCAGGCTCAGGGTTGATATAAGAACTACAACCACTTCCCTCCCCCGCCACCCAGACCTGCATCCTGCAGCTTTTGCCCTTCTCTCCTCATCCCCCCACCAGCACCCCCCTCTCCTGCCACATATTATCAGTTGCAGCTCCAGCCCCAGTCTGGCCTAGGGCATGGAGCACATGTTAGCTCTGCCCCTGTCCCAGCCACATAGCAGTGACAAGAGTGCCAGCAGCTCTGGAGGCCACCACTGCAACTGCTGCTGCACGGCGAGACCAGGTCCAGAGCTACCATGTGTTCCATGGCCCAGGCCAGAGCAGGGCCTGAGCCATGACTGATAGTAAGTTGGTGGGGCTGGTGGGGGCAGAGGGTAAGAAGGGCATGAAGCAGAAGGAACATGTGCCAGAGAGCACAGGCACAAGGGTAGGGAGGCAGCAGGAGTTACAGGCATTACAGAGTGGGGCAGGCATCAGGGACTCAGGTACTGTATGGTGGTACAGACAAGAGGAAATGGCAGGGGATGCAGGCACTGCAGGGGGGCAGGCATCAGGGGAAGAAGCCAGTGGGACAAGGTACTGGGGCACACAGGGATGGAGGATAAGGGAAGCAGCAAGAGGAACAAGTTGTGGGGAAGGCAGAGGTAAGGGTCAAGCTGCTTACTGCTGCCTCCCCATCATTGCTATATATTTGCTATATTTATAACAAATGTATACATTTTCCATGTCTAGAAGATAATTTCTAGGGGGTCGTCTTAAAGTCAAAGTTGTCTTGTATTGAGGTAAATATAGTAGGTGGGGTTCTAGGAAACACTGCATAAGACAGATTTTATTCTCGTGTAAGAAAACTATATATCATACATGTAACTATTAAAAAAAGTCGCATTTTCATTTTTCAATAAAAAATAAATTTTTCATTTTTTTGTCCGGTGTATTATAACCTTATTTATCATGTAAGTAAAGTGACTTTTATTTCAGTTGCTTGCTAAAATCTGGACTTGTCAGCTACCTGAACCTAACAAAAATTGGAGAATTTTTGGTCTACGTTTCCACCAGAATTCTGACCCAGTTATTATTCCTCTAATCAAGATATCGATCAAAGCAAACTACTTTTCAGCCTGGGTTATTTTAGCAAACATGAGTTTCATCTGCCCAGTAGAAGATTTTGATTCCCTTTGAGTTTTGAATTTCCCATTCAGTTTTGGTAGCAAAGAAGTTTCTCATGAGAAGTGGAATTTCTGCCAGAACCACAATTTCCATGGTTCTTAAATGGACTGTCAATGATTTAATTGATTATGCAGTTTGACATCTGTGGAAATCTTCATGTGGCCTTCTCCGTAAAGATTTTTTTATTCTTTAAAAAGGGGAGAATTTAAATATCTTGGCTGTAGCATTAAATAACATTGGTAATGAATTACATGTCAAAAATTGAAAAGATTCCCAAATTAATCAGAAGGAAATTCTTATTGTTCTTTGTGGAATGTTGGAAGAATAATTGAAAGAATGCAGATGTGAGATGAGTAGAATAATGCAGTAACGATTATCATCAACAAACCATGCTAGTAGAGGAAGAAATGCTTCAAAGCCATATTTGTGACATTGTGCTCCACATTATGAACTTCACTTTCTCAAAAGTGTGCGTAGAGACTCTTTAAGATGCAAGAAACATTCATTTTAGCAATCTGTTATCCTAATTTATTTCCTTTTTGTTGGCATGTTGCCCTGATGAAAACCTCTTTTAAGGAACCTTATAGAATGTGAATTTATCTTTTCTTACATTCTTCTTCCAAAGTGCATGCCTACATTTTCTGTATACATTTTATATCATACACATGCATAGATAATTATATAAAAACTAACTTAAAGGGATGTTAAAATTTAAAAAGTAAACATTTAATAGTTAATACCATAAAACTAAGACTGCACATGCAACCATAATGCATCCTGATAATCTACTAATAGTACTTTTCCACAAGACTATCCGTAGGATAAATGGAGGTCAGAGAACCATGCGACTGTTCAATATTTTCTCCTACATCACCACCTCATACTTTATTTACTTCATACCAGCAACACTGTATAGAAAACATGGAATTACGCCATCCATGGTAATTCTTCTTGTGGTAAAGCTATGAAAAGAGACAAGATCTATGTTAGGAAACCCTCCATCCTTTTCTTGCTGGTCTTACCATCTATCTTCTACAGTGGGTAAACCAGGAAACCTACAGACAGCTACAGGATTACTACATAATCCTGAGAAAACTGTCCATCACATGCAGTGAATGAGGCAAGGCTCATCTGGAAGAAAATAGTGTGTGTCAGGTATGTCCAACTGGCAGCTTCTAATGTGGCCTGTGAGGGGTTAATTAAAAAAACCTACAAAAACCCCCAAATCCTATTATTTAGAAACACTTATCTCCCTTATGGATCATCACCTGGATTGAAACTTGGGACCTTAAGTTTTACAGCATAAATCTTGAGTTTTACAGCATTCCCTGAGCTAAAGGAATGATAGGGCACTGTAGATACTAGACCGGGGTCGGCAAGGTTTATGGGCAGAGCACCAAAAACACCCACAACCTTTATCTGTAAGATGTTGGCATGCCAGGGGTAGATGGCGGGGGAGCTGTGAGGGGCCCAATCCTTGTTGTAGCAGTGCAGCTCCAGCCCCTTCCCCGAGGTGCATGTACCAAACAAAATGCCTTCATATGCCACACTCTGGCACACATGCCAGGGGTTGCCTCTCCCTGTACTAGACCCATAAAGCCAGTAGGAAGGGGCATGACAATCCAGTTATTTATATCTCAGTTTTGCAGACAGCTGAGGAATATTGTGAATTAACAATACTGGTTCCATTCCTGACTCAGAGTGGACTGTGGCTAATTGATTACAAACGGCATCGCCACCCCCTAGATTTAGCATATTCATTCTGGAAATTGTTGCAAGAATACAGTTATGTACAGAGGAAAACATTATACTTATAAGTGGGCAGGGGATTTATGTATTTCAGGTAGTTCCATTGTAACTGTTTCATGTATCTTCTTTATCTTGGAAGAAATGGAGGCTAAATCATGACCATTTTGCAGTTGATTTGTTCTGGGGTAAACTACTCATTTAGCTTCGCTTATGGTAGAGTAGGAGTAGACACATGAAACAGCTATAGAAGATTAGTTGATGTGTATCCAGAAGCAACAAGTACTCCCTCCATTTAATCTGCCTATGGCCTACATGACCTTGCTCAGTGCTTAGGTCTATGAAGTGCACAGAGCTAACACCAATCAGTATAGAAATTGAGATTAAAAATCCTTGTCTCATCCTGATTCCCAGCTCTTTGCACCTTCTACTCCAAATATTGTCAGCTGTTTGAGTACATAATACAGCAGTCAAAAAAAACTCCAAAACCTTAACAATCAGTAAATTTTAAAAAATTGTTGGGGGGGTTTTCTATCACCAGAATGTTTTTTTAAATTTCAGAGGAAATTCCCCCCAAAATGTTAACTGGAAGTGAACTCTGCCTACCCTCTCCTAAATTCAGTGATCAGATAACTGCCATTTTCTTATTCTGTACACCCTCTTCTGTCATTCCTTGTTCTTCCTCTCATCCATGCTACAGATGTATGACCCTTGAATAGTAATACTGTGTGTTCATCTTTTCTATGGATAGATGTTTAGAGAAGGATGGAATATTATTATGGTGCACTTGTTCATCCATTGCCTTCTCCAGAGCCTAGAATATGGTCAGTGGGCGCGTCTACATGAGACACTAGAAGCGTAGTAGACTAATTCCACTGTGTATTAGTGCATCATGATGAAAGCCATGCTAATGCACTACTTCACAGTAGAATTAGTCTAATGCACATTATCATCACGTAAAAGATGTGCGTAGGTGCTACTGTGCATTAGTGCCAGTTACGGTGTATTAAGTTACTAGTTGTTATTACAGGTACTAAACTTAATGAGCAATAATTACAGTGCATTAATGCATTTGTAGACATGCCCAGCATCGACATAATCTTTGGAGAATTTGTTGGTAAAATATATTATTCCTGAGCCCACTTGTCAGAAGCAGCTGCACCATTATAACTGATGTTATAAGATTGCAGGAATCGCACTGGGCACCTGCTAGGCACTTGATGCTCAGCAGAGCTCTGAGGGGCCCAATCTTTCCTTCTATGGAGTGGCCAGGGCACCCCTGATTTGCTGCTGGGCACATCCCCCCACCCTCTTCCAGGAGAGCCCCGGAGCAGATCACCATGGCACACTGGACAGTCTGGCGGTAGGGGCCAGGGGTGCCATGGTAACCTGCTCTGTCTCTCTCCTGGAAAGGGAGTTGGGGGCATGTGCCTTGCATCCAATAAGAGGTGGCCCAGCTGCTCTGCAGATGGAAGGATGGGGCTCCTTGTAGCTCCAGTGAGCAGCAGGTGCCTGGTGCAATTGCAGGAATCATGCTGGGCATCTGCTACCACTGTCTGCGCTTCGCCAGAGCTCTGAGGGGTCCAATCCTTCCTTCTACAGCGTGCCCCCCCATCCTGCCTAGGGACATTGTATAAAGATAGAAAAATACTGAGCTACAGATGTTCCCCCAAGAACAAGCTCCCTCCACTTCCTTTCCCCCCTCCCATTCTGAAAACAGTGAGCACTGGAAAAGAGACCTGGGGGTTGCTCTGAGAACCTGGCTGCAGGCTCCTAGTCTGAAGCTAGATACCCCTTCCCTCTGGAACCAACAGTAAACTTCTGTTTGATCTGGAGTAATGTTGTAACTCAGAACACTTCGCAAATCTCATTCTGAGTTACAGCTGGGGGCTGCACTTCCTTTTGCACCCTTAACTGCATTCTGCCATTTTTAAACAAGTCTATGTGCTCCAAACTTCTGTTTTGTTGCAGTTCTAGACCAGTTTCCAATCACTTATACTGGTTTATGTGTAATGACTGTACCTGGACTTAATGTTCATGACTATTTTTATTATTTGAGGTCACACAGAACACATTATCCTTCCTGGGATGCAAGTAGGCATTATAACAGTGTTTCATAGGACACCATTTGATCAGTTGTTCCTTTTGAGGGAGAAGTGGCAAAGTCTGTCCTCCTGTGTTGTATATCCTAATATAGTTCTTCTCTCAAAGCATAGCATTTTGACTGCCATTTTGACCTTGTCTGCACTTTAACCAACCTAAAGTGTCAAGATTACTAAATCCTGGTTGACATGTCAATTGTCAAAGTCAGCTGGAGATGTAGCCCTGGTTATTTTTCTAGAAGATGGGATTCATATTTTTCTTATAAATCCCACATAATTTTATTCACCTGTGAATGACACATGAATTATTGCCAGACCAGCACTGATCTGTCTCAGAAATCATGAATCTAATCCAGCTCTTTCATCAACCAGCCAGTCAATAGGAGGGTAATATTTGCATGAGTATTCTTGCTGAAGGACACAAAGACATTCAGTTTTACCTTCCTTCCAGCTCCTCTATATCTATACTGCTCTTAGGAATTGCTAAAACTGACACTGATGAGTATATATGATCTATTGTATCTAGCAAGAGCCTGAAACCAGATCTTCTCCCAGTTTTGCCAGTGACCTGCTGTATAAGTGTACCTGGTAGTTGTTCAGAAGGGTTGTTCAGGTGGTTTTAAGTATGAGAGACAAACACTTGTATAACTTTGATAGGGATAATTCTGCTTTGAACAAGGGGTTAGATGAGATGATCTCCTGAGGTCTCTTCCACTACTACTTTTATATGATTCTACTCTTTGATTTTTTGTGTGTTACTTTAACGAGTCTGCATCTAAATATATTCATTCTTAAATAGATACAATAATATGGTACCTACTGTACAATGGTTACATGATAGCTAATTAAATGAGGATGAAATTGGACCAACTTCTCAGCTATAAATCAGAATAGCTCCATTTACTGTAATTGTTCTATGACAATGAACAGCAGCTTAAGATTTGCTCTTCAATTTTGCCCATTTTCTTAGAGTAGAGGACTAGTGGGAAAGAACAGAAAGTGTAATTGAACAAAGCATCTGTCGCAAACCTCAAAAAGTCTTGTGGGGGAGGGGTTCATGGGATGTCATGAAAATGTTCTTGTACTGATACGGCATGTGGAGTCTTGCTGGTAAGCCAGCATTATGCTATATCCATTTATGTTGCTTTTATCACTGTCTAGATTATGTTATGCAGTCTGTATATATTTTTATGATTTTGGACATGGTTTCCTCAAAGGAACTGAGGGGTGCATACTTAAGGAAAAGGTAATAGGTGAAACTGCTAAGTATCTCTTGCCATTCTGTTCTGGGACAAAAATAATTGCCACTCCCAGTCAGAGACAGAAGGGTGGGCAGTGGTGGGATGGGCATCCAAGTTATTTTCTGCTGGTAACAGAAAAAACAACCACACAATAGCAAAGGCATCTGAGTAAAATATCCCATTAGCCAAAGGAACGCCAGATGTACCACAGTGAAAAATTTCGAGAGGATTCTGACTTTCAGGACCAGTCAGGACAATACTGATGTGGAGATTGGCTTGGACATACATATCTGTAAGGTGGCAAGGGTCTTTGGATTCCAAAGCTAGGGGTCCAGTTCCTCAGCAGTCGGGGATGGCAGGATAAGCAGGAAGGCTGATTTCTAAAAATACTGGCAGGTCTGTAAAAGGGTACGTGGTAGTCAGATGAGAGGGTAAGAAACTTAACCTGGCTTTTTGTTCTGTTCCCAAAGTTATGGTCAGTTTTTCTTGCATAATTCTTTTCTTCTATATAATAAATAATTGTGTTGTTTGACTCCTTACTGATTTCCTATGGTAAAGAGTGATTTCTGAGTGAGTGATGTTTTAAGGCAAACAATCTTATGGAAAGGGGAACCTACAATTTCGTCACAACCCATAGGGAATCTACCTAGAATTGGCAGATATTCCCTTGCTGCAGCTGAGAGTCCAGTACAAGGGCAGTAGAGTTAAGGATCATGGGAATAAGGAGTTATCCCAGGACAAACTACAGTCTGTTCCTAGGGACAGGGGACAGTGAGGAGAAACTCAGAGTTCTGGATGTGCTCCACAGACAAGTTTCTGGCAACATCTTTCTTAGATCTTATGAACCTTACAAATTTGTAAATCACCTTTTGTGCCTAAAATGGACAGTTTTGTTTCTAATCATTCTTTGACAGTCCCTCACAGTCAAAAATAATTGTTTTCCATGGTTGTCTTCTCTGTGGGTCTGAAGATGGATGATGAGATATATCTGGGATTGACAGACTGTATTGCAGCTGGGATGCTGTTTCTGTGTGGGGTGGGTGGCACTGGATTCTTGATTTGATTCACAACACACTGTTTCTGTGGCTCCGCTTTTCCATTCCCTCTTGTTGTCATGAGGTTTCAAAGTACTGAGATCACTGCAGCAGACTTTTCCTCCATTTGGGGTGGTCCTGGGCAATAGTTTTGCATGAGTTGACATCAGTGTTGCATTTTTTAAGTTGGGTTTGAGGACGTCCTGAAGCACTTTCTCTTCCCTCCTTCTGAGCGTATGCCTTGCCTGAGCTGGGAGAATGAAACTTGCTTCAAGTGTCTGGTGTCCGACATCCAGATGATATGGCTGGCCCAACAAAGTTGATGTCCAATGATTGCCACCTCAATACTCGTGATGTTTACTTGCAGGAGGACACTAACATTGGTGCATCTGTCTTCTCACTGGATTCAGAGGGTCTTCCACAGAAAGCATTGATGGCACTTCTCCAACAACTTTACATGTCTCCTTTATGTTGTCCATGTCTCAGGTCTGTACAGCAAGGTGGGGATGATGACTGCTTGATAAACCAAGAGCTTGGTTCTGGATTTGATGTCACGATCTTAGAATGCCCATTTCTTCAGGTGTCCAAAGGCTGCCCTTGCACATTTGAGGTGATACTGTATTTCTTTGTTGATGTCAGCCTTCTGTGAGAGATGGCTTCTGAGATATGAGAAATACTCAGCATTCTCCAGTGTCTCACCATGGCTTTGCATTACTGGAGCTGGGGACTGTGCATTAGGAGCTTGTTTGTGGAGGACTTTAGTGTTCTGAATGTTAAATGTCAGTCCCATTTTCTTGTATGCCTTGGTAAAGACATTAATAATTACCTGAAGGTCTGCTTCCAAGTGAAGTGAGCACACGCTACAGCATAATCAGCATACGGGAGCTCAATGATTGTGGTTGGGATGGTCTTGATTTTGGCTTGGAGTTGGCTAAGGTAAACAGCTCACCATCTATTTGGTCATTTAGCTTCATTCTGACTGGAAGTTTGTTGGTGGTCAGATGTGGCATTGCAGCAAGGAATATTGAGAAGAGTGTTGGAGCAATGACACAGTCTTGCTTAACTCCTGTTCTAACCTCAAAGGGATCCAAGATAGATCCATTACTGAGAAGCACCGCTCACATACTGTCACAGAGCAGGCAGAGAACAGTGACAAATTTTGGTGAGCATCCATACTTCAGAAGGATCCTCCACAACACTTCTCAGCTGGCAGTCAAAAGCTTTTGTACAATCAAAGAAGGCTGTGTAGAGAGCCTCACATTGTTCCCAACATTTCTCTTATAGTTGGCAAACTGTAAAGATCATGTCAGTTGTGCCTCTTGGTGCCCTAAATCCACACTGAGATTCTAGGAAGAGCTCTTCAGTAAGTGGAAGGAGATGGTTCACAAGGGTGCTTGCAATGATCTTTCCTGTGGTGGGGAGCAAGGCAATCCCTCTGTAGTTTCCACAGTCAGATTTGTTTCCTTTCTTAAAGATTGTCACAATTATGGCATCCCTAAGGTCATCTGCAATTTCCTCATCATTTCAGATCCTTAAGATCTTTAATTATCATTATTATTCTACGTAAATCCTACAAAAACATCTATCATTGTAATGTCTATGTCCAAAGTAGTGGAATTATTGTAATGGTAGTGGACGGCACTTGGGATGCTGACCGAAAGTTTAAGCAATTCTGTCATCTTGTTAGTTCTACGAAGTATGTTGATTAAAGGAAAATACTGACAATACAGACACCGTGGTCTGAAAAAATCTTACTGTTTAAAGCACTTTATATACTATTTACATACTATTAGCTGATGTTTAAACAAACTCTTTTATTAAATTGTAAGAATGCTAAATGGCAGTAAAAGGTCTGATGCTGATTTTGATCTGATGTGTTAGAATTCATTTAAATATTCTTCAGTGGTGGGCACTGGCACTGGCTGACTGTTGTTTATGTGTGTTCCTCGTAATTCCTCAGATATACCCAGAGGGAACACTTATGTTTCCCCCCTCCCCTTGTTTTAGGCCAGGAAAATCATGTTGAGTGGGGTCTGACAATGTATATGCTGGGAGAGTGAAAACTGAAGGGCAGAATTATAAACGAGTCAGTGAATTGAAACATTTTAAAAACATTAAGACAGAAAATTTCTTTTTGTTCCTGATTGTTCCCTGTTCCGTGATGTAATGAATACTGTTCTAAAGCAAAAGCCAGCAGAGGGTGTATTTACATTTATGCAGAGAATTGACTGCCGGCTGCCCCCAGGCTCTGTTATTTACATTTCTTACATTCACACGACAGTGTTGCTGTGCACAGATACTGTACTGTACTGTCTTTCTCAGATTCAAGCTGGCTCTGACTTGCCAAAGATTTTTTTTTGACGGCCATACAGCTAGCAGATGTTTGTTGTTGGCTCCATGTCCACATTCTTTGAAAGCTGGAGAATTGAATTGCTGACGTTCAGACAACACTAATTCACATACCCAGGGAGCCTAATTTGCCATCCCTGAGATCCTGATTCCTGGTGTTCACGGGTTTAAAAACCATTTCAGTGACACAATATAAGAATGGGCTGGGGAGTTACAATACTGTGCTCCTGCTAAACATAATCACATTTTATAAACATCTGCGTCATTACTGGTGTGATTCATCTTTAAGCTGTATACAGCTGTGTTTCCAGTTTCAATTAACAGTCTCTTAATTGCATATGCATCTCATGTTACTAATTTAGTTAATTTATTCATAATTAGGAGTATTCTATTTTCTACTAAGGTTTGTCAAGCTCAGAACATTACAAAAAGAAATATTTTAAGGCTGCATCTCTCAGGGATTTTGTTTCTTGTAATAATCACGTCAGAACAAAATGTCATTTTCATACCCAGAGGATAAAGATGAATTGCCTAAGGACATTTCTTCTTTTATTAGAATTAAATCAGAAACCTTTAAAAATTATATGCTTTGTATGTGAAAAGAAGATGACAGTATGATAGTACCCTTTTCTCTTCCAGTCATGCTGTCCTAACACACAACTAAAATCTAATGTAATTATTTATGGTCTAGATTTAGGTTACAGTTTTAACATCCCAGAAGCACTGACAGCATTGAAAAGTGTATTATAAGAGCAGAAGTCGATATGATATATGAATTATCATCTCATGCATATCTCACAACATCTGTATCTTAAAGTACAATTTTTGAAGAACTATAAAAATTAAAAACTTGAGATGATAAAAATCCTCCCAAATGGAACATCCCCAAATGGAAAATAAAGGTAGGTTTAATAATATTTTTACTAAATTAAACATATGACCCATTTTAAAATTTCTGTTCTGTTTACATAAATGTAATGGAGGATGTGTTCAAAGGACACAATAGCTCGACAGTATTTCTAGAGTAGTTTACAAATACATATGTACTGACCCCTCTACCACCTGCTCATGAACCCTATGGATTTAATTTTATGTGAGGGAATTTCTGTGATGCTAAGAAAATTTGTATTTAAAAGCTCCTCATTTTTCTTCAGTAGCTTAACTAGGGTGGGGCCACCAGGGAGGCAGCCCTGGACACCAACTTGGGGGTGAAATGCTGGAGTGGTGATGGCAGTTGCTGCCACAGCTGCACAGTTGGACTGGCAGCAGAGCGGCAGCCAGAATACAGCCTGCTACCCCAGGTGCCCAGCTACCCTATTAAGCCTCTTTTCTTCCCTTATGTTTTCTAGCTTCTTCTTGGCTTCCTTCAGGTCTCTCTATAAAATAGTTAATACCTTTTTCACGTTAAGATACATAACTTTCTTGAATGAAAGAAGGAAGAACGTCAGAAGGTTTCTCTTTAAACCAAAAAAAAAGTCAATTGTTTGACATAAATTATGTATCCTAAACAGATATACCCTGGAGCAAATGCAAGTGATTATAGGACATACTGCAAATGTTGAAGTAGCCTTAGCTAATTATTTAAAACAAGTACGTCATTGTTTTAATGACAGCCCATGATCACATTTGTCTGCCTCTTTTTTCCGTTTACTTCTCTCGCCTTCAAGGCTCCTTGAAGCTTATGTTCTTTTCCTTCTCTTGATGTTTTCTTCCTTTCTCCTTGTCTCAGCACCTTTTTGTGTCCTATGCCTTCTATAATGGCACCAATATTTTGAAAAGAAAGAAAGAACATCACCAAAGAAACAACCCCCTCTGCCCGTGCCTCCCCCCGTCACCATTGATCAACTTTCCTTTCCCAGGACAAAACAGGTGGAGGAGGACTATCATACACCTTGAAGATGTGCTTCAGTGGTGGTAAAACTACATTTTTCACATAGTTAATCCCTTAAAGTCAGAATCTGTGAAAGATGCAGCTGAATTCTAAGCATGGTTGTAGAAGAACTGAAACAAGTAATCTCTGGTTATTTTTGGTTGTTGGTTACTTTTTTTTTGTCAACAGT
>NW_005841959.1:1571288-1572608 GCF_000455745.1 Alligator sinensis | reverse complement strand
AAAGATTTTTATTTTTTGTTGTTGTGCACTATAAGTAGCAAACAGAAAGGATATTGTCTCATTAACTTTGCTTCCAGGAAGTCAAGGCCATCCACTGGCACTTCATGCATAAAAATGGTGATCAACAATAGAGACTATGATGGCAGCATAATGCAATATTTGAATCAGTAGCTATGCTATATGTTCTCAGAGGAAGTTATAGCAAAGTATACAAAAGGATATAGTCATCACATGCTAACCATATCAATTCCAATAAATGTGAGGCTTTGTTTTAGGCGTTCTGTTTTTCCCTATTGTTGTACTGAAGAGGCTAATGGCATTCTTTTTTTCCCCAATAAAAATAATACATTATTTTTTCCATAAAGCATTGAATTTTCTTTTTATTGATTTATCTATGTGGGGGAGGGTGTTTTTTGGGAGGGGTTGTTTGTTTGTTTGTTTGCATTTTCTTGTTTCAAATTAAAATGGTAAGAGAATGTAAACCAACAGCTGGTGTGTCAGTTTTCAGCTTTGTATATTTTGCCTGCCTCTTAAGTCAGAGCCTGATTTTTTTTTTTAATCCTCTCCACTACCGTTCATGATTGTTCAGATTCAGTGATTTGGCTTGAACCATTTCAGGTTGACATTGGCTCTAGATTTCAGTTCAAATTCCAAACTTTCAGTCCCTAATTTCCATGGAATTAGGAAAAAAAATCAGAGCACATGTTTGCATTCAGTGCTCCACTGGGTTGGACATGGGAATTCTGAAGAACTATTGGTGTATCTTTTTAGTTTCTAGCATCCTATATGCTGTTCCAGCTCATAGCTGTGCTGCGGATCAAGTGAAGATGTTTGTAGGCCCTGAAACTAAGCCCAGGCCAGTGGGTACGTCTACGTTGGAAAACAGGTGTAGGTATTTGTAAGCAGAATTATGGAGGTTCTAGTGATTTTCGTCTTCTACGTATTTCTTCCTGCAGAAAAGTAAAACATCTTCTACTGTAGTACTTATTGTTAATGTTTTTCTTTTTGGTTCCTTAATGTTAACCACAAGAGGGAACTTTACTCTTGATTTGACCCTTTTTAAAAAATGATCTGAGTCAAAACATTTCTCCAGTATATAGACACATGCTAAGGATGAAAACATTTCCTAGTTTTGTATATTAGTAATCTGGGAAGCATGTGACATTACTATTGAATATCAGCCAAAACAAAGCCACAGATCTGAACATTCCCAGTTATTGTGGTATTGCAGGTTGGAACCTAAATATGTACCTGATTTAGATCTTCATATAGAAATATGCTTTTTTTAAATTTAAAAATTAGTTTTGCATTATAGTCTAA
>NW_005841959.1:1543906-1571257 GCF_000455745.1 Alligator sinensis | reverse complement strand
CCCTATGGATTCGTTCTTCAAAGAATGTTCCATGACCATAAATAATTCAGTAATAGTTAGAGTTCTCTGTAATCCTATTATGTGTCCCTCTGGATCAACCAGTGTCTGGCACCAGTGCATGTGCACTTGTTCTGTTATGTGAAATAAGCCTGCTGATTTTGAGTCACTCACATGGGGGAGAAATATGTATTTAATACACCTATGATTTCATCTAGCTTGGGCCCATTCCACTAAAAAGAAGTACATAATGACAAGGAAGGAAAGGTCTTACATAGTACCAAGGGGAGATAAATTCTAATTATGAAGAATGAAATTGCCCCATAGCTAAATTACAGTCACTGTGACCTGAAGAAGAATGCTTTGCATTTGAAAACTTATGTAACTTTATCCTAACTATACCGTTGGGCAAATAAAAGATATCACCCCCCAAAAATTCTTGCCATTCTCTATAGCTGACTCTTAGATTTGAGACCAAATTCTGCTGTCTAGCATACGCAAGTAGTCCTGTTTACATCTGTGTGAGGAACAAGACGGTGAGCAGGATTTATCTCTCTGGTTTCCTATTCTTGTCAATCCTTTTTACTTCACTAAAAAAACCCCTTCAAAGGTACATAGCCCACAATGCTGAATGAATAAGTGTGTGCAGATACGAAAGCCTAGATTTGTTTGTAGGGTTTTTTTTTCTCTGTGCTGTCCTCCTACTCTAGAGATTTGATAATTCCTATTAAAACAGCAGTCTCTCAAACTGCTGCAGTTTCTTTTTATTTTCTTTTGCAATATTTGGATGCATCTAGGTGAACTTCCAGAATTTTAATTATATCTGTATCAGATGAGCAGCAGAAATGTAAAAGGGTTTTTGGAGAGATTTAATTTTAGATAGCAGCTTAATTAACAGCATTTGGAAAAAAACAGTGCTACTTTAATTAAATGTCTCTATATTAATTTAGTCATGTAATTGAAAATGTATTGGGATAGACCTTACAATTCATCGCCCTTCCTGTCTGAGGGATTTGAATAACAAAGCATAATAAAAACTTGGATTTGTATGGTTCTGCTAAATTTCTGCCAGGTGTGTACATATGTTAATGTTTTAAAAAAAGACTTTTTCCCCCAAAACTTTTATTCCAGTTTACAATTTTAATTAGCAGGATGATATATCTGAAAACTCCAATCTGGGTAGACTGAAAAACGTTTTCACTTCATACTGGGGAAAAAAATGCAATAGGAACTTTAGTCATTCATTTGCTGTATGGTTTGATACCAAAGGCAGCTGCATTTTTAACTGGAAGCAGCTTTATTTTATAGCCAACCCCAATTCTAGATTAAGCAGAACAAATGTAGTACATGATGGTATACTAAACAAAAGTCTAACCAGTCTAATGAGAAAAAAGTCATGTCCTATAATCATTTGAAAGTGAAATTTAACAAAAAATTATTTGGCAATATGACATACCCAGGCTTTCCAGTTCTGCTCAGAATACAAGGCCAGATTATGAGCAGCCATAAGAAAATGAGCTGGAGAATGGACAAAAATAGACAAGACTTCTCCCATTCCAAATGCACAGAGGCATCTATCTGAATTAGGTACCGGTTTTATTGGGTGTTCTGTTGTATAAGGGACAAGGATAAGGTGAGGTATCTAAAGCCATTTAAAATTCTTTTTGCCACTTCAAATCCTTTCTACCAACAGGGTTTGTGGCCTGTTCATTTCATGATCCAACACATTTCAGCAGGGCCATGCAATGCCAAGCCCTGACTATAAATTTTATAAGGTTTTTATAAGCCACTTATGCTTTGCGCATTCTGCCATTGAAATTTTGGCTTACATGCTTCCTTCCCCATCACCTGGCTACGACAAGTGACATTCATTCATTCATTCAACCACTTGGGTTTCAGTGGTTTGTGAGGTTATATTTTGATCCCTAATATGTTGGATGTATACATTGATCCAAGGTGCCGTTACACAAGTTTTGTTGCTGTGAATTCAGAGTTTCGAATTTTGCTGCTGTGACTACATGAGTTGCTTGCTGTCTGTTACATATGTATTTACTATGTGTGTAGTATTGATAATGCATGTAGATCTGTGGATCTGAAAAGTATATAAAAGCAAACAGCCTTAGTTTATTAGGTGTACATGTAGGGCATCTTTACATGTGCTCCAGGGTGGGATGGCTCATTTTAATTAGAGCGACTCATTGAAGCCACTCTAATTAAAACACCCATTGTGTCTCAAGTATTCAGCATCCCAAACTTCAAAATGGCAGGGGGGCATTTTAACTAAAGCTCATTCAACAAGCTTTAGTTAAAACTCCCCCACCACCACTTTGAAACATGGGGATGCTGAATACACATGAAAACCAAGGCTGCTGGAGTGTGCTAATTGGAATCCTGCAGCAGACTCAATTGATAGAGTTTTGTTGCTGTAAGATGAATTGAGTATGCTCCAACATATTCCAACTAGAACACAGTGCAGGCATCAGGCATATGTATAGGTGCCCATAGGTGATGAGAATGCACTAGGAAGTCCAGATTGGTGAGTGACATGGGGCTTGGATATTTTTGTTTGTTTGTCTTAATTTATTTAAATTGAATTCATTTTTTGTGACCTGTGTGAAAGAAGTAGTGTTTTAGGCTTAAATGATGCTGTCTGAATTCACTGAACTCTGTAAATATAGTACCAAACTAGTAATGTGTGATTAAACTGTAGAGAAGGACTTAATCCTCCCTAGCTGGGGTCTTCTTATGATAGACTTATTGAAGTCTGTCTGATATGGAATCTTCACAGTAGCCTTGCCTCAGAGTAGGGCTGTCCAACTGGTGGTTCAAGGGCCATATGCAACCCCCAAGCTCCCATGTGGACACTGCTCGCCACCACATTAGCCTTGCTACAGCAGCAGCACCCAGAGGCTATGGGCCATCCCCCGCTCTGGCTTCTGCTTCTTGCCCCACCACACGGGATGTTGGGGAGCAGTGTGGCACAGCCTGTAGTGTGAGGGAAGCTCAGGGCATGGGATGCTGGGCCAGGGCAGCACAATACAGAATCCTACACCCAGGAAGCTGAAGATGAGGGTAGGGGTGGGGCTGGGCCACCTGCACTTGTGTTCAGTGGAATACAGTAGGGTGAAGAGCTCATATACTTGGTGCAGTAGGGTGGGGAAGTACCCGTATACCCAGTATAGCAGGGGGGAAGTGCCCACATGAATGGTGCAGCAGGAGAGAATCACTCACATGCATGATGCAGTAGGGAGGAGAGTGCCTGAGTGCCCTGCACAGTGTGTGTGTGTGGGGGAGGGGCAGAGGCAAGGGCAAAAGTGCCTTTATGTCCACTGCAGTGGCTGATAGAAAGCACCTATGAGGCTGATGCAGTGGGAAAGTGCCTGCAGGGTCATGGGCCTGTGTTGATGCAGCAGCTGCTCGTGCAGCCCACAGGGTGTGCATCCACCAGCCACCAAGTTTGACAGCCCTGCCTCAGAGGAATGCCTTAGAAATGGTGCTTCTAGTGTAGAGCACCTTTTCCTCTCCCTGCTTCCCAATGATAAGAGAAGGAAACTTATACTGAAAGTATCTAATGCACCATTCCTGAAGCAAATTCTAACCTCACCACAGTCAAAAGCTCTCTAAAACAGGGATCAGCTACATGTTTGGGCAAAGTACCAAACCCCCCTGCAACCTTGACTTGTAAGATGTTGGCATGCCAGGGGCAGATGTCAGGGGAGCTACAAGAGGCCCAATCCTTGTTGTGTTGGTGCAGACCTGGCCCCTTCCTCACCATTCACCCTGAGGCACACCGGCCAAGCAAAATGCCTTTGCGCACCACGTTCTGGCACCCATGCTGGGGGTTGGCTACTCCTGCTCTAAACCTTCTTGCTCAGCTCATTAAAATATGTTAGTTAGCTGTGGTTCAGGGAGACAGGAAAAATGATTATGTCTTTGTCTGTGTGCGTGGTGGGGAGTGATTGGAAAAGGAATTTCTGTGAGCATTCAGGGATAGGGAAGACCAGTGCTTTTTTGCTGAGCTATCAACATTTGAAAGACCCTACAACCCCTTTCCTAAAACCGCTATTGCTGATCTGTTAGTGTCTATGAGCAGTAGACCTTGTGAATCTGGGGCATGGGAAATCTAGAGTTTGTGAACATTGTGGTTGTTTGGCCAGAGTAACCCAAAGAAATGTGAAAAAGAGGGCAACATTTCAAAAGGAGGGAGCATTTTTAAAAATGTCCTCTGCAGAGTTAATAAATATTTTGCTAAAAATTGCATTAAAAATCTACTTCTCCTCTGAAGAGATCTTATGATGAATATAACAGGGACTAAATTAAATAGCTGAACTGTGGGAAGTAGGGTTTTAGTCTTCCTTTAATTACAGATATCACTATCATTTTATCCTCTACTGATACTGAAATAATATAACTACACAATATTTGTAATGCATTATTTATATTTATTGAATATGTGATGCTTACTACATATTGCATGTTAATAATGTATTCTTTTGTGGGGTATGTGTAAATTAACAAGTATGTTTAAGATACACGTGTGTGTGTGTGTGTGTGTGTGTGTGTATATATATATATATAGAAAGAGAGAGAGAGAGAAATTTCTTTTTTATCCTTGTTTCATTCCAAGCTGTATTTCCTCTCTGGGCTTGTAAGTCTGATTCATAGCCTTCCAGTAGTAGTTCTTAGAATTTGCGATAGCATCTATTTTTCTCTAATTGACATTATTTTCACTACCCTACATTTTTCTTACAATTGAAAAGTGCATTCTATTGATATTTTGCCAAGGAGATTTTTCTGTTTCATTATAATTTTCTATGCCTTCCCAACACTGAGAGATTACCTACTGCATGCATCAGTTGCATAAATGGTAATTTGAAGCCATTTGAGCACAGCTGGATATTTTTGCATTGATTCTCTTTATCTATGAATCATGCCTTAGAATTCCTTCATCTTTTTGTCCACAGTGCACTTTATACAGCAGGGGTGGACAAAATGGTGGATCCATCTGGTGCTGGCAGCCAGACTCCATTTCCCATTTGCCCCTACTCACGTGGCTGGGGCCATTTTCCAAGGAGACCACAGCAGTAGCCACATTGTGAGAGCACGGGACTGGGGTTTCTATGGAGACCAGCCCCAGCAGTGCTGGCAGGGTGGGGAGTTGGGCTGCGATCTTGCAGTGGTGACAGCATGGTCTGGAAATGGGGCAGAGCTGCAATGCTCTGGCCTGGGGCATGCAGGCTATAGATTGCAGCTCTACCATGGCTCCAGACCATGCTGTCACCACTGCAAGATCCCAGCCTGGCCCCAGAATAGCTTCCCACCCTGCCTTGTGCCCTGCTACTGCTGCTGGGGCCTATCTCCATGGAAACCTTAGCCCTGCACTGTCACAGCACAGCTGTGGGGGTCTCCATGGAAACCAGCCCCAGCCACACTGGCAGGGGCTGCTGGGAAATGGGAGTCCACTGCCGGTTGGATCCAAACTATGGGCCAGACTTTGCCCACCCCTGATCTACAGGGTGTGGGTATGTATACATCAAAGGAGAACAAAACGTACAAGGAGTCCAAGTCCTTCCTGGGTTTTATTAGCC
Organism: Alligator sinensis; assembly: GCF_000455745.1. Taxonomy (NCBI): domain Eukaryota; kingdom Metazoa; phylum Chordata; order Crocodylia; family Alligatoridae; genus Alligator; species Alligator sinensis. Next base: position 1,565,672 of record NW_005841959.1, on the reverse strand, counting down.
AGTTTATAAACTGAGAATGGATTGAGTGAGTTCAAGTGTTTGCCTACCTTGTTTTTTAATTTATTTTCCTATTGTTCATTTATCTAGTGCTAGCTAAGACACTGAGTGTTTTTGAAGCTTATTGTTCTTACGCTTGTTTGAGCCCTTGTGATGTCGATCAATAACACAGGTTCAGGTTCAGATTTACTTGTATTTGATATGTATATTCTCTCTGTCTCACACATGCAAACACACACATGCACAAACCAACTGCCCATCAAGAATAACAGGGGACAGAGCGCCTCAACCCTGCACTGCCACTGCTCTGCCTCCAGCCCCATGTGCCCCCCCGCCCACCACCGCTTTACCCTGTGGTGCCACCGCCTCTCAGGCATGAAGGCTGGAGGGGAAGCTTGAATGCAGCACCCAGCACCTCACACTGCCACTGTTGTGCATCCAGCCACATGCAACCCCCTTCCCCCCGGCTCTCCTCCCTCCCTCCTGGCTGTTCTTGGGGCCCAGCAGTGGCAGTAGGGTGCTGCCACTGTGCCCCCTCCTCCCCTTCCCATTTCCTCCCCCTCCCTGCCAGCCTTAGTGCCTGGTGGTGGCAGTGAGGCTGCAGTGTGGAGGCGGAGCCAGCACTGCACTGCCAGCACCCCGCACTGCCATCTCCAAGGAGCAGGGCCAAGGGTGGGGGGTGAGGCCAGCCCCAGCTCCATCCACTCCATCCCCCTGCCATCGTGGCAGCGTTCCACTGTCCCAGTCCCTCCCTATCATTGGCCGTCATGACTGATGGTGGGGATGGAGCACCGCCACCCAGCTCTCTGCAGTGCTGCCCCCCCTGCCTCCAGCCCCATGCCCCCCCTCCCACTCCCTGCATCCAGTCCCATGTGCCACAGCAGGAAGGCGAAGCCAATGCTGTGCCACCAACAGCCCGGTCCACCGCCACCTCCAAGCACCACTGGCCTCACTCCCCCACTCTGTACCTGCCATCCCTGCTGTCATGGCGATGCTCCACCATCCAAGTCCATCCCCACTGTCCCCCTCTGCCTCCAAGGAGCAGGATGGGAGGGGGGGGAGGTGAAGCCAGAAGTGCTGGCCTTGCCCTCCCACTACAGCCTCTCAGTCCCCGCTGTCATGGCAGCACTCTGTCATGTGTGTCTGTCTATGCAGAGCACTCTGACTGGTTGTATCAGCCAGCATTGAATCAGAGTGTGAATAGAGCATTATGGACAGACAGACTAAGGCTTTTATTATATTAGAACATATATATAGAGAGAGAGAGACAGACAGACAGACAGACAGAGAGAGACAGAGAGGGAGCATTCCCCCCTCACTAAAATATCCAATAATCTTTTCCTTGTATTTCCAATATATAATGTATGCTAACAGTCACAAAGGCCCAAGGCTGCACTTCAGGATTTGTGTGTGTAGTAGTAGTAGTATGCCCTTACACTGTAGTATAGCAGAGAGATCCAAGCTAGTCCTTTGTGCACTAGTGCCAGAACTGGAAACAGTAAAGTCATATTAGCAGGATGTTGCTCCTGTGCTAATTAGTAGGGCTGTGCAAAGCTTTGGTCACTGATGTGATTCAGAGGAGATTTGGCCCAATTTGGAAGCCAAATCTCTGAATCTGAATTGAATCGGGAGACCCATTAAAAGGTCCAACTCAAATCCAAAGCCTCCGAATCAATTCGGAAAAGATTCAGAGAGATTCAGATTCAGATCAGCTGGGGAGAGGTAGGCACAGCTGGGTGGCTGCAGGTTCTCCCATGGCTCCTCTGGCTGTCCCTGCCTCTCCCAAGATGTGGCTAGCCACAGGAAAAGCCACCATGGCTCCCCTGCCTGGCCCATTCCTCCACCCAGGCCCAGCCTCCTGGCACTTTAAAAAAAAAAAAAAAAAAAAAGAGCCCTGCATTCACCAGCTGCAGCAGCGGTGATTGGGATCTCTGAGAGCTCATAGCAGAGCACCCCCATGTAGTACAGGGCAGTGGCAGGCAGCAGGGATTGCCCCCCCCACACTTGGCACGCACCACCTGCAGCTATCACATTGTGCGGGTACAGCATGGCTTGGCAGGGTGCCACATGCTGTCTGGGAGCTGGGGCAGCTCCAGCAGTCAAGCAGAGCCTAGCACCACTCAGCCCCAGCGACCTTAGCTCCCATACAGCACGTGGTGCCCTGCCAGGCCATGCTGCACACGTGCCATGGGACAGCTGCCGCACAGGTGCCAGGTGGGGGGAGCAATCCCCACTGCCCCCCACTGCCCTGCTCTGTATAGGGTGGTGGGGGCTCTGCCATGAGCCCTCAGAGGCCCTGATCCTCGCTGCTGCAACCAGTAAGTGCAGGGCTTTTCTTTTTTTTTTTTTTTTTAAGTGCTGGGAGGCTGGTGCTGCGTGGGAGATGGGGCCAGGCAGGGAAGCCATGGGGGCTTTTCCTGCAGCTCCCTCAGCTGGGGCAGAGGCAGGCACAGTCAGAGGAGCCACAGGAGAACCTGTAGCTGCCCGGCTGTGCCGGCCTCTCTCCAGCCAATCCGAATCTCTGAATCAGCGCCAAATCTCCGATTCTGATCCAGCCAAATCGAATGGGGGCAGCCATTCAAATCACCAAATCAAATCACTGCCCTCCAAATTGGCCAAATTCAAAGCTGAATTGAATACTTCCCTATTTGCTCAGGCCTACTAATTAGCTATGTGAAGAAAGAAAGTTTATTAGCCTGAATGCGTCATTATACCAGTGAAGAAAGTCTATTAATTCTGGTTGCAGCTCAGCTCAGGGTATCTCTACTTTGCCTCATGTCCATGGATTCTTTTCCCTCCAGGACCCTCCACCTGGCTCTTGTCCCTATTGCTTTATCTACCCTACAAACCTAAAGTCTTCCCTCTCCCCTTATCTATGCTATCTCAGTATTTCCTGCACGCTTCTGAGTGAATTCCCACATCTTTCTTCACTGTAAATATGCCTTTTGTCCTTCCATTCCCCACTGTTCTTTTAAGAGATCCTCCTCTTATTCTAGTATGTCTAGCTCCTTACCTAACGTCAATGGCTCTCTATCATTTCCTGTTCAAATTCACCCCTCCAATCACTTCTGACTCTCTACTCCTTTACTGACTGGCAGAATGATCTTGCTACTTTCTTTCAAAGGCACAATCTGTGGTGACTCATAGGAGCTTCACTTTGATCTTTATATCTCCTCACATATTTCTCTCCTGTCCTCTTGTCCTGTCTAGTATCCAAGACTACGTTTTTCTTTCATTCAGGCATTCCACTCTCTCCACTTAAGAAACCTATTCCCTCTCTCCTCATTTTCTATGTATCTTGTATTTGCTACCCTCTGATTCTCATCATAGTTCCTCAAACTTCTGCTGATCATCTCTCAATAGAATTCCATCCTCATTAAAATATCTAAAGATCTTTTGCTTGTCAAATCTAAATGACCTCTTTCCTGCACATAATCTCCTTGTCTTCTCTGGTGTCTTCAGATCTGAAAGCCATTTCCTTTTCTTCCACTTTGCTCTGACTTTCCAACACTGCTCTCCTTTTTATCTATTACATAACTGATTTCATTCAGTAGTTCACCTTCATTGTTTCCCTTTTCTGTAGGCCTACAGCTCACCCTTCTACCTTCATCTGGTGTTAGTTTAATATATAGAGATATAGCAGCAGTGTGTAAGTATACTTGCATCTAGCTCCCAACTTATGAAAAATAGGGCTCATGATTAAGAAAGTAAGAATTGTCATTTACTGGGTCCAACTCTAGGCCGAGTATCCTGTGTCACATGATGGTAGAGAGTGGATGCTGAAAGGGAGAGTGAACTAGGTATGAGTAGTGTTTTCTTCCACTCTTCCTCTCTTCCAGCTTCCAGCAATTAAGGTGTAAGAAGTTCTAATTCAGACATTGTACCCCTAACTCCCATACTCAATAGTTAATAACTAACGTTTATTCCTTATGCTACTTTATTTACTTTCAGTGCGTCTCTTAGCATATATATGTGTGTGTGTGTGTGTGTGTATGTATGTATCTGAAATTTTGCACAGCCCTAATATATATATATATATATATATATATTAGGGCTGTGTGAAATGTCAACAGGTGTTTCATTTTGATGCATTTCAAGCTCAGAACAGTGAAATCAAAATGAAACAAAAGGCTTCAAAACAGCTTTGAAACTAAATGAGGGTACTCAAAATGTTTCGAAAGTTTTGAAATATTTCGAGTTTTGAAGCAGCCCGGGAAATGGGGGAGAGCCAGGGCTGTGCTCTGCCAGCCCCACAGAGCTCAGCCCAGTGGCAGGAAGCAGCAGAAGTGCCAGTGGCAGAGCCGCTCCAAATGCATCCCTGGCCAGTGCTTCTCCACTGCCTCCTGCCAGCAGGCTCAGCTCCGTGGGCTGTGCTTGCCAGTGCTGCACTCCAAGCAGCTCTGCCAATGGCTGTCCTGCCACCTCCTACTGCTGGGCTAAGCTCCATGGGGCTGTTGGAGCTGCTTCAAGCACAGCTCTGGCTCTCCCTGCCTCCCACGACCGGGCTGCATTCTGAGCTCAGCCCTACAGCCCTCCTGGGGATGTGGGCCCCCAGATCTACGCACGGGATGACAGCAGGCTGCTGCTGCTAGCCAGTGAATGAGTTTGGCACCTTGAGGTGCAGCTTCCCAGCAACCTCTGCATCTATCTCCTTGAAACTTGGCAAGCTTCCTGTCTGTTGAAGAGGCTAACAGCCCTGCCATTTTCATCCAGTTAAGGCAAGAAATGGCAAAGTTATAGGCATTTTCATGATTCCCCATTATAGCCTATGGGTGAAGCGTCAAAACGCGTCAAAACAGCAAGAGTTTTGACGAAACAAAATGGAACAGTGCTTCAGAACTAAATGAAATAATGAAAGAAGACACTATCCCTTTGAAAGGGTGAAACGGAACTTGAAACAAAATGGTGCTGTTTCACACAGCCCTAATATATATATAAAATACACACACACAAGTTGTTAAAAGAAAGGGTAAAACAAACTTGCCATGATTCATCCTCTACCAGCTATTCTTGCACAGAAGTACTCTGGCATTCTATGCCAAACTCTGATTCTAATCTACATTATATCCATCCCTAAAGTACACTTTTACATCTGCTGAATTATAGGGCCATAAGATTATAGTAATTAGAATTTGAAGGCTTATTTGACCATCTAGATCATCCTTCTATAAGCATGGATGTAGACATATGTGATTTTAATTTTTCTTTTTCACTTATATTTTTAAAAAGTATACTAGCATCTGTATATCTCTTCTATTCTCCCCTTACCCCTCCCCTCCTCCAGCTGTCACCACCACCAACTGCAGCTGGTCAGGAATTGTCTAATTAAAGTCTTGTTCCATTTTATGAGAAACAAAATTCTTCACAGGAAGAAGGGTCAGGTTGACAATTTTTTTAAACTGAATTTTAATTAGTTCATGGTGAAAACTGTAATCACCATGAAATATTTCAATTCACCCACACTGAAATTTAGGATGTGAAAAATATTCAATATGTTGATAATGTTCATGGGATGGTAGATGTAGTTCCTGCCCTATTACCAATAAGTACAAAAACAGGTTAAACCAAGTAACCCAAGAGTAAGAAAGTGCTTGCCATTAAATAAGTATCCTTAGAAGTACTGAAATAGAAGTTTAATTATTAGAAAATTTCATCTTTTCATCCTATCTGTACTCATTAAAACACAAATTTCCATGGATTTAAAAATGTGCATTCTTTTATTTGCGTGATTCTGAGAGTTGATTTCTCAATTCTGGTCTTTCTGTATTTGTTTATATCCCAAATTGGTTGACTGTTTCTGAAATAGAATACTACGGCACTTAGGGTTGCCTTGAGATCCTTTTAGGGATGTAGTGCAAAATTAGCACCGTTAGGTATGCAAACATGATTCACAAGATAAACCTAAGGGTTTCAAATAGGAACCCACAGTGTCAAAAACATTCTGACTTGTTGTGGTCTGAGTTCATTGCAACTGAAGAATAACTCTGTTATTTTTCCATAGTAAAAATTAGTGAAATAAAGGGGGTGCAGGTAAATTCAGAGAAGTTCTGGAACAGTACTTTGAATCTACAAAGGTGGAGAACCACTGATTTAATTAATAAATGGGATTGGTTTCTTGTTTTGCTATGGATAACTGAATGGGTATAATAATCAGAGCTGACCCATCTGGCTGTAATAACATCACCAAAAAATTCTGGAGTGAGCTTTATATTCTATATATTTCAAAGTATAAAACTGCAAAAGCAGTTTATATGGGGGCATAATTTAACTTGCAAGAATGTTAGCCAGGATATTAGATTAAAGGGTTATAAATCTAAGGGCTGTTATTCTCAATGGAAGGCAATGTAACCAAATGAAACAAAATAACCTGTTAAAAAAAGAAAAGAAAATAGCAAATAACACCATTATGATTTCAGCCTACCAAGCCAACTTGCTAGTTAGGCCATGCTGTTGCTTGTCCAGTCTCTAAATTTCAATGTCAGTAATGGCTGATGTAATGTCTGCAGAACATTACAATTATAAAATTATAAATACAGCCACCAATGCCAATTACTCTTCTTTTGAAAGAGAAATCAGGGTAAAAACAGGCATGGTATTTGAGGCAATTCTGATTGGTCCAAGTCAAAACCTGAAAGCGGGACACTTCGTACACCGCTTGTCCCTGGAATGAAAGGGAATTAACTTGAATTAGCCTTGATCATCCTGGGCAAATACTGTGCAGTGGGACAACAGGCTTGTATGTCTGTAGAATCCCAGGAGAAAATGTTTTGTCTCAGGATAAAACCAATATCTGTTTTCACCCTCAGTGCTTAAGGACTGATGGTTCTGATGAAGGGAAATATTTTGCAAATACTTTAGATATACCATGTATCTAGTTAAAAATTAAAATTTTAATAATAAAAATGGTGTCTGCATAATAATATTTGGCAAACTATACTTTAAATATACCAATCACATTAATGTATTTCTAAAATAATATATTAATGATTAAAATAAAAATTATTACAATACAATACAGCAGCCCACTATGAGTTTTTAAAGCTAAAAGAAAAAAGGGGGAGGGAGGGTGCGGGGAGAGAGAGTGGGTATGGTCTGATACATTTTGTTCTGTTTCCTGCCTCTTTGACAGGAAAAAAAAACTTTTGATGTTGCACTAATGCACTGATCAGGACTTTGTAAATTGTGAAGGAAAATACAAACTATAAAAATGGCCAGAAATTCAGGTTCCTGTTGTGTCAGTTATTCTGCACAGGAGAAAACCTGTGATGAAATCAAAGGGTCCTGCTTCCACCAAATAAATGGGAAGATCATATTGTAATTAGTTGAACAGTGTCTTTGCTTTACCTTTAAAATGTATTGCAATCCTATCACATACAAATATACCATGCATTGTTGTTTTAAGCTATCAATTCCAGCTGTACAAAATGGAGATAACAATAGACTGCTTGTGTTTTTCTCTACAAGTATTCTTTAGTATGTATTGTTTATCACCATTTTAAACTTGCTGTTAATTTGCACTACTTTAATGTTAATCATTATCATTTAACTATCATTTTCCTTTCCCCTTAGAAGTATTTATTTACTGCTAAGATAAGAATATGGCTTGATTGTATCTTCAAGAAAATGAGATCTTGGTGTAAAACAGAATAGCATCCTTAATTCATAGGACATTGTGCTCAGTGATCTGAAACTCAGCTAGTATTATTATTCTATCTTGATTATGCAAGGGAAAACCCTACATTGAGACCAAATCAAAGCCTCATTTTACGACTGTTTTTGATAGCTGAAATTGGCAAATATAGATATTATTGCTATTGCAAACCCATTGCAGAAGAAATACTAACTGCGTAAGGAATAGTTACTCCATAGTTTCCCAATTAGCAAAAAAAAAAAAATCCCATTTCTATTCTTACAAAATCTTGATTGTTTATAACAGAGGAGACCTATCTATCTGGAAATCTAGATAGTTTTGCTGATGTAAGAGTCAATTCCAAGATGGTCTCACATGGGACCAAAGTTGAAACAAGTATGAGTTTTCATTTTAAAAACCCTTGAAATGAGGAAATTATGGCTGTATTAAAATCACACCCTTTGGCATCCTAACTACAATGTGAAGGTGCTCTTCACAATGCCCAAGTTACTGATTCTATTTATAACAGTAGTAAAGACACAAATGACTGATTATAAACTCCCTGGATATACCTCATTGTGTAGCTTTAGTGGATATGCAACGCATAGTCAATGCTGCTGAACTAATACTGGATGTATTACTGAAGGAGAAACTGGTCCTGAGGTGAATTTGCTCTCTAGAGGTAGATTTGTTTGTGCCTCCAAGAACCACTGAATTAAACCTCATGTACCTTCCTGCAAGAGTAAAAAAAAATACCTGTAAAAAAAAAAAATCTAATGGTTTATCATTTGTTTATTTTCCACTGGGACTTCAAAACTCTCCAGGCAATTTAAAACCTTGCCATTTAAAAACAGCTTCACAAGAATAATTTGGAGTTACTGTGGGTTGTTTTTTTTATGACCTTTAAAAAATATTGGAGCAAATACTCTTAAAGGTTCACTTCTGTCTTGTTCTGTTCTTTTTAGTTATTATTCTTTGTAGTGCAAGGCCCATTTTTTTGATAAAGGTTTTTTGGCTATAACCAGAATAGTATGAGGGACAGGGGGAGAGAAATGAATAGAGGGAAATAGAGGAGGAAAAGTCATTATGGATACTCAAGACAGAGTTTTCTATAAAATGGGAAGGGGAAAAATTAGAATAGTCCTGGGAATCTTACAAACAAATGTAAAAATGTATACATGCAGCAATCAGATACATTTCTACACAATAAAAAATAATGATACGGACAGAAAAAATAATTTCCAGTAATTATGTACAGGACCATCGCACCCCTATCTCTCTATGCTAAAGCTCAAGAATTTGCTCCTTTTCATATACCCTATTTCAGATTGCCACATGAAATCATAATTTGCCATTGTTTTCATTCCACAGAGACACAAAAACTATAGACATAATTCAGTAGCATAAATTGTTTAATGGAAACCACAGCCATAATGTTGATTTAACATAGGCAGCATCACATGCAGTGGCAAAAAGGACAGGGTGGTGCATGTTGTTTAGCACTGACACCATTCATATTAGCCTCAGTCAACAATGAAATTCTATCTTGGCATCTACAAGAAGAGTGTGAACCTGACAGTCAGGTAAATTCTGCAAAAAAACCCTAAACTGTGAACAGTTGTCAGAACAGGGTTGTTGTATTTTCATTTCTTTTTCTGGCCATGTTGCAAAGAGTACAATAGAGGACATACCTTGATATTACAGTTATCCATACATTTAGAAATGTGGTGTATAGGTGGCTGACACAATTACAAGAGAACAAAGGACAACCAACAGGTGCATAGGACAGGACAAGCATCACAACTAATTGGAACAGTGAGGGCCATATAAGGGTGGAAATTGATATTGCCTTTGGTCACCTTTGTGCCACCAAAAATTTTTATGCTGGCACAAAGTGACAGCAAATAGACACCTTTTATCACACTACAGTGTCACTTCATTGCAGTGGACATCCATTTGCTTTATGGCAGGAGACTGCAGGCAACTGGAGCTGCCTGGAAACATTAAGGGAAAAAGAAATCTTTGCACTAAGCAGACACTCTGGGGCTTGAGGGGCCCAGTCCTGTGTGCCCTGGGAATTCCTGTGCAAGATCAGACCTCCCTAACCCCAGGAGCACCTGCCCAGCTTTCTAGGACTATACTCCCAACAATCTTTGGGGCACACCTCTGGCAGCTGGAAAAATGTAATTTCCCCATTTCCAGAAACTTGCTCTGGAGATTGTTGGGAAACTTGTCTCTGCAATCAGGGAAAGCTGAGACACTCTGGTGCACTCTTGTGGTTGGGGCCACATCAGATGAGATCCAGGGGCAACATATCCCAGCTGATCCGCTTCATTTGGCAATGTCTATTTCTAGCCTAAGACATGAGGAAAAGGAGGGAAAGGGAAAATGTAGACCATAAATAAAGGAACATGGAGAACTACAGCCCCGTGTGATGAGAGAAAAGGAAATGGGAAAACAGAGCATGGAGTGATTAAGCACTGGTGAAGGCCAGTTCCAATTTTGAAAGTGAGCTTTCTGGTATAAAGGGGGATTGACTGCAATTTTATTTTAAACCCTTTGCAAGCATGTCTTTCAAAAAAAGTTTGGACCTTTCCATAATTAGCAAATTCTAAGCTCCTTTGAGTGTGGTCTATAATATTATTTTTCTCTTGTACCTACTCTTATTTGATTATAGCCACTAGAGGTATTTTTTTTAAGAAACTAAAATTAAACTGAACAAAACTACCATTGTGTTGAGTATTGATGCTCCTTCCAGAAAGCCTGGCTGATCTTTTCACACTCTTTTGTCCCTCTCTCCATTCTGACCAAAGCATATGTTTTACTTTATGCAGTGAAAACAGGCCATTGATGATGTCAGCAGAGGAACTAGGGAAACATTGCCAGTGTTCTTAAGAGTATGGATTTTATTACAAAAATGGTAGGGAGTATATCCCAATGAGAAAATATTTCAAAACCAGATGCATCTCTCATATCATCATGGAGAACTCTTCCAATATACACAAAGACTTGAGAATTATCCCCAAGTGACTTGCATTCTCAATCAGCCCTCCTTTAGCATTTCTTCTGTTTCACTCTTATCAGAGATTTTGCTGAGCTTTCCTGTTTTTCTAGTAGTCAGACAACATGAAACTTCAGTTTTGGATTTATTGATACATACAGTTTTATGAGCTGCCACTGCCAGCAACCTAGAAGGATAAAAAAATGAGCTTATCAGGAGCAATTAAGGGCTACTGGGGGGACCTAGCATTTGTAACCAGTATAGGTTTACTTGGGCTTAGATTGGAAATCCCACTCCAGTAGTAGATAATCAATGTGCCTATTTGTTAAAAAATTCTTATTACCTTATTGAACAAATGAAATCTAATGGCATTATTCCAAAAGCTTGTTGTGTGTTGGTAGTGGCAGTTTCTGTTTCATTTTGTTTCATAAGTCTGTTAGCATTCTGAGAAGATTTCAAATGTGAAAAAGTGTAGAGGGGCAGAAAATAAAGACAAAATAGAATTGTAGAGAGAGATACCGAAAGACAGATAGGAGAAAGCTCCATTAAAAAAAACAGAAGGGGGAAAAACAAATATAAGAACTTCTAAAAAAGAATGATAAAAAGACAAGTAGGTAAACTGGGATGCATCAAGAAAAAATAGCAGATAAAATAAAACTGCATAAATGAAGGACAGCAAAAAAGGAACACGACAAAATGAGAACATAGCAACAGTGGTGACAAATAAAAATGGAAAAAAAACCTCAGGAAAAAAAATCACTTAGCAAATGTATGTTGATTATCACAATTGCCTTTTGCGAATTAATAATAATAGACTAGAAGAAGAAACCAAAGTACCACAAAAAATAAGTTTTCAGATAAGCCAATGATAAGTGTACCCGTCAAGCACAAGACAAAACATGTGATCTGGGAATATTAAGTGCAGAAAACAATGAAGTTGCTACTGTATCAATCATCCACAAATTACTCAGTGTTTTTCCCGCCTTTTTTTTTTAATCCTTTGTCAGAAAGTTTATGTAAATTTATTCTAGTCACTGGATTGCACGTGAAATATTTGCTGTGATTAGATCAGAGTATTCTCCGTTCTTACTTTATGGGTTGGAAAGTGTGATTGCTCTTCTAAATTGCATGGTACTGTTTGTGCTCTGTGATTAGGTGAAGAGCTTTCAAGATGGTTTTGTGAACTCTTCTCTTATCACACATTAATGATTTCCCCTTTCTGAGAACTTTAAGAACAAGTTTCTCCATCAAAAATGAATATTAGAGAAACAGAAACAATTCATGTGGCTTTGGGTATTTTCCAAAATTCTTATACAAATGAAAAAGGACATCATAACATTATATACATATTTTTATTTTTTTTTATCATGGAGAAATGTATAGGCTCTTATCTTCACCATAGAAGACATCGGAAACTTCCACTGTTGACCTCAATACACACACAAAAATTCTTTCTCCCTTTTATGGTTTGTTTTTGTTTCTGGATTTATTGTTTTTTTTTGTTTTGGTTTGGTTTTTTACCTTGTTTGTGGAAATGAAAAGAACTGTGAAAGTGTTGGTTTCCCAGAACTAATTGATTTACCTTTGTATCATGGGCTGTTAAATTCTATTACATGATTTTAAAATATTCTTCTTTTTACAAAATTTTAAAATCATTAAATAGAAATGAACTAATTATAATGTTTTGCATAGCTCTGCATCCAGCTTTTTAACTTCTATAGAAACCTTTTTAAATTATGTAAGACTTTCAGAAGAATGTATTCAAACTAATGAAGCACATATATACTGTCTATACGGTATATGTGTGTGCATATGCATATTTGTTTTTTTTATTTGTCCAGCTCTAGTGTGGCTGATGAGCTGATGAAACCTCATTTTGTTTAAAACCCCCAAATCCATGTTTTTCTGCAATTAAAATAAAATGCCACTATATATATAGGTATCAGCTGAACACACTTTTTTAGTATATTTATAATTTGAAAGCAATTTGGAAGCCTATCAGTGTGTCAACTATACTAGCCAATCAATGTGCAGGTGGTATAGGGCTTATGGCCCTTATGGGGTGATGTCGTTGTCTTCTGTTTTATAGGGGCAAAGGAGTCCTATATTACCCCGTTCTAACCTCTCCCAGTTGAAAAGTTCTCACCTGCCACAACTTTGAAGTTCAATAAGGATTCCTTTTATTCTTTTCTTTTGTTGTATGGGAGGACCCCCCCCCTCCCCCCAAAAAATGCAAACAGAAGAAAATCAGCTTTGAAAGGCACAGCACCATGACACATGCTTATTAAGAGATATGGAGCTCCACCATCCCCTGCACCCCTACCTTACACCACCTTGACCCTCAAAACCCTTTCAGGGTAAACAGAGTTCATGAAAAAAATAAACTAAAAAAAATAAACAGTTCTTTGCCATTTCTGTGGCTTCAACAAACTTCTCTTTTCCTTGTCCTTTATCTTAAACTGTTTTTGCCTCTGCAATTCTGTTATCCCCTTCACCGAGGCTGATAGATTCTCAGCCTTCAGTTTCCCAGTTTCATTGTCATCCCTAGGTCTGAGCTGACGGATTTTATTATGGCCACATTTCTTCGTGTATGGCTGTCCCCATTTCTTTCACTGTAGGGGTTTCCTTGGTGTAATGCGCTCCTCCTCTCTTTTCCTCAGTTGGGGCCCTCTGGAGTGTCCAGCCCCTTTCTGCTGGGTTCCTTCTCCCTGGCTCCCCATCAGGTTCTTCTGGGTGTGCCTCACTCCTCGGGGTTTCCCTCTGTCTCCCCGGTTCCCAGCAGAGACTCTCTGGGAGTGCCCTGCCCTTCTGGACTTGGCTTCTGCTCCCTGATGTGAAACAGGGATTCCCTGGGCATGTCCCGCCCCTCCACCCTTCGCTCTCCCTTGCCGGCTCAGAGCAGAGAGCCCCAGAGAGCAGAGAGCCTTTCCTCTCCCAGAAGTCTCTTCTCTCTGGCTGTCTCTTTTCGTCCGCAGTTGGCTCCCCCTCCGGACGTGCAGCTGTTGGCTCCTCTTCCCCTCTTCTGAGGTAAGTACCGAGAGAAAGGAGTTGGTTCCCTGGGAATTCCCCTCACTCAGTCCTTCTCCCTCACACAGTGCCTCAATCATTATAATAAAATAAATTCTGAATACCTATATCTTTTGGCATTTGATTTTGTTTTTTTAATCATGGAAAATCAGAGCTTCCCCTTCCCCCTTTGCTCACCAGGGTACAGGTCCAGCTGCGGCTGTCCTCCCCTGGTGCATTGTGGCACTGAGCAACCCTGATATGCTGGTTCCCTGCCCCTGCCCATTAGGGCTGTGCGAAACAGCACCATTTCATTTCAACTACTGTTTCACCATTTCAGAGGGACAGTGTTTCATTTAATCTTTTCAAAGCACTTTTCTGTTTCATTTTGTCAAAACTGTTTCACTGTTTCAATGTGTTTTGATGTTTCACCCATAGGCTACAGTGGGGAATCATGAAAATGCCTATAAGTTTGTCATTTTTTCCTGATTCAGATGAAAATTTCAGGGGTGGTAGCCACTTCTGTGGGTATGAAGCCTGCCAATTTCAAGGAGATAGGTGCAGGGTTTTCTGAGAAACTGTACCTCAAACTGCTAAAAGCAAAACTCGTGTCACTTGCCAGCAGTGACAGCCTTCTGTTATCTCAGGTGCAGATCTGGGGGCCCATACCCCCAGGGGGAATCCAGCAGTGCTGTGAGGGCAGATTGAGCTCTGTGGGGCCGGCAGAGCTGCTGGGAGCGCAGCTGGCTCCCTCCACCTCCCACCGCCAGGCTGCATGCAAGCAGCTTTGCCAGCCCCATGGAGCTCAGCCCAGTGCCAGGAGAGCCAGTGGCAGAGCTGCTCAGAGTGCAGCCCTGTTGAGCACAGCCTGGTGGTGGGAGGCTCTGCAGCCACATGGAGCCACATGCCCAGTGCCAGTCCCAGGTGGCAGTGGCAGCCTCCTGTCATCCCGCATGCAGATCCAGGGGTCCGCACCCACGGGAGGAGTCCAGCACAGTCCCACAGCCCTCCTGGTGGTGCAGGCCCCCAGATCTGTGTGCAGGGTGACAGGAGGCTGCCGCTGCTGCCTGGGGCCAGTGGCAGTAGCAGTCTTCCTGGTGCTGGGTGCAAGCTGCACCCAGAGCTGGTCCGAGGGCTGTGCTCCATGGGGCTGGCAAAGCCACCGGGGCTCTCCCCTGCCTCCCACCATTGGGCTTCTTTGAAACTTGAAATGTTTTGAAACTTTTGAAACATTTTGAGTGCCCTCAATTAGTTTCAAAGCTGTTTCAAAGCCTTTTGTTTAATTTCAGTTTCGTTGTTTCAAGCTCGAAATGCGTTAAAACAGCTTCGAAATAAAACAGCCATCAAAATTGCACACAGCCCTACTGCCCATCCAATTGCCCCTCACTCCTAAGCCACAGCCCCTCCCCCACAGCCCTGCTGGTACCCCACACTCCCAACCCATAGCTCCTTGGCTCTGTTGGTACCGGTTCCCCTCACTCCTGACCCACAGCTACCTGGCCCTGCCAGTGCCCCTCACTTCCAATCACAGACCCCTCACACTGCCACATGCACGGGGCGCCTCCTGCCCTCTGTGTCCCATTCCCTCCTGCTCCAAGTAGCCCCTTGCAGGCTGAAGCTCTGCCGGCCTGCAAAGAGAAACCCTCCGTTTCCTGGGTTTTTCACAGCAAATGGAAAACCCAGTTCCCTGCTGATGAGATAATAGCTTTAGTGCCAAATAATCTGAAAAGACTCCTAAATTTATACTTTCTTGTTTGATATGAGCAAATTAATCAGCTAGGTATCTAACTGCATATCCAGCTTATTACTTGGTATTAATGCACAGATCTTGCAGCTGCAAATCTAGAAGCAGGCTTTATACCACTTAAAAAATTCAGCCTTTGTAGCCTTCCTACTATGTCTCTGTTTCACAAACACAGATCACTTGCGTTTCTTTAGATGTACCTTACTGCAGGATCTCTCTCTCTCTCCTTTTTGCTCACTGGCTAATTATCCAGGGGTCTCTTCTAATCTTACTCAATGTGATTTCTTACTTAATTCTCTTAATTTTCTGCTTTCAGAAACCAGTGAGAAATGAACTAAGTAACATACCTAAAAGAATTAATCAAGGGAAGTTGGCAATAGGTTACTTAAGAAAAAGAAGAGGTGAGAATATACCATTTTCTGTTAAAAGCAGAAAGATCATTTGGAGGAACAGCTAATGGGATCTGTCATTAGTGTTCAAGATGCTCAGACTGAGTATTTTGTTTTAAAAATATAAAATATTATAAATTCTTTATATTTGTGTTGAAGGTACAACACAATAAATACATTTGTCATGCCTGATTGACAGCCTATCCTGACAATCTCCCACCCCACTTTATTCTATAACATGCACATATATGTTTGCACTCTGCACACTCATTCTGTAGCTGTGTACATAGGTATATGTATATACACATACATACATACATACAAGCAGTATTTATATTTCCTGTTCCCTTGATGTTTGCACTAGTCTAAAGCACAGTACTGGCAACATTTAGTCCTGAACCAGTCACAACTTAGCTAGCCACAAGAAACATCACAGTCCAGATATAACACATTCTTGCAAAGCTGCAGGGCCTACCATTGGGAAGGGAAGTATATCCCCTTTCCCAGCGTGACACAAGAACTTGCTTCTAATCTTTGAAGGGTGCATATCCTTAATGCTGATAGTTTTTTAAGCATAGAAATAGTTAGAGGTTTTAGTAGCTCCCTTGAGCCCTGTACAAATGGGTTCATAGCAACTTAGACAGCTGGCTTTATAGGCAGAGGAATATGATGAATAACTTTAATGCAAAATGCAAATGTTATATAATATTCTTTAAATAGTGTATCTAAAACATATATGGCATTCATAGAATGTGCAATAATGTCTTATGCTACAACAGTTTTACTAATACACTTGCAATGACACTTACTGACATATGCATATATACTTTGATTATTAATTTCAGTAGAACCTTTCAAACTTGCCACTCTTTACACATCCAAAATAAGCATGCATGTAAGTATGCATGTACTACATAATATATGTAATTATACTTGAAACACTTGAACCATGGAGAAGTTGAAAAAACTTATCCACAGTTAGGATATACAACCTCTAATTTAAACTGCATTATCCCATAAAATATAGAGGTTTAGAGACATTCTGGTAACATCTTGACTTTGGATAAATGAGTCAGGTTTGATTTCCCCATACAAAGTCCGACCATCTAAAAATCAGGAAAAAGACAGTTACTCTCCCAGGCCTTTATCCTGCACCATTAAGTCAATGGGAATGTTGTGCTGACTTACATCAAATATAGATCAATCCCATGACCAATTGTTCTCATTTGTACTCCTTCTTGGCTAGAGCTCTTCTGTTTTCTTGCAATGTGCCATATCCAAGCCTCTCCAAGAAAAAAGAGGCTTTGTGCAAAACACAAGAGCTACCGCTGAGCACAAAGGAGTGTCTGATGACATGTAGGATTAGGCACTAATTGTATGGATGCTCCCAAGCTTGAGCAGCTGCTGTGAGTAGAGAAGACTCTTGCAAAAGTCACTGAGGTTGAGAGGTCCTTTTTCAAAAGGTTCATTGGACAAGAGCAATGAACAAAAGATCATTTAATCCACCCAATCAATATTCTCTTGAAATGGGGCTTCTTCTTTAGTGTTGTGTCAGCAGTTCTTTAAACCAACGGTTTTTGATACAGTTTGAAATGGAAGCTTAGACTCTTGAGATTGCCAACTGGTAACATAAATGACACAACTAAGAAAATCTGTTTATACAACTCAGTGGAATGAAACCAACTCTAACCAATAGCTTCCAGTGAAATGCAGAACAAGGTTTATCCCACACAGAGGAAAAAAGAACCAAGTAGCTCATATCTACTAAGCTTTTTAGAAATACATAAGGTGACGAGAAGTATTCACTACCAATGAAAAATGTCCTGTGCTAGTATTCACATATTAGCAGAATAGAAATATCAGTCCAGACTATATAAAGAAACTGAACATTTCATGAGAATATACTGGTTTTCAGAGATGCAGAGAGAAGTAAAATTGTAGAATGTTCTATGTGCTTCATCAGGTTCTCAAAAGGAAAAAATAATCTGGGTTACAAAATGACAAATGAATTTTCAGTTACCATGGGGAAGTAAATGAAAGCCAGCAAAGATACAGGTGCCATCTAATGTACTGACATCCCATTAGCAAGCCCCCAAATAACCAAAGTGTTAAGGCTGAAAATGTGTTTTGATAAAATCTAATTATTGTCCCCCCATACCTTGTGTAATACCTTTGCAAATGTTTATATATATTTTTAAGAAAACAAGTTGTAAAGTCTGGAAAAGGATAATTAATATATTAATTTATATTCTCTCAGAGGCATGTGACATGCCTCAGCCCCAGATGTGGCCTCGGTGTGTCCTTGAGAAATACTACCAAGGTGTTTTCACACCTTTAAGGTGCCCTTTTACCCCAAACCCTTCCCTACCATCTTCTGCTCGGTGACTCAGACCCACCTGAGATGTGCCATGAGCCAACAACTTGGTTTCTGGTGCCTCAACCTTACCTGTCTTACCCAGACCTTGCCAGCTTTTAGCAGAGGAGGTTTTGCCAACTAGAAGAATCACGCCCTTGTCCAGTCATGCAGTCAGAGAAGATGGATCCCCCTTTCTATAGAATGGGCAAGCCTGTATCATCAGATCAAGTGGCTGCATGTACGTCAAACGCTACATTGCCAGAGCAATTAGTTACAGTGATGTAGCTCATTGCTATGGTGATGTAGCTTTGTGGGCACAAACTGTGATGCTGATGCTATGTCGCCATAGCAATGAGCTACATTTCTGTAGCTTGTCGCTATGGCGACGTAGCATCTAAAAATAACTGTGCGCTGCCAGGGCTGTGCAGTACTGGCAGGTAGTGAACAGTCATTTGGTACTTGCTTTAACTTTAGCAAGTAACAAGTGACTGCGTAGTACCAAATGTGCAGTAAAAACATAAGAAAAAGGATTTATTATAAAAACCAAGACCCAGCATAAGAACTCAGTAACCATAGGTTGAGATACAAACAGATATATAAGAATAAACACACACAAAAAATATCATCACAATAACCTGTTCTTACCCTGCACCTTAAATCCAAGGATGCAGTCCCTAGCCAGCTTCAACAAGTTAAAAAATAGCTTCTGTCTCTGATGCCCCGTCCACAGCCTCTTGCAAGTTTTCCTATCAGCTTGTTTACTCAGCCTCTGGGAGGAGGGACCACAGCCCTGGGAGGACTGAAGACAATACCCTGCTTGCAAGGCAGGCTTAAGTACAGTTCCTTATCTGGCTATTCACATAAATCACCTCCTGCCTTCTTGGGGTGGGGCTACACTTTGCATATAACCTCCTGCCCTTCCAAACCTGTATGTTTGCAGGAGCAGAAATGTTTCTTGATCTAATTAAGAACAGGAGAATTTGTGCATTCTTTCAGACATGAAAATTGCTAATCCTAAAGATACTGTCTCTTAGATCATTCCCCCCCATAGTTTGACTAGCCATTGTCTGGCAGAGCCTGGCTCCTTTGTTTTAGGACATGTCCCTGTGGGAGATGAGTAAATTCAAGTCAAATACTAATTCCAAGCCATTACTGCTCTTCAGCCACTTAAGCTTGGGGTCTTTCCTAGGTACCAGAGAAACTCCTTGTTTACTACTTAAAAGTAATTATCACATTGTGCAACCCTGGTCCTATTATAACATCTAAGAAATACATTTTATATCAACTACTATGACACACACAACCATATGGACCATAAGGCTAAATACAGCATGAAGATCTCTTCACATAAAGACTATACATGCCATATCAGTACAACAAACTTGAGAAACAGTGCAAGACACCACACAAGCCCCCAAGATCAGCATGGGTTTTTGACAAGGGAGTTCACCCCACTGTACTGCATCCTTCAGTCATGTAAGTAGGATTTCTGTTTGTCCCGTCCCCTCCTCTCTGCAGCCTGCTTTCCTGTGTTCCCAAAATCTTGTCCTGGTTCCCAAAAGGCACATCTAAGTGATATGGCATTATGCCACTGATCCATGATCCCTAATTCCCTACCCTTAGTCTGTTTCCTTGTTCTCTTTTCCACCCTTCCTCCACATGTCCTTGCAGTCTTCTACTGGGCTCCTGCCCACCTGAGACTCACCACAGTAGCTGTAGCAGCCCAGCCCATAATAAGTAGTAGGTCAACTACTTCTTAACATGTTTCTTAAAGTAGAAACACTTTAAAATAAAGTTGTTTTGTTCCATATGGACATGAAAATTACTATTGTGGCTTAGTAAGATAGATATTACAGTGACAGAAGAGAAGCAGAGGAACTGAGGTTTAGCAAAAACTGAAGAGATTGAACAATAGAGTAAATGAAGGAGAAAGGAGAGTAGAAAGGAAACAGAATGAGAACAGCAAAAAAAGCTTGCGTATTCATAGTCCCAGAAGGCATGGTCAGAAGGATCAAAGGAGCCTTGTTGTTGAAGATGAGGTGATGGCCAGAGAGAGAACTCTGAGATTAAAAACCAGCAGTCATTGTAAGTTTAAAAAAAACAGCAAGCCTAGTAAAGGCAAGGAAGATTGAGTAGCTATTTGGTTTAGAAATATAGATTTAGATTTTAAAACTTTCATTTATAATGTTTGGCAGTTATTCCCAGTGTGAGTAAAAGATTTACAATTCGACCAAAGGGGAGCAATGTAACTACTATGATAAAGGAACAGTAAAACAGAGGGGCTGTAACTAGACTATAAAAGAATAATCTTTACTGGAGATGCTCAACTGATATAGGAAATTACAGACATATGTTCTGAGGCTGCCATAAAATAAAACATTTCTTGCATGACATTCTACTTACAACTCCCCAAGTCACCAAAGATGCATTCCCCTTGGCACAAAAGATGTGTGTATTAGCTGACCTTTCAGAAACAAATGGCATCTTCAGTATGACAAGGAAAAATGGGTTTCTTTAGTTTAATGGGAGCCAAAAAGCATATTAAGACACTGTTAAGACGCAGCAGGCTTTTATATAAGAGTAAGAATTATGAGATGTCAATAAGAGTCACTTACAAAACAGCAGATAAAGTATGATTTAGAAAGAAACCAAAGGAAATTAAAAATGATATAGGAATTATTTTTAAGCAAAATGGAATAGAATCCATGCTATTTAAAACAAATGTAAAAAGAACAATCAAGAGGCACAAAAGTATTTTATCCAAGAAAAAAATATTTTTCCTTCTTTTTTCTTTTCAACACAGCAGCATGTTATTTTTAATGTCTGTTCACTTATATGTATAAAGACACAGGATTGACCTATCTGATAGTACATTTTGTTTCTGCCCAAAATTAAAGGGAAAGTTTTCAAAAACACATAAGGAATACCTATATAGAACTGCCTTAGGAGGGCAATAATGAAAAGACTAATATTCTTGTGAGATTCATTAAACAGATTCAGAGAAAACGATGCTGTAGCTAATGATGCAGACTTTCTCTTTTACGGGATTTATAAAAATATGTCTAGGAGGAAGAAGTATATCAGATAATGGGGCCTGTTCTGAAGAAAATAGGGGTCAATATAGCATTTTTCTCTTCCTTTGAGACTCATCTACACTATGTTAAGAACTGGCAATGGGAATGTAAATCACATTAAGATGCGATGTGCTTTTATTTGCACTGTAGATTTCCCATCTGCTATCTGTTTTTTCTTAGATGACATTGAAGGTAGTCATGAGCTTCAGGCATGTTTTTTAGATGAACGTAATGTCATGCCTTCCTCTCAATTGCTATTTTTTTGGACATGAGAGAGAGAAAATATAAGCTTCAACATAACACACCCCTTGTAATTATCTCCTTATTGGAGCTTTCTTTCCCATTATTTCTGGCCAGATACAGATACTCTTACAAATGTGGAATAGTAGGTTACTCATTGAATAGTCTTACTGAAAGCAATGGGATTTCCCATGCAGTAGGCCACAATCTGAAATTAATATAAGTAAAAGAGTGAAAATGTGACCTTAAAAGTTTCTTTGGACATGAATAATGAAATGAATGCAAATAGTAGTATAACAAGGCGGGGAAGTGGGAGTGGGAGGGAAAGA
>NW_005841959.1:1542164-1543875 GCF_000455745.1 Alligator sinensis | reverse complement strand
GCACCAGCCCCACCATGCCACTAGGAGTGCAGCCAGTGAAGCTGCCGCATGTCTTGCTGTCACTGAGGACACTTGGGAGTTCAATGTTCTATCTCTGCATTCACAAATTTAGTGACATAATAGGTTAACAGTGTTGGTTTTGGCTTAATGTAAAAATTGTAACCAACAAAGTAACTGTTTTATATTTGAATATTAAAGAGGTAAATTTCAATTTTTGACATTTCAGGAGTTTTGTTTGTTAGATTTTTGGGTTACAGAGACCTCCCTTAATTTAAAAAATATTGTATTCAGAATTGCTTAATTTGAAATGAACAGAGAAAAACAAAATGAGAGGGTAAGGGAATAAGAGTAATAAAAGGCAACATTTTAGAGAACATGTCCTTTAATTCAAAAAGTGGAATGTCAGGGAGAATATTTACCTTACTTGACTTCATGCTGAATCATTACACTAGCTATATCCCTCTCTGCCACTCAATGCCCATGCATAACTCCCATTGACTCCAAATTAAAATGTCAAACTGCATCAAAGGTAGATCCATTTTAAGATCAATATTCCTCCAGAAATTCAAAACAGAAAATACATTTCTTTCTCTTTTTTCTAACCCAAAGCCAAGAACTGAGATAATGTGTCCTTTCAGCTTTAATCTTAGTGCAATGCAAAAAAATCTGTAAGGCCAGTACACTCCTCAGCAGTCCAAGCGCTAAGGATGCTGCTTTGAGAGGTTCACCCCATTCCAGCCCCATCACTACACCATCCCTCCTTCCAAGCTCCAGAAAGGGAACATGAGATCAAAGGGCAGCACCTGAGGCAGGGTTTGTATATTGTCTTCCTACGAACAGTAAAGGGAGTCTGTTTAGAAATTAATAGAACTTGGGTCTGTGAGTTGAAAAATTCATCATGTTACACAAAGATGTATGATACTTGTTAGGGAGCAAGAGCCATTGTAGCAGCAAGGGAAATAGAAGGCTATATATATATATATATATATATATATGTGTCGCTGTATTTCTAGCAACTTTCTGCCATGGCATCAAATGTAATGTAGAGTAACTGAATTACCCTCTCATAGTAAGACAAGGTTCCTTGGGTGAATTTGATATCTTTTATTAGACCAACCCAAATGGTTGGAGAATAGTTATTAAGCAAGCTTTTGGGTTCAAAAACCCTTCGTCAGGCTAAGGAAGCTGCAGCAGTTGCTGCGTGCTCTTCCTGGATGGAATGAAAAGTAAACAAGCCAGGGGCTGGGCTGGGCTGGGCTGGGGAGTCAGTTGCCAGGCAGATTGTAATGTATCAAAAATCCAATGTCTGTGTTTAGTCCCTGATCTCTAGTATCCAGCAGGTTGATGAAATGGAGCTCATAGGCTCGTCTCTGGGATGTGTTGTGTAAATTTCCCTTGAGGATCAGGACTGAGAGATTGGAGAGAGAGTGGCCCTCCTGTGAGAAATGTGCCCCCACCGGTAATTGGGTATTTCAGTCTTTGATGGATTTCCGGTGTGCATTCATTCTGGTGCGCAGTTGTTGTCTGGTCTCTCCTACATATCTTCCATCAGGGCATTTGGTGCACTGGATGAGGTATACTACATTCCTGGAGGTGCAGCTGTAAGATCCTGGGATGCTGATGGCTCTGTTGTGGGGTGTAGTAATAGTGGGGGTGGTGGAGATGTGGGGGCAGGTTTTGCATTTCTTGTCATGGCACAGTCTGGATCCTT
>NW_005841959.1:1501497-1541824 GCF_000455745.1 Alligator sinensis | reverse complement strand
GGACTGAGAGATTGGAGAGAGAGTGGCAGAAATGCAAAACCTGCCCCCACATCTCCACCACCTCCACTATTACTACACCCTACAACAGAGCCATCAGCATCCCAGGATCTTACAGCTGCACCTCCAGGAATGTAGTATACCTCATCCAATGCACCAAATGCCCTGATGGAAGATATGTAGGAGAGACCAGACAACAACTGCGCACCAGAATGAACGCCCACCAGAAATCCATCAAAGACAGAAACACCCAATTACCGGTGGGGGCACATTTCTCACAGGAGGGCCACTCTCTCTCCAATCTCTCAGTCCTGATCCTCAAGGGAAATTTACACAATACATCCCAGAGACGAGCCTATGAGCTCCATTTCATCAACCTGCTGGATACTAGAGATCAGGGACTAAACACAGACATTGGATTTTTGATACATTACAATCTGCCTGGCAACTAACTCCCCTGCCCAGCCCAGCCCAGCCCAGCCCCTGGCTTGTTTACTTTTCATTCCATCCAGGAAGAGCACGCAGCAACTGCTGCAGCTTCCTTAGCCTGACGAAGGGTTTTTGAACCCAAAAGCTTGCTTAATAACTATTCTCCAACCATTTGGGTTGGTCTAATAAAAGATATCAAATTCACCCAAGGAACCTTGTCTGCCTATATCCTTAGACCAACACGGCTACAACCTAAACCCCTCCTCTCATAGTAACACTCACAAATTCTGCTTTTTCTTGGTGTGAGAGATAATACATGTGAAATGTGAGAGATGACACAGGTGAAAGAGCAGGCAGGTGCTCATACTCTTCTATCCTGGAATTTGACACTCTTAAATAACAGTACCCTGCAGCAGTGAGGTTATTGTTAAATAGGGATTTGAATGCCTGTGTTTCACTGAGCCCCCATCTTACACACTCTAAGTGGCACTGCCAGTATGGGTCATGTTGGACTGTTGGCAACTCCCTTTCGGGGAAATCAGCCCTTAGGTCCAGACAGCCTGGCTTTCAGTGTGGCTTACGTACTATAACTGAAGCATACCCTGCAAGAGGGCAACATTTGGAGCTCCACCTCCCCTTATACCCTTCCCACACACCAGCCAGGTTGCCACTGTGGTGATATCTTTCAGTGCTGTGGCCCCAGCAGATAACACTCAGTCCTGAGCTGCAGCTCCAGGCAAGCTCATACAAACGGCAGTGCCAACAACTCTGATCTTCAACCCAGATGTCAGCATCCCATCAAATAAAGGCTTCAAATCAAATTATGCCCTGGCTCACAATGTGACTATAAACTAGTGGCTGACCCAGTCCTTCTGGTCCTTTAAATAAACTTCACGTTAATCCACCCTCGCTGCAGCGTGGATCTCAGTTACCCAGTTCAGTGTACTCACCTGGCAATGTCCCTGCTATCAATTAAGATCCACCCCTCCAAGAAAGGTAAGTCCATTGACCTCACTCACATGTCCCAGAGCAAGGCTAATTCCTTCTTCAATTATGCATGGTGGGTGCTGTGGAAAGAGGGTCGGGTACTCCTCTCCCCTTCTGAATTCTGGAGTGCTGCTGCCTTCGCCACTTATCCAAGTGTGTGGGCTGCTGTTGTCCCATGCTCTGGTGAGCACCCAGGGTGAAGCTCCTCTCGCCTCCACAATGCTAGTGTCAGGGGTTGCATCCCTGGTGCCATGCAACGTGGGGTCATGGCTCCATGCCTCTCCTGCTGCCTGCGCCCTTGCTGGTACCAGACTTTCAGTTATACTGGCAGTTCCTGCATGCCGACCTATGTGGAGCAAGCAGGAACTGATGAACCGTAGCTGCTGCTTCTCCTGCCACTTTCCTGCCACCACTGCAGCCACCACTGCTCCTGGAGCTATGGGGGATATCACTAGCCCCCATGAGGCTTCTGCCTGGGTTCCCCACACAGCCCTGTGGTCTTTTAGGGGGATTTCTTCCCTGGCTCACCATCCACTGGGGCTTCCTGCTCTCACAGACACTCCTTATCTTTTCTGATTCTATGCATTGAGGTAGTACTAAATTTACTTACAAAGATACTTTTCAGCTTATATATTAAATGTTTTGTATTTTCTGTTGAATAATTTGGAAGACTAGGAAAGTTCTAGAGACCTCAGAGGAAAACCTCATCACAGACATTTATCCAGGAGGTATGATAAACCTCTGATCATGTACCTGCATATCAGTAAAGTCCTAAAATATAATGTTGTTATCAGTCAGGCATCTGAAAGCATAATTTACACTATTAACATATAACCTAATGGAAAGTGCTGAATTCGAAGATAATAGTTCACGTAGATAAACTTATACTCAAAACTTCTTAAAAGAGCAGTATTAAGCTTGCAAAATCAGGAACTCAACATTAGTTGCTTGTGCAACCTTAATTAGGCCATTATGCATGAATGCAGTATATCCAATTGCCTGATCACATTCTATTTTTCCCAGTGGATCCCTACCTCATTCGGTACGCAGTATAGACAGTGCTAGCTTAATAACTAGCAATATTCTGTTTTCTCCTTACTATTCTAAGTGTCATCCTGTCTTGTTTACTGCATACAATAAAAAACATGTTCTGAAGACAGAATCATTATCACCTCATTAGCTTTGGTGTTCATCACCATGGTTTCTGAGTATTCCACAAATGTTAATTAATTTATTTTTTGAACATCTCTGTATGGTGAAAGTATATAAAAATGGGGAGCTGGGACAAACAGATTAAAGACAAATTCATCCACTGATTTTAATATAATACCTGAGGACACCTACAACCTGATTTTTAGAGTTTTAACATTATATAACACTTGATATGTTCAGAGCAGAGCTCCACTGATTTTAGTGCTGTCATGAGTGTTCATACTTCTGCAGTTCAGATGCAGACATCTCAACTTAGGCAACTGGAAAACAGTTATGGGTCATTAAAGTTAGGTTTTAGTGATTTGTTCAGCACCTCGTAGAAAATACAGTTCTCTAGGGCCTAGGCCAGCATTCAGCTACCTTTACCATAGACCACCCGTTCTCTTCCTACACACCCCTATCCCATTTACAATGCACTTTTCAACAAATAAGACAGGTATCCTACAGAAAAATCAGTCTCCGTCATTGTACAACCTTGGTTCACCCTCATCCAGTTTCTGCACTAAATGAAAGCATAGGTGCTTTGGTTAAAAAAAGTAGTCTGTGGTTCTAGTCTGTAACATAATGTGGTTCCTCAATTTGCCTAATGTCTTGGAACCAGATTGTTGTGCTAAATTTAGAGGTGGGCTGTACAGGAATAAAATGTTTGGTCAAACTATTCTGATCTGAAATCCTAATTTACTGAACACATAAGCAATATCAATATTTCAGGCAAGGCTTAAATGCAGCACTTAACCTTTAAGCAAACCCTAGCAGTCAATATAGATAGTCTTATATAAGTCTTCTGATGGATACAGTGAGTTCAGCTGGTTAGGCATTTTCCACTGCACCAGGATTTGCCTGAGTTGTTGTCTTCCTGGCTTCAAGCTTCTCCAAATTTGTGATGCTTCTGTTTGCATGTTATACTGTTTCTTAGGGTGTTAGGCAGTTTGTGGTTGCTTGACATTTGGGTCCCATGTTCTGTGAGGTTTCCTGACTTAGAGTTGTGATTGGTGCAGTTACAATTTCGTTTTACCATTTGTCTTATCTCTTTAGCCTGGTCTTTACCCAGGGCATTCTAAATCTTTCCTTGATACTTGGTTTCAGGTCTGTCTCCTCTTCTCCCTCAGCTTTTCTCCTCCCCCATTATTTCATAACCAAGTCATGTTGTTCGATTAATTCAATCTGCCCCCCACCCAATTCTATCTATATTTTTGTGTCCTTCCGTTGCCCGTGGGCTCCCATTCATTCCCATCTCAGAACCTGTTTATTTGACTAGCTAGCCCCAATCCCTCCCCACCAGCTTTCAGTCACAGTCTTTTCTCCAGGTTCTTGACTATTTTACAGAACTGTCCCATGCCCCTTTGCACTGGAATCAAGCCACTTCCTCCTCCATGCTCTCTGTTGGTTCAGCCAGAGTATCACTTAAAATACAGATAGGAGAGAGAATACCTTGTTTTCAGATGCCAGGACTCAGGCCTAAGACAGCCCTAGCAACCTAGAACTGCAGGCACAGAAAAAGTCTTTCTTAGTCCAGGTTGGAGCATGCCTTGTGTAGGATGACTAACTGGGGAATTTAGCTTCAAAATACTATTCTTATTGAGCGCATCCAAACTACATTTTTTAAAGGGTTATAGCTTGGCTAAAAGTGGGAAGATTTTCACAAGGACAGCAAGAGGCTACATCCATAACAAACAGACTGCCTGCCTGTCAAATATCAAGTCCCAGCTCAAAGCAAGAGGAAATATAACTTCTAAGAGAGAAGTTTTCCAACAGTTTTTAACGTGAACAAAAGTACATATTTTCTTTAACCTCATTATCAGAAACTGCTGGGTTGTTCTGGTTGAAATTTTCATACACGTTCAACCCAAAAAAGGTACACATCATGGAAAACGTCTGACCAATCAGCTGAAGTTTGGCAAAGTTATAAGCCAATGAAAGCAATGGAGGGTGTCAGGCAACTTAAATACAAAGCACCTGCCTATAATGATTTTCAAGTGCATATAATAGTATAGGCAGGGCATATAATGATATGCCCTGCCTATAATGATTTTCAAGTGCCTACTAGTATGTATAGGGAAATGGATACCAGAGACTTACGTGTTGTACTGAGTGAAATATTACTCTCTTATTTAACAGCCCTATAAGGAATTTATTGATTTTTATTTCCCCTTACACATAGCCAATCATTTGAAATGATTGTCAGATACCTTGCAACCACATTTTTTTAAATGGATTTCATAGATTTCATAAACATTAGGGCTGGAAGGGACCTTGGAAGATCATCAAATCTAGCCCCCTACCCCAGGGGCAGGAAGTCAGCAGAGGTCATAGGATCCCAGCAAGATAAACATCCAATTTTATCTTGAAGGCGTTCAAAGTAGGTGCTTGAACCACCTCTGGCAGCAGTCTATTCCAAACTTTGGGGGCTCAGACAGTAAAGAAGTTAATAACCACAATTTCCCGATAACCACCATTTCCAGTTATTTCATTAGCATAGTTGATATTTGAAAGGAAATTTGGGTCTTTTTATTATTAAATCTCATTTTATCAGGTTGGTTTTGATTTAATGCTCCATATATAAAAAATTATTTTCTTTCCCTCCTTTTTTGAAAGCAGAAAAAAGAAGACACTGACAAGAAGTTAACACAATAGTACTCCTAGACCAAATTCATATTTGTAGTTTGGTTTGTAACAGAATCCTTAGCTTCCTCAATAGGAATAATGAAAACTAAGGTAGTTCCATTAGAACCTAATAACAGTTTAACTGGTGAGCAAATAAAAAGCATATATTGAATAAAAGGGGGAAAACATCACAGTTTAAGTCCCATGGGCACACATGCACACAAGTATAGTCATACATGCACATCTGTTCCAATGGAAGCATATAATACAGACTTAAAAAAAAACATTCTTACAGCCCGTTCTTGTATATGGATGCCATGCTGCAAGTGTTCACATTTGTTATTAGTCTGCTGGATGCAAGTATCTGCATGTTTGATGTTTTTTTGTAACTTTCTATATTTAGAGAATTAAAAAAAATATAAAGAAGTAATGAAACAGGCAATTCCATGGGAGTAACGAACACAAATACTAATTTACATCAGCTGAGAACTCATCCCACAGATATAAACAAATCATGCCCATAGATTAAGTTACTAAATCCCAAATAAGAGGAGGTATCCAGACTCTGTGTGGCAGTTCTTGCTTTTAGATGCAGCTTACGGGAACACTGCTTCCCACAGTGGCAAAGTAGGTCCTTAACTTTGTTAATGAATCCCTAAAGAAATAATAATACAATAAAGGTATATTTTTAAAGTTTGAGGTACTGATTCAGGAAGACATTAAGCCCATACTAAAGTCCTATTGGTTTAATAAAATATTATACAAGCAAATATATTTAGATAATCTGCCTTTCAGGTGGTAAAAAAGAGAGACAGGAACACCATGCAGTAAGAGTCAGATTGTAGTAGGACCACCATGCAGTAAGGGCCACATTGACATCCATGCTGCAGGATTTACCCCTTAAAACACAGCCTTACATGTTGGAAATGTGCTGTCAGGAACAAACTTTTTGGAATTTCTAAATCTTTTATAATATTTACTTAAAAGTTAAGGGCTACTTGTTTAAGATGACATTTCTTTTTCTTTTCTTTCTTTGTTTTTTTAGCTTTGTTTTGTTTAAAATTTTTAAAAAGTGTTCTTTTATTCAGGTGAGCTGTAACTTGGTTATAATGAGATCTTATTCATATAATTTCACCAGGTATTCAAATTGGTATATTTCCTTTAAATTTGAAAAGTCTTCCTATTAAAGCACAAGATTCTTTCTTTCTTTCTTTCTTTCTTTCTTTCTTTCGGGCCAACCTGTACATACTCTCTACGGGTCCCGATTTGTCACCCTCACTGGAATAAATGCCTCTTAAAAGTCAAAGTCTTTCTTTTTTTCTTTCTTTCTTTCCAGACGTATGTACACACCCTGAAGTTCACTGCTTTAGAATTTTAAAACAAAAGCCAAAAAACCAATGGCTGATTACTTATAGTAGACATATTAAGTCAAGGAGCTTTTTTTTTTTTTACTGCTTTCTAAGGCTCTATGCCCAAGGCTTTATGATGTTTCCTGAATTTTTATTACATTTTATTCTCTTGTTTCATTTGAGGATTAATAAAAGCAGTTGAGGTACAATACATGTATCCTCATGGATTTTAGGATTTCTTTTTTTAGAGAAAGTAGGAATTGTATAAAGTCACTAAGATTATCATCAGCCTAAGTGTACTGTGCTACCATGGCCCAGAAATCTTGCAATTCAAATTCAGTCCTTACAACATGTAAGAACAAAAAACATTATTTTTTATCTTCATTTTTTTTACCTCCACACCTGACAAGAAGCACACTACAGTGTTTTCAGGATAAACTTAATATATTCCAGAAGGTTTCAGGCTGCAGGTCTTTGCACCAGTAAACTGATTGTCCAGCCCTGCACTTGAAACTGAGTAACTGTCAAGACTTTAACACTACATATCAGCGGTTCAAAACAATGGACATCAATCTCCCTTTCCACTACCCTTCATTAAGGAGCACAAAGTGTGCTTATGTAAATTCATCCTTATCTTATGTTATGCAAGGAACAGAGAGCAACTGAATTCAGTAGCTATTGGAAGTATTGTAGATCAGATCTTCCTGTTTATTGATTTGTAAAGAACAGCCTGGTACTCCTTTGGCAGCTCTGAGTCAGTGAGAGAAAAGAAAGAAGCTTTTCAGCTGATGGGAGGAGGAGTGCTGGGTAACATTAAAGAGGGTCTCCTAGGATCCAGTTTTCTTTGATATGCAGTCAAATTGGATGTGATTGGAGTCAAGGTCAGGAAGCTATAGCAATGCTGTGAATGTGGTGGGGGATTAAAGGAGTGTTGCTGAATTAAGTATTGTATGTATGCATGCTTATTAAATACAGAAAACTATCCTCCTGTCTTCATGAAAAGTAGTCATTGGTATAGCATATTTTTAAAACAGGAAACATATTGCTTTGCTGCTGCACTAAAAATAGCTGCCTGAATGAATTTATTTTATTCCTTGCCTTCCTCTCTGCCATTTTTCCCTACAATCTCAGGCATGTGCAGCCATCTTTTTCAAGAGTGGTTTTAGTTCTTTGGATATTGCATTTATTTTTCAGTAAATGATCCCAACCCTGCTTTCTCAAATTAATAGCAGTTTTAAATTTCAGCTTCTTGTTCTTCACAATAATTAGCCTGTGTTTGAATACTGGGCAGCATAATTGTGTAATTAGTGTCTAAGCACTATGCTGCCTGTGCCCTCAGATGCCCTAACAAAAGGGGTATTACCCTGACCTCAGAAGACTTTTCTGCTGGTGACATATTTTAAATGAATAATGATGTATAGAACGTAAGCTTAAATGTAAATGTTTTAACTGCAGTCAGTGGAGTGGGTGAGGCCTATGTGACCCTTCCCTCTCCTCTACCACTGATTCTAAAATAGAAAATGAAGTCATTTGAAACAGTATAATGAGCCCTCTTCATCCCTACATTTGCAGCCATGTTCTTGCTACTGTGGGAAGGTATTGTAGAGTTGTTTCTGCCTCATTGGTAGAGAAAAACCTAGAAAAAAAATCTTGTGAGGAGATGTTTTATTTTCCTTTGATAAAAAGGAAAACATTTTTTCCTCTGCATTTTGTATTGTGACCCTGGGTTTTGGTTGACATTATATATTTCAATGAAGCTTGTACTGATGAATTAGGAAGAGGGAGATTTGAATGCTGTGTCTTCCACTACTGTATTCATAATTCCCTTTCAAAATAGCACATGAAATTGTGGAGTCATTTTAATGGCAGTATAATTTGACTTAATAATAGTGGTAATAGAAGCTGCTGTTCATTTGCATGAGCATCAGAGACAGAAAAGGAAGTTCTTTTTTGCCAGAAAGAATACAAAGCCATATTAGAAACTGAAGAGGTGCAAATAAGCATGCTGAGAAAAGAAAGAAAGAAAGAATTAGCTATTTGTTTCCTTATTTTATGACTTGCAAATTAATTTAAGAGATTTCTAAAGAGATTTTCCTGGCAATAATATTAGGGTGGGCCCCAGGAGTGTTGTAGGTAATATGTTTGAAAGTATATTGCACATTCTTTATTCCCATTTGCTAGTGTCATGGTATCAAACTCATTGCATTTTCAAATAACATTGTCAATGATGTCTTATTTTTTGTCTTTTTTTTTAAGAAATACAGAGAACTGGCTACAGAGTCTAGTAAATTTAACTCATTTTTTGCAAACCAGTTCTGCTGAAAGTCTAAGCTGGGACCTCATCCAACCTTTTTAGACCACTACCAAGCCACTCCCTCCTGTAAGTTTGATCAAACTAAAACAGGGTAAAGGATTTGAACTGAAACTGCAGCTTGTAACAAGCTTCTTTCCTTCAAACCATATTGTAATATAAGGGATTGTAATTTAGGGATTGGAACATGGAATAAATTGCTGAGTGAGAACAAGGGGCCATCTTGAGGCCAGTCCATACGTTGGCCTGCCCACCTGTCTAGAGCAGTCCACCCACCTGACTTTCCTGCCATTCCTTTGTTGTAACCAAGTTAAATAGTTGTCCCTAGGCAGGAGGCTGCCCATTTAATGCCTGGTGCCAGGGGCATAATACACAGCTCTGTACTGCCCCTTCACCGTGTCCCATGCCTCACTCCGGCCTCACACTGGACCCCACTATATTTTCCACTGATGTTCAGACCCAACCTGGATCCCTCTGTCTCAGATGGCATAACCTCTGCCATCATCCTACGTTGCAAATTCCCTAGGCCCCTTTCCCTCTCAGGAATGGCCCCCTCTGGAACCTTTAGCCTTGCAGGCCCTGGCCTTGCTTCTAGGCCAGTTGGAATTCCAGGCCTTTAGCTTCAGGCTGTCCCTCATGGTGGTTGTCCTTGCCCTTTGATCACCATGTTCCTGGCCCCAGCATGGGCCAGTAGAGGTTCTCTGGCTAGGTTTTCAGGCAGCTATCCTTCTCTCCCATACAGGTCAGCCTTCTTGGGCCCTTCCAAACACTGTCCTCACTCTCTGAGCTTGTGGGCCCCTACTCCACCCCCTCACTGGGGCTCCTGGGCCTTACACCCCTTGGGCCTCAGGTCTCTGATGAAATGCCTGGACCCATAGCCTGTCTCTTCTACGGGGTTACCCACCAGGTTGTGGGGGCTGAGGTTATATGGCACCCAATCCTCGCCTTTCACTGGGGAGGCGCAGGTGTGGCATTTCCTAGAGACTGCCCCACCACACTATCCAACCCCAGCAAAATGTAGTTTTAGGTCATTCCCCAGGACCAGGAACATCCTCCTTCCCCATAGTTCCTACCCTGGACCTCCAGGCTGTTCTGGGAGTAGCAGATCTCTAGCTAGGTGTTGTTCATTGTTTGCGTCCCTGCAGCAACTGCCAACTCAGCTCCTAGGGCTTGGGCTTAGACTGAGGCTGCTCATTCCACCTCCAATCCATGGGCCCTCTTGCAGTCATTTGATTGCCTAACTGGGCCTCACCGCACCTGCCAGATGCTCCACAACCTGCTCAAGTCTCTTAAAGTGACAGACACAACCTGTGCTCTGCCACACTAAGAAATCTTCTTTTTATAAACAATCTTTGCAAAATAGCAGAACTGCAGGGCAGGAAGTAAGAAATGGCTGGGATGTAGGATATGTTACAGCTAGTTCACTAATGTGGCAGCTGAAGGAGAGCCTTTGTTGGAGTCCCATTAATAGGGACCTACCGATTTCATGCTAGAAGTTGGCTGTGCAGAAGCTCCTTTAATCTTGCAGGTTCCCCCACATGCCCCTTCCCCCTGCCAATTGGTGGAAGGGCTCTGCCACTTGCTCCTGATCAGCAGGGAGGCAAGAACGGCAGTTTTAAATATGACACCATTTTTGCCTCTTGGCCAGTCAGCGACAAGCAGAAGGGCCCCAGGGCCCCTCAGACAATCAGCAACTGGGGAGAGGGGGCGTGGGGTGTGTGGGGGAACCTGCAAGATTAAAGGAGCTGCTGTGCAACCCACTTTCACCATGAATTCAGTAGGTCCTTACTCATTAAGTATGAGTATAGGCATTTTTTTCCCTTTATCTATCAGAGTACTTACATGCATTCACAAGTTTTTCAAGGGGCCTACAGACTAGAAAAGATAAATGGGGTTACACAGCTTATACCTCTATGAGTACTGCAGTTAATGCCATTTATGTATAGCAGGAAGTTAGAAATTTAATTGATGATCGACATTACTTTGAGGGCCACGCCTTTCAGTGTCAGAGACAGTAAGTTTCACACGGAGTTGCACTCAAATTTAAAACATTCAATTAAAAACAAACAAAATAAAGAAGAAAAGAAACGTAATGCATCCAAATCTGATCCTACAATCCCTTATTCCTAGTTTCAGTTGAGCTGCTTAAAACAAATATAAATAAGACTGAGGCACTACAACAGATAAACTATCTAAAAACTATTCCTAGCAATGACATGATGAAGCTTTGCCTTTGTTATCATCTATAATCTGTTTGTGTGACATGCAGATATAAAAGTATTGAGACTGAGTGATAGGATGAGAGAAGAAAACCCCCGCTTAATAAATTTCTTCAAATTCAGTAATATTTAAAAGGTGACCGAATATCTGGAAGTACTATATTTACAATATTTTCATCTAAACAGAACATGTTTCATTTCTGTATAGTTAGAGTTTCTTCAATTAAAATAAAGAGGCCATATTATAATGTGTAGTGTGTTGCTGTAACATTCTATATCTTATGACTGAATGAAGACAACTGTAGCACAGAATTCTGAATTCAGGAAGGGCACTTTGTCCAATATTATGTCCAAGTCTAATATCCAGGTGGTGCAATGAAAGATCTCCCCAAAAAGCCGTGTTTCTCACATCATTTCTGGACAATAACAGCTATTAGTAACACTGCAATCCTTTTATTTGGCAATTAAACTAACCTGGTGCTTCTTATAGGCCCCTGACAGATGTTACACTTAAGATGTGATTAACCAGTTAATTGCATCTTAAATAGTGACCTGGCCACATGTTCAATCAATTAATGGCGTGATTACATGAGGAATAAGCCACAAATGTGTAATAACTTTGTGGCTGGTTCTTATCATGCCTTTAATTAAATATGTGACCAATGCCTAGCCTCTGCAGCACTTGGAAGCCTTTCAAGACTGCCACATGCTCCAGAGACTGGGAGACCCCTAATCTGAATCAGGCTCACAAATGAGGGAGCACAACATGCGCTCCCATGCCTGGGAGCCCCAGTTAGCTGAACAGGGCTTCTGGCCAGTGGAGCATACTGTGTACTCCTGCAGCTGGAAGCCCCATCAGATGATGGAGGCTTCTGGCCATGGGAATTCATGGCGTGCTCCCCCAGCTGGACGTCAGGCTTGCTACTTGCCAGCGTGCAAAAATGGCACATGAGATCTGATGTGGAATCACACAGTCATCATGTCTTGCCATTCTGCTATGCACATGTGGTATGGCTTGGCAGGTAGTGTGATTGTTGGGATCCTGCATCAGATCCCATTGTGCCTTCATTTTAATGTCTGTTGGGGGCATAGGAAGCTATCTGAAACAAGAACAGATTATTTTCTCCTTGTCTGCTATGCAATATGGATGTTACTTGCAGAATTTTGTAGCGCTTGTGTGTGTTCTTGCAAAAACTGAAATTTTTACGAGTGAAATTAGTAAATGCGATTCATGGTTAAAATACAGCCTTTCATGGCAAAATTCTGCCCTGAGCAAAATAATGCATTTGGTTCAGGTGATTTCATGCTAAAGAATTTTTGTAGGAAGCTAAAAATGTTGACATATGTATGAAGCACCTTTCATGTTCCCCTAAAATCTGAAGGCAAAATTGAAAATGTATTTTGATTTGTAGGGCTTTTTTAGTAATTACAAATGTTATTTTCATGTGCTACTTAGTTATATTTCAGAAAACATTATGTACCAGCTCTGAAGCATTTTGGTAGTCCTAATTCTCCTGCATTTTGGTAGTCCTAATTCTCAATGGTAAATCCCATTGTGATTTCAATGAGAACAGCAACAGACATGCTTAGTGTTTTATTTCTAATAGCTGAAAGCAGGTGTTCATTGTTTGTTCACTACTGGCATTTACGCTACTATCTGCCTTTCATAATTAATATTTTGGAGTTTGTAAAAGCCATAGCAAAAAGTGTATCTCATTATTCTATCATGGAAACTATCTGCATGTAGAGTACCAATATGAAAATAGTACATTGCGTGACTATATTGATAAATAGCCTATCAGGTGACCAGCCAACTGTCTTTTTAAGTTCTCTATCGATTATTCCTGGAGAGCAGTCAAAGTTTCCCCGTGTTTTATTCATCTTTACATTGACAAAATATACATGTGTATGGAATGATATTTCCAGGTTAGTTACTGAAGCTATGTATAGTTCTTGAGTTTATTAGTGTACCCTGATATCTTTAGTGTGTCATTTTGCTGGGTTTGCATATTACACTGCAATTTCAGGTTAATTGCTATGACTTTATTATTATTGTCTTCTCCTAACTGAGACAGCACCCAAAACCACAAACACTGGCTGACAAATATGCATAGTTGAAGTTTTGACCTTAGCCACATGTGTGTGTGTTTAAATCCCTCACAAGCATGCTAGTGCCCACACACAAGTGAGTTTTAAACCCTGAATTTCCTTTTCAACAGATAGATACTGTTTGTTTCCTTTTTAGCATCTCTCTCAAGTTTGATGACAAAAGCCAGACTTACAAGTTCCCCCTTCTGGTTTTCCTGCATTAAAACATCATTGCACTGTTTGGCTTGCAGGGAAATATTTAAATTCAAACAATCTGCTTCCTATAATTAATTGTTCAAAACATTTCAGAGGATATATTATTATTACCTTTAGGCATTTTTTTCTGTTTCTAAATCCTAAATTTATACCTGATCCACCTGGCAATATCCTTTCAAAATAAAGTATGTAGAACTCTTGGTGAATGTTACTAATTATTTGCAAATTTTATACAAGATAGAAGCTGCTAGTCCTTAGCTCTCTACCTTGTATTGAGTTGTACTCATTTTCAAATATTACACCAAATGACTGTGTCTTTATGTAATATGTTCACACAACGGAATGCTAAAAATAACATGTTCTTCAAGGAACATCTCAATCCAAGAAAGAAAGAGTCAAGGGGCTGGGATTCAATTAAAACAGCAATTATTGGTAACTAAATGCCACTTGATTTACCATCATCTTGGCACACCACACAAGTGTGGTTGGCATCTCCTCTTAAAACAGGTTTATATTCTTTTGTACCAGCTTATAGAAATTTACTCTCCAAAAGGTCAAGTATAAGTAAATGCAGAGAAGTAAGTTTCCCATTTTATCATTGGCCAGTAAGAGAACAGAAATTTTTATTTTCTGTGGAGTGGAAAGGCTGATATGATCAAATGGATTTATCAGGCTGTTTGCTTTGGGCATGATCCAATGTCAAAGTTAATAGAAAGACTCCATTTGAGTGGTCTTTGGATCAGGCATTCCAAATTCACAATCAAAAACATTGAGCTTATAAATGCACCAGCATTCTTGGATTCATAGAAAATTAAAAACATTTGGTAATGCAATAGATACCTGACTTTAATTGCTACATCTTGTATGTTGAGAGGAGAGTAATTTTTTTCTTCTTCTTCTTAGGTGGCTATTGATGAACGCATCAGGCAATTGCATGATGCTCACAGGGATTTTGGCCCTACCTCTCAGCACTTCCTTTCCAGTAAGTCATTATTTATTCTTGCCTAACTTGCATGCTGCTTCTTAGAAGATAAATAGCTATGTTACGTGGCCATGTGTCAGCTAGGATTGCTGTTTGGTTCTACTCTTAACCCCATTACTAGGCGTCTACTCAATTTGCGATTTTGCAGAAACTGTGAAATCCAGGGATTGTTCATGAAATCTACTTTAAAAAAAAACTCAATAAAAATATAATGCTGGCTCCCCAATGCAAGCCAGTGGTCCTCACTGATGCAGCCTGGCCTCACAGCCCCTCCCCTCCGGGGGGTGTGGAGTGGGAGGTGCCAGCTGGCAGGGTTGCATGAAGATCAATATATAAGATGGTGGCTACCCCCTTATCCCTCCTTCCTCTGCCGGGGCTTCACCAGTCAGTGCCAAGGGGTGGGCCTGCATGAAGAGCAGCCAACAGACAAAATGGCAGCTTCCCCCTTTCCCTCCTCCCATGCTGGGACCACACCACCGATCGGCACTGAGGGGCAGGGCTAGCAGATCACATCCAAACGATATCTGTGAAATTTGCTCTTTATGCTGTGACCAACGTGTGAAAATTGTTCAGTCTCACCGTGATTTAAGGAGATCACTACCCATTACCAAAAGTTTTATAATTCCACAGTAAAGATTTATTGTGGGTTAAAGAATGGTATACAAGTTCATAAAATCCAGTCATAATGAGAAACATCTACCAGTATAAAGTCCACTTGGCTATTGTTATCAGTGCAAAGGTGTTCCTACGAATTATGCTACATGCTTTCACTCTAGATTGAAAGTTCTCAGTGAGGATTATTGCCAACTCATTAAATAAAATACAGTTTGAAATAAATATTATCTATATATGCCATTTCCTGTGCATACATCATAAAGATGTAATATCTAGATGCTAGTAGAAGCAAGTACAATTTTTGTATTTGTGCTTGTGTAGTATTAAGCCACCCATAGTACTATCAAGACAAAAACTCTATACTAAATATTGACACTACTTCTGGTATTACAGAATTTCTTGACTACAGTAAAGATTAGAACTCTTCTAAAGAAAACCCTGCTTTCAGCCTGCAAGTGTTTTGCCCTAAAAAAAAATCACTCTACTGCTATAAATAGCTACAAAAAGTAATAAACCACAGTGTCCCTCAGAATATGCTGATTGTGCTATTGGGAGTTAAGAATAAATGTAGAGGTGAGCAGATACCCACCCTCATTGAGTTCTTTCTAGTTTCTGCTCACATTCTATGACTATGGGGGGTTAGGATTACTACATGCCAATTCTGGATGCTAGTTCAATGAAATTGACTGTTCTTATGGAAAAAATTTACAAGGCTGAAAGCGTTTAAAATATTAAATTGTCTTGTTAATTAATTTTGCTAAGCTTTATAGCAGCATTTCTAAACCAGGCAGCCTAATGTCTTTTTAACCCAATCCCCTTGTGAAAGTAACCCGTATATTTCTTTAGATTTTTGTTCACAAATTGATGTTATTTAATCATGTTATTATAGATTCTCTTCATTATTGGGATTTTAAAAAATCAAGGTAGGAATTTTTTATCCCTAAAAGATATGCTTTAGTTCAAAAATAAATTAATTTAGAGAAGTCATGTGGCTTGTGTTACACAGCAGGTCAGACTAGGTCATCAAAGTGGTCCCTCTGGCCCTATAACCTATGGAAAAAATGTTATTATTTCTGTTATGATGTTACTCATATATTACTGCTAAAGTAGATTATTGTCAGTCCTTATTTCATGTTAATTTCTTTACTTTTAGACTAGGATGTTTTGGGAAGTAAGTTCCAATCCCTTCCCCTGTACTCCCAACTGCTTGCTTTTCTTATGGTGTATGAGTTATATTTGACATCAAGGTATTAATGTGAGAATTTGTACTTGGCAAGTATTTTTGTAATATTAAGCATAAGTTTGGATAGAGCATGGCTCCATCCAGGAAGGATATAGAATACACCCATTTGAAAGTACCCATAGCATGCTTCTACATGAGATGCGTTAATGAGTAGTAGCCTAATTTAATGAGCATTACAGCCAGACATCTGCACATGCATGCCCTTAATGTGCATTAAAATGGTGAAGTTAGGCTAAGAATGCCTAAATTTAATACCTGCAGATGCTGAAAAAATTAGGGTTATTTAGTCTGGCGAAGAGAGGACTAAGGGAGAGGGTTGATAACAGTTTTCAGATACCTGAAGGGTAATTACAGAGAGGATGAAAGTGGGCTTTTCTCTGTGGCTCTTGGGGACAGGACTAGGAGCAAAGGCCTCAAGCTTCCACAGGGAAAATTTAGGTCAAAGATTGAGAGGAACTTTCTGACTATGAGCATGGTCAAGTATTGGAACAGGCTACCTAGCGAAGTTGAGGAATTTGGAAATTTGGAAGTCCTTGAAAGCTTTTGAGAGCATGTTAGACAGACACTTGGCTGGGATTGTTTAGTCTTGAGCAGAGGCCTGGAATAGATGACTTTGTGAGGTCCCTTCCATCCTTACTGTCCTATGATCCTTAGAGGGGCAAGTAGGGCTCACAAGGAAAACTTTTCCTATTTGGAGCCATGCCTAGTTTCCTGGTTCAGAATGGTGGTAAGACAAGCAAAACCCAGAATGGAGAAGAGCAGTTTTTAAAAAACTTCTCATAACTTGATTGTTGCTAACTTTGCCAGTTATTCTATTGTCCTCCATACCACACACATACTCCTTCAGCACTGTATTGTGGATATTTTGAAGTGCATTGAAAGACAACTTGAAATACTTTTGAAGCACCAAACCAGAGAGTTGCTGTACTGTAACTGAAAAAAAAGAGTAAATAGTAACAGTTTAAATAATATTAAAGGTATTATATCAATAGAATAGATAGAGCACTGTCACAGGATAATAGTTCCCTGCTGCTTCAGACATGCCAAGGGAAAACCACTGAAGGCACTTACTGAAAATATATGTTAGTGTTATTAAACAGCTGCATTCAGATTCAGAATAAACTTGGTTTTCAAGCACTCAGAAATAAGTCTAAAATAAGTCTAGAATCTAATGTTGAATTGTGATTTTAAAAATAAACTGTTTTCTAAGTTGGTTAATAGTTTATCCACTGGTAACAGCATTCTGTCTAGGAATGTGCATCCATACAAACAAGGTCATGCACATATTTAATATTAGGGATGTCTTAAAAATGTCTTTAGTTTGGTTCGTGACCAAATTTAAGAGCTGTCTTGTGCTAAATCTTTTGATAATACAATATAGCCTATGATGTCTCTAAGCTGTATGCCATTTTACCTAAATGCTGAGAGTCTGTTAAATGAAGTGAAGGAAAAGGTTTTGAGGTGTGGATCTTGATTTCTCTCCTCAGTTCCTTCACTGTACTACTCCTCCCTTCAGTCCTTCCACTGATTTGTAGAATTCCCACATCAGTGCTTGATCTTTAACTGTGATGCTGAACTATGTTGAATGGGTTTTGTTATTGCATGGGTTTTGTTGGGTACCTCAATTACAAGACATAGAAAGCATTTTAGAAGCCAGTATAGGGCTGTATTAACAGTGCTTCAGATAAAGTTAAATCTTCTATTGTAATCCCTGTCTGGAATAATTTAAAGTTATATCTGAACTGTCTTTTAGTTATTTCCTAATAAGGATGTGACAACTCATTATAGGTTGCTGCAAATAAAGGCCCTCAAGAAGGAAGGTGAGGAGCATAGTGGGACATGGAATATAGCACACACGTTTGCTTTAAAGGCACAAAGCTGGGAGAAAAAAACTGTTCACAGAGAAAATATGAAGTAACTAACCAATTGCTCATCAAGAATTATGGGGGGGAGTGGGCGGGGGCAGAGCCTCAGGCCCCCCCATCCGTGCACACTCCCCCTTCCCTCCTGCTGCTGTGGTTCTGGGCCCACTCCCCCCTCCCTGTCACAGAAGGCCCACTCCTTCCCTCCCCTAGTCACTGCTGCAGCCACGTCAGGCTGGGCCTGCTGTTCCCCACCTGTCTCCCGACACAGTGGGCCAGCTTTTCCCCAACTTGGGCCTGTTTCCACCCCCCACACCTGCATTGGGCCTGGACAAACTCCCTCCCCCACCATGTTGGGCCTGGTCCTGGGCCTACTCCCCACCCTTGCATTGGGCCCAGGCCCACTGTGTTGGGCCCAGGCTCACTCCCCCACCACACACATTAGCTGGAGGGAACAGGGCTGGCCTCACCTTCCTTCAGTCTGCTCTGTTGCCGCCGCTTCCCCCCTCCCGCCGCTCCATCCCCTGTGTCCCCACCATCATGGCGGTGGGCTGCCTTCTGTCAGAATGCTTCTTCATGCTCTGATTGTCTGTTTGTCAGCCAATCAGAGTGCAAATAAAGCGTTATGGATGGACAGACAGACAGATTTAGGCTTTTATAAATTAGAATTTTAAGTGGGTGTGTTTACACATATATTGGATGCAGCATCAGTTTACTCGCAAGTAAATTGTGCTGGGAAAGCATCTACATGTGCAGGTAAGTGGGAGCAGATTTGCTGCCAATCTGCTCCTGCTTTCTGGGGCCCTGCATTGGGCCCCTGCTGCCACCAGGAGGAGCTCCAGGCTCCTCCTGCAGCTGCCAGCACCTAGCAGCTCTCTTTAAAAGCCAGCCCCACTTGCTGCTCTCTGGCCCGCTACTTCCCAGACCTGCCCAGGGGCCTGGAGTGGCTTCAGGCTCCCTGCTGGTGTGCTCCAGGGCTCTGAGTGCCTGCAGGCTTCTCTAAAGGCCTGAGGCAGTGCCTGCCGTAGAGGCAGCCCAGCCCTGGGGCAGGAGAGACTCCCAGCTCAGAGCCCTGGGGCTAGCCTCAAGCTGGCCCTCTAGTGGCAGGGCTGACCCAGGAGCAAACTTGCTCCCAGGTTGCATCTACACTTGCAAAACTGTGCAGTAACTAATTGCAAGTAAAGCATTTTTACTGCGCAATAAACATACACACGTGTAGATACACACACTTACTGCACAGTAAACTACACTGCTGTGCAGTTAAGCATCTCATGTAGACATGCCCAGTAAGTAAGTGAGGTTATACTGCACCTTGCAAGAGAATGTCATTTACAATGAGCAGCTGGAATTGTCATTGCCCCATCTGGAAGCATGTGGTTCCACTCTCCCTGCGCATGCTTAGTACAAGCTATTCCTTTGCAGCAGGTGACTGAGTCACCTTTATGGCTTCCACACCAGGGCCTACTCTGCGCTGGTTATTACTGTAAATGAGGTGAATTTAGGGCTGTGTACAGCATTAAGCCAGCCCTGTCTCAGAGAATAGGTGGCACTGAGATGCTCTAGTCACATTCCATTCCTTTTTCCCTTACTAGACTGGGTGCAGGTATAGAGTAGGAAAGCCACAGAACATGATACTCTCCACCACCAGAAGAGAATTACCCTATAAAGCAGGAGATTTTATTAGGAAGCAGGTTTGACAGGTTACAATTTTATTGAAAATGGATAGGACTTCAGTGGTGTGGTCTCACATGTGCACATAAGTAGTTATAGCTAATGGGCAATTTTATTTCTTTCAAATTCCTTCAGAAACATCATGGATATTTACAGTAGTGTTAGAGTGATGTTGTAGAGCAACAATGCCAGGATTTTTTGAGGATGATTTTTAGGGGAGGTCTTTCCAATTTAAAATTGCTGAATAATAATGCTCAGGAAGAATTCTGTAAATATTTGCGAGGCAAGGATTATTTTTGGAGAGAGAGCTTTTATTGGACCGATTGCATAGTTGGACCAAAGTTAGCTTTCTTGTACAAGGCATTCTTCATTCAGTTACCTAACTTTAGTCCAACCATGCAGTTGGTCCAATAAAATACCTCATTCCAAAAAAATCCTTGCCTCACAAATATTTACAGAATTCATCCTGAGCAGTATTATTCAGCAATTTGAAGCTGTACAGACCTTCACCAGTCCTGCTCTACTCAGCACTGTGCACTTAGCACTTAAGAAG
The DNA here is from genome assembly GCF_000455745.1 of Alligator sinensis. Taxonomy (NCBI): domain Eukaryota; kingdom Metazoa; phylum Chordata; order Crocodylia; family Alligatoridae; genus Alligator; species Alligator sinensis. The sequence goes on along the minus strand of NW_005841959.1, from coordinate 1,521,486 downwards.
CCAGTAGTGCCTCTTTTCCAGTAGCACCATTGCTAGAGAGCAAGTCTTTAGGGAGAAATGACATCAGAGTCTTAGCTAGCGAGTGCTGTGAGAAGCACAGTCATTCCTCCAAGCATTGTTTTCACTGCTGTACTTCTGGGAACAAACATCTCAAGAATTGGGATGCCTCCCAGTGAAGGCGTGAGTCAAATCAGGGGTGAATTCATAGTTTTTACAAGGGTCTTGCAGCACAGTGAAAGCAAGTGGAGCCAGACAGAGTCAGTCTAAATGCAGTAATAACACTTAAGAGAAGGAAAGATCAGCATGTCTGCTGGGGAGGGAGGGGTGTTGTTTTTTGTTTGATTTTTTTTGCCAGCCACATCCCAGACTCTGTGTGGCACCAGCCATGTTTCACTCCTCTCACACTTACTATACTGGCAGACCTTAGAAATTAACTTGATGGCACTCTGGGATGCGTGAGCTGGATTGTGGACAGAAATTGCTTAACCCTTTGGAGGGGGCAGAGTCATCTTGTTCTCTGGCCTTCATTGCAATAAATATTGTCATTGAAGAGATGTTTGCTTTTTGCTTGGAACTTTGGGTTGCACTTGTTTTTCCCAGTGAGATAAAGTCCCTCTCCCAGGAGCTGAACCAGATGCTAGATCTCTAAGTCAGAAGCACAGAGCAGCAAGGGAGGATTGGGAACTGAAAGGTCTAAGGAGCCAGGCTTTCTCCCCACCTCTGCTATAGAAGCCATGCACTGGGCTAGCTTTGCGGGGAGGGGATTATCTCAGAGACTAGACAAGGCCACAGTAGTCTGTGATTGGGAGGGCATGTGGCCTCCATGACAGAGGGATTTAGAGGATCTCTCCATGGCAGTGAATAAAGGAAGCAGTGCCAGATGAGCAATTTAGACCTGTGCCTTGGAACAGATGCTCTGGGCTCTCCCCTAGTACATCCAAGAATTTCAGTCTAACATGAGCTCTCACTCTTTCCCCTTTGACCTCAGCACTGAACACACTGCTCAGCCCCTTAAGCTCAGTTCATTCTGCCTGCCTCCTTTATCATCGTTCACAGACCTCTCTGAACTCCTACAGAACCCCATCTCCTCAGCCCCAGGCTTCCTTTTGCCTCTTCTGGCCCCTTGGTTTTTAAAAGATTGGAGCTAGAGGATTAAGATTGTCAAACTTAATAAAAGTAGCTGTTGAGATAGAGCTTGATAAATGTCAGCAGTGGCCAGTGTCCATGTTATTGTGTCAGTGTGTGTATTGGTGATGTTTTTAGTTTGTGAAGACTCTGATTAGGGAAAACTCACATCCACATCAGCAAAGATTTGTAGTAGCCACGGCCTCAGTGAAGCACAGCATGCCTGTTCCACAAGTGCTGCACCCTGCAAGGGATGTAATGTAACCAGAGGCAGATCTAGAGTGAGTACAGTGGTATGGCTGCACCCCTGTTTCTGACTGTATAGCAGGAAAAGCAGCCGGGGACTTTTTAAGTCCTCAGGAAAGTAAGAATTCCCCCCTTGCCTTCCCTTCCATGCTCAGAAGCATGCTTGCTTCCCTCCCTCTCCCCTACCTTCCCCTGACCCCTTCCTGCTGCTGCCCTTGTCCTGTTTCAGGGACTGGGCTCAGCCTGGGACAGCAGCAGTGGCAGGAGGGCCCCCGCTTCCTGCTTGGTCCCTTTAGGGTTCCCTGCCAGCCCAGGAGCAGGCACAAGGAGGGGAAATCTGCCTGCTTTACACCGGTATTGCTGCAAATGCCCCAGGCTGAGCCTAGTCCTCATGTCCTGAGAGAGCAGCAATAATGTCAACAGCACGTTGGTGGGGGTGGGAAGGGAGGAGAGAAGTACCTTTGAGCTGTAAGGGAAAGGGATTAATTCTTACCTGCTTTGGGAACGGCTGCTCCTGAGGCATGGGCTGCCTGTCCCAGTGCCAGGGAGAATAGCCTTGGAGGGGGGTACAGCCACCCCTCCAATGCTCTTGTACCCCCTGTTGAAAAATCCTGGATCTGCTTCTGAATGTAGCTACCCTTAAAAAAGGTTTAGGGGTGTAGCAGGAAATATACCCTAGATAGTGATCTTATTGGTATGTATTCTAGGGTGGCTATATTTATTTTGAAGCCTGGTACACATGGAACATATGTGCTGTCTTTCCATGTGGCTCTCCCTAGTACAGTCTGGAGGCAGTGTAGGCATACCAAATTATTGCGTGAAAAAAATCACAATTTTTTTTTTTTAATTAAGCACATTTTAAAAAAATTCCCTTTGCAAACTTAGTAAACATTTGACTAAAAGCATCACTTAGAAATTTCTTCTGGCCCAAAGCATTCTTGTACTTAATTTGATGACTAAACACAATAATTTATTTATGAAAAAGAGGACCTGCAGTCCTGCAGTAGGTGCGAATGATTTCAAATTTTGAGTCACTGCTGAGGACTGTAAAAATGGTACTTTGTTGACTTCTCTTTTGTTTTGATCTGTGATGCTGCCTTTTACAGAGACTAGGATAGGATTCATTGTCTCTTGTTGGAGGACCCATCTGTACTTGTAGGAATGGTTATTACTTCTTGAGATACAATAAGTGAGAGGTAGGAGAGTTGTCAGGATGTTTTTAATGTGGCTCACAGTGTTAAACCAGTCTGCCATCAATCTTGGTTTTTAATGCTGTTGCTCATTGACATGCACCACTTGTGATCAGTAAAAAATAGAAGGTGTTACAACTTTTAAAGATACAGGCAGAACTTGTAATTTACAGCCTGATCCCAGTAGGAGACCAGCTGTTATCAAGAATACTGTGTCGACAAAGTGACTCAGTGAAAATAATACACAGATAAAACTGGCAATTACCAAACTTGTTTTGGAGAACATGAGTTAGTTATCCTTGCTCAGAAGTGCTGATTCAGTCTGTAGTTCTAAAATATCAGCTGTTTAGACATGATCTCAGATTTTTTCAAGATAAGGGGAGCCAATCAATATTTGGATAAAGGAAAAACATTTAAGTCTGCAGGTTTAAAAGGCTTGTTTACATCTGTCCAGACTTTTCTGGCTTGTAGGATTTCTATGACTTAAACATTAAATGGATGTACCTAGCTGTGATTTTGATATTCAAAATAGAGAAATAAAGTGACATTTTTCCTTTCTGTATATAGTGACCTTTTTATTTTTTAATTAGCTGTAGAGATCAGGACCAATTTTCTCAAATTATTTTTTAGTTTAACATACCAGTATTCTATAAAAATAGAAATTTGTAATTACCATTAGAATTATTTGTTAACATTCAGAAGTAGATACATAGTGGCCTCAGATGTCTTTGGTTTATTAAGATTTCAAAACTAAAATCTCTCTTATGTTTAGCCTTTGGAAACAGGCCAGGGTTCTCTGGATGGTGTATAGCAACACTTAGGTTCTGCTGTTTAAACTTCAAGTGCTAAAATGCCTTCTTTTCCCCTCACTACTTTCTTGCTCCTTCTGCCTGACAAAGCTGACAGCTCATAAACTGCAAAACAAAGTATTTGCTTAGTCACTTTCCACTGTCTCAATTTTGGCTCTCATGTAAATTATTTGCATTCAACAAAAATCGTCCCGGTTGTTGACAGTTTTGGCATCAGTAGCCTGATCAAGTACCTTTTGAAATAGTAATACTCGCCTGATGGTAGTCTCCAGTGAAAAATTGGGCCCTATTTGATTTGACCCCATTATCAGAAGTCTTAAAGCAGCAGCTAAAGATTGAGCTGGGCATAGAAGCTGAGCTATTTTTGTCAGCCCTAAAGGTACTCCCTCTTAAAAGTGTGAGGTGCATGATACACAAGCATAACTTTGGGCTGCACTGTTTATGGGATTTGACACAGTTAAGTCCACCCATTTTTAGAATGTAATCTGTGTAGGGCTTCCTTCTTTTGTCTGTTTATAGAGCACACAACACAGTTAGGAACTAGTTTCATAGTGTGCTTGCAATCAATTGTTCAGGACTGTAAACTGGGGGCAGGAGAATCTTTTCCTGTCCCCTGCAATGATCAGGTTACTATTGAAACACAACATGCCATTGCCTTTATTCTGAACTACCTGTTATTCTACTCTGTTTTAAACTGCATGTTACTTCAGCTCTTAGTCTTACAATCCTTTTGAAACTCTGGATGGCAACATTTTACTGCATGCAAGTAATTTTCAGTTTAGCCACACAAAGCTGACTACTAAATTATATGGGAGTAAACTATGTGGGATTTGAAAGGAGCAAAATCCACTATCCTTAGTCTGCAAGTAGGATTTGAACCAACAGGGCAGCATTCAGTAGGAGATTTCATTCTCCAGGGCTTCCAATCCTGAACTTTTTAAAGAAAACCAACTTCACATACAAAAAGAGAAGAAAAAGAAAGGAAATTGTAAAAGTACTGAGAATAAAAAGTAATCTTTATTGGATGTTTCACTTCACAGCTCTTGCCATTACTACTATCATCATCAAAGGAAAAATGATTTAGCGGCAGCAGTGGGCAGCAATTTTAAGTTCAAGACCTGCTTAATGAGTAAAGCATGTTAAAAGTTAAAAGGAATGGTGTTGTATGCACATGCACTGTGTCTACCATCTCTCTTAAAATGTCCCACCACTGCATTACTACTAATGCAAATTTACTTGTAATAACAAGAGTAGGGATAAATTGGCTGCTGGTAATTTTAAGAAAAATGCTAGCGTTGACATAGCGCAGGTGTTTTTGGAGAAAATTAATAGACCTGCATTCTATGGTTCAAGAGGCAGCATGTCATCTAAATGATCAGTCCTGCTGTTTGCTGCTTTTTAATGTTCCTTTACATTTCCCTCTCTGAAAGAGGTTGACTGCAGTACAGCTGTGCAGAGCATATTGATAAATTTGATTCATGATGAATTAGAATTTACACAATGTTAGTGTTATGCAAGCTGTCCCTCCTGCAAATAATATTTTGCAGCGTAAAAGCAGTAGCATTCAGATTTCTGGACAAAATGATAAATTTCAGCAGTTCTGCTCACATGAAAGTCTGGGGGGTTCCCCCCCCTTCCCCCAGCCTTATTTGTCATGGTGTTAATAAGTTTTGATGATGGAGGAAGTTGTCCGTTTAAAAAAATGTACAGACAATGAAAATATTTGCTGAAAAATAGATATTTCCCCTACATCACTAGATTTCATTTGGCACATCTCTAAAAATATATTGCCTATTATTTATTTTAAAGCAGTTTCTGTTTTTGGTAAAATGGTCTCAGTGTTTGGTAACAGCATTATTAGTAGAGTCATTTGTTTTAGTCTCTGATGGTAACAGGTTTACTGAGTACATCACAGATACTCACGATCTGTTCTTTGCTGTTAGATAAGTATTATGTGCACAAAACATGGGGGGTTTTGTTGCCTGCTGCATTACTGAGATAAAAATTGCCCTAGATATTGCCTCCTGTATCTGTTATATCTTTACTGAAACACCTTTGAAATGCTGGCACTGAAAAACCACTATGCTGCAACAGAGTTTAGCAGTGAAGCAGTTAATAGCATGCCAGAGTTGTCACTAGCTATAACTTGTGCTCATTTTAAAGCATATTCCTTATGTTTTGAAATATTAGGCGTACAAAGCAATGGGGCTATTTTCTGTATGTCAGAACTCATGTTATGTTTGGCTCTATAAGACTTGAAATGTTTATCAGAGAGATATTGTTTTTAATTGTCTTTCTCTCTCTGCACAAAAAACACAATTGATTCAATGCAATAAAGCAATTTTAGAGATTTTCTTTCTAATAGGTTGAGTACAATGGACATTGATTATTAGACTTGTTAGTAATTTACAAACTTTTCTAAATTGGGATACATGAAACTGAACAATAGATACGGTAGTTGTCTAGCTGACACAGTATCCTTTTTACACAAAGTAGTTTCATGTTTTGTTGTTGATCTGTATAACTGTGGCATCTGTGACAAAGTAAGCATTAGATTGATTTTTTGCTTTTGAGGAACAAGTGATTTCTGGAAATTTCTGCAAATGTTGTTTACCATTTGTAATGTGACCAATGAGTGTGTTGCCTACATGGCAGCAATACATGGCTGAGTGTTATTGGTGAGAAACATTATCTTACAAGTTGGCCATAAAAAGACTTCAGCAGTTATTGCAGACATGGAAGACCTCATTTAAAATTATTCTGGAGCAACTCACTGTAATGTTGTCCCTTTTCATATGCTGAGATCTTTTATGGATAATCAGTCTGTCTTCAAAAGCATAAGGAGTAATATTAAAACATTGTGTTGTATGTTGGTGCAGACAGAGAAGAAATGAGTTTTTACTTGGATTTAGCAGTTGTAGAAATCAGACTGGAATTTAACTGGACACCTCACTTAAGTTCCTGACATTCTCCCCACATATACAACCATATGGGTTCAGAGCTGGGAGCAAAATAGCCCCACAAAGCGCACTTTTTGTGAAAGACAGGTGTGGATTGATCATTGTTTCCCGTAACTTTTAAATCATTTAGTCAATATATCCTGACATCAGTTTCTTAATTATACAGTGAGGCATTAAACACCGGATCAGATTGCTCCACAGCATAACTTATCTCGATGACAAATGCACATAATACTGAAATAAGCCATCTGTAAATCATATTTTATAGGAATGCCCTACCTTTCACTGCAAGGATCCCCCAAAAACGTCACAAATTATACAACCATGTACCATTGACATGCAGCTCTTACATATGGTAACTAGCCTTTAATATAGCTTGCTATAACTGATCAGAGAAGGGAAATTTTGATTCAGTGCACCATGAAGAAAGGTACCATAGGAACATTTTAACATCCATATAGACTAAGAGTAGCTTGTTTCTAACGATATAATCAAGAGTACATTTCATTGTGCTTAGTTCATCCATTTATAAAAACTGAAAGGACAAGGCAGCTGTACACACACATGAGTTTGTAATTTACTTACCTGAAAATGGTAGCATAACTAAGGGAGGGTTCCAGTTTTGGGGCAGGTGTGCAAAAAATAGCAGTTGCTGTCAATGCTGCAGTGACCGAGCCACAAACACTACCCTGTGCACCGCTGCTGCCCAGGGTATGGAACTGCCCAGCTAGGCCCAGCAGAACAGCTGTAACTCAGAACAATTTCTGCAAAGCATTTTGAGTTACAGCGTTACCCCAGACCAAACAGAAGTTCATTGTTGGTTCCAGGGGGGAGGAGAATCTAGCTGTGGGCTAGGGGCATGCATCCTGTTTCCCCTGGCAGTGGCCAGGGCTCTCTGCCAGGGCTTACTGTTTTCAGAATGAGAGTAGTGGAAGGAGCTTGTTCTTGGGACTTCTCAGCTGGTGCTGAAGGGTGGGGTGGGTGAATTGGAGCCCCCACTACCTTGGGGAGTAGGGGCTCCAAAATACCTGCCCCACCCTTCCAGGGGGGAGGAGAATCTAGCTGTGGGCTAGGGGCATGCATCCTGTTTCCCCTGGCAGTGGCCAGGGCTCTCTGCCAGGGCTTACTGTTTTCAGAATGAGAGTAGTGGAAGGAGCTTGTTCTTGGGACTTCTCAGCTGGTGCTGAAGGGTGGGGTGGGTGAATTGGAGCCCCCACTACCTTGGGGAGTAGGGGCTCCAAAATACCTGCCCCACCCTCCAGTGGAGGCTGAACCTCCCCCTCCCCCCGCCCCCAGACTGAACTTCCTCCTTTCCCTTTCACCCCTCCCATTCTGAAAACAGCAGCCAGCTGGGAGCTCTGTAGGCACAAGTTATAAAAGACACTCCACTTTGAAACATCTTTATATGATACCTTATGCAATGCTGGGTCAGATTTTAACCTGATCGGCCATTTTAGAAGCTGTCTGTAGCTGTGCACTTTTGTTAGGTCACAGCTATAAATTGCTTACTGTGGCCAGATTGGGCAAAAATTGTCACTTCTGTTTGCACCCTATCAGGCTTTACTGGAAGCCACAAATATGATAACTAAGCAAATGATTAAACTAGTATTAAAAGAGGTGTGAGATTAAAAAAAATTAGTAGCTGCATATTTGAACAAAATAATAATTATTAATAATTTATCCTCAGTAAAAGAATAACAGAAGTTGGAGTCAATGAAACTAGTAGTAGCAGTAGTACAGTTTTCCTTTCAGTACAGTACTACTACTAGTTTCATTGACTCCAACTTCTGTTATTTATAATAGTTTCATTGACTCCAACTTAAAATTATATACTTAAAATTAGGTGCATATTATGAACTTTGCTAAAATGTAGCTAGAATGGCTAAATGGTGAACATCACCAGTCTTGACTCAGAGTATATGTGTAAGTCCAGACCCAAGCTTTGTATGGAGGTAACTTAAATGAAAGTTAGAAAGGAAAACAGCCTGGAAATCACATGGTAGGATGAAGTGAGGCATGGTATGTTTTCCATCAAAATTGCTGTTACCCATAACTACTTCTGTGAGATAACAGATGCCAATGATTTTCTCTGTACTTAGAATTGAAAACTTAAATTGAGGCCATGTCAGGGTGGATGTGAGGGTGGACTTTCTTAACAGCATGGTCTGTGAGAATAGTTTTTGCATGTATTTATATTAGATTGGTTTGAACTGAGCTTGGTACAGACTATTTAGGGGCACAGTTAACCTTTTGTAAATTTACATGACTTTCATATATTATTTTCTTAGTGGTATAGCTACACTGAATATTTATGAGGTTATTTTTGAATTGCATTTATTACACAGCTAAAAATGATGCCATCATCGTATATAACTTTCTAGTCAGACCCCTGCATAGATTAAAATATTGCTGCACAGAAGCCCAGAACGCTGTTTTTAGAATATGCATTCTGAAAATGCTTAAGCTGACCAGCATGGGCTATGTTCACTTAAGTTGAACAATAACAGACAAGGTAGGTTTTAGATTTTAGTACATCACAGGAAGAAAAATAAAACTGAAAAGAGGCAACCGTTAAAATGATTACTAACATGTAGCAAAGCTAATGGACTGCAGGAAGATTTAAATCCACTTTAAAAAATCATTTTTGCCGTGCTATGTAATTTCAGTAGTCAACATTGCAGATAGCTGGTGTGTATGATAATGGGTTCTTACACTATGTAGAACTAGAACAATAAAGCACTTCTGAATTGCACTTTGCAAATAGGGAAATCTCTATTTCTTGGGTACCACTAATACACAGGGAAGCTATCATGTCATATAAAAATCATTTTCCAGAAAGTCTCCTTTCATAGAGTACTAAACTAGTCTTACCAGGAATTAAAGATATATGTCCATTACCTACACTGGCTTTGTGAAGGATGGCAAACCTCTACTGGTACTCAGAGATAAGAAACAGCTGTTCTTAACGTTTGGGCTTATGCCAGAAATGTGATGATTATTCTCACAGCACAGTTGTAAAAGGTACCACATATTTTGTCAACGCAAATTTATGCAAGACTGGAATCATCCAGGAAAGCAAAAACCATATTACAGACAGCCTCACAAAAATCTCTTGAAGGAGCACTAAATCCAATTATGCAGAACATCATAGAATTGTTTGTTATTTCTAAAGCACTTAGTTTTGATGAAAGCAGACTATCTGCTCTTGGTTTCCTTTTGTTGCTGTTGTTTTGTTTTGTGTATTTTAATGGATCAAGAATACTATCATATGAAAGATTCTAGGATAATAAGTTACCACTGCAGAACTGTTGCCCAGATTAATTCTGCTATGAAGGAAAAACACTCCCCTTCCAGATCGGTTGTAGCAAACTCATCCTAATCTTAACGTATTCAGTAAACAAATCACTAGAATTTGCTTTCATTTTTATGGAATGTAGTTAAGAGGTATTGCCATTATGAAAGCTAAGGTTTGGTTTGGTTTGGTTTGGTGTAGTAGCTTACTAGCCTTTATGATAGCAGGAGGGAAAAGGGAAGTAATTTGTAATGGGTGATTTGGGGTCGGGGGGTTGTTATTATTTTAATGCGCTGTTATTCCCTAAAAGGTAACTTGACTCCTCAGATTAATGTAGTTTTGGAATATCTTTAAATCCTTGAAAATACTGGCTCAGTAAACAAAATATTTTAAAACCAGTTTATATACCATCCATTAGCCTTAGATAGGAAAATTAAAAACTAACATTGTCTAAGAGAGATAATTTGCAACACAAATATGTGAGGTAAGAAGAATTATATTCTACTAATTCATATTTATAGATAGTACAAGGCATTTTGCATTATTAGCTTTGGATGCTTTTTGAAGCCAAGTGAATTGAAAAATGCTCTATGCTTTAACATTAATTTATGCTGTAGATATTGGGAAGTTGGCAAATATCATATTACTATTAATATTGTTATTGCTACTTTCACCATTACTCCTGCCATCACAAACAGCAAAGCATCTCTGAACCATAGTGTTAGGCCAAAAATGTAGACTTTTGTGTTAAAATGTATGCAAACACAAAATAAAAGGATGATCCTTGCTATAAAGAATTTACAGTCTAAATAATATACTGCAATGTATAAATATGCTTAATCATATGTGTATGCAAATATGTATACATATATATGCTGGAGCTTTACTTTCTATGTAAATATACGTTATGCATTTCAAATGCATGATCACATGATACTTTCTGCAGGAGCCAACTTCACTGATATCCAAATTCTACTTTCCATATTCACAGTGATTACTGCCTGATTTCATGCAACTTGAAAGTAATGCGATTCTTCTGCACTAACATGCTACTCAACATAAATAAGGATGGCAAAAGTCAACCATTCCAAGTGCAGGATGGGCACTGTGTTTGAGGAAGTGTTTTACCCTCAACATTCAGTGTGTGCAGTTTCTCAACTGCACCATGCTATCTGCACCAAGCATTTATATTAACTGGGTATGTCTAATAGGCAAACAATATGAAAGTACGTAATAGGAAGAGAATGCATCAAACTCTTTCTCCATCCATGGAAAAGGCATCCATAATTTTTTCTGCAGATGCTGTGGAGTGCAAGGAGAATGAGTGATGGCTCTGGAAAGGTGTGTACTGATGGAGCTGTGCCATAACTCTTCAATTTATCTAAACTGTTTTCGCCAAATTCATTTTCCTTCCTATCTGCTCGTTCCCTCCCCCTTCTACCATCCTCCCCTCTCTCACCCCCAAATTCTTCTTCACTATTTTCTCAGGGCCATCTAAGTCTATTCCAAACTCTTTGCCCTCTGCTCTAATCTATATCTCCTATTTGGTTGCCTGTCATTCTCCTTTTCAGACTGTCACAAGTTCTCTCACGCTGTCCATCCATCTGATTGTTGTCTCCCTCATCTTGAGTTCCATAAAACCTTCTGGCCTTCTTTTAAATCCCTCCTCTTTATCCATTTATTTGCAGTCATGTAATGATGCTCTAATTCCATGTAACTATTTTTAAGTAGATTTTAGAACCTTTAACTTGTTTCATTAGTGTTCTTTTTTTTATTGAGTTCCTTGTGTGCGGTGAGACACAGAAGGTTGGTGCATTGGTGGTGGATGGTGTGGTTTTATTTCGCTGGGTAACTTCTGCAGTTATGTGAAGTGTAGATTATTTTTCATCTTTATTTTAAATCTGCTAAAGCCCCTATAGTTTTGAATAGGCATTCTTTAAACATATACATCAAAATGAAAGCATGTGCCTGTTAGCAGTGTGATGGTATAATCAGGGATAAAAGTGCTGAACCAAACAGTTAGCTATGTTTTGGGTCCAGGTAACCATAACTTTCCTAGACAAACAGCATGGATCATCATAGGATGGTCACATGGCCCAGAAGGTCTTATGTGTAAAGAAAGGGGATACACCATCAAACAGAGATGTAAAAAATAATACTGAGTCTAACATCTATGAGTTGTTCCAACTTTTAGATTAAAGCTCAGACCACATGGCAATGGTTATTGGATAATGAATTTTCATTATTTGAAATTATGTCTTGCCATAGTCTTTTTTTATTTAAAAAAAAAAAATTTTGCTATAAAAGACTTCCCCTCTACTGTAAGCTGATGTTGGTTTTTAACGCTCTGCTAGTCTAGGTTGAGAGAATTGCTATTATGTAGTGCTATTCTCTTTTGGTTTTAACACTTTTGTGTGATCATGCTGGTATTTCTCCACTGCTTGCCATTATTGAAAGCCAATAAAACACATGCACATTTAATAATGTAGGAAATAAAAATGAAATTGGTCTCTATTTAAAACAAATAAACAAGAAAATAAACAACACACTGGGCTGGTAAGTGTCTTAGTTGAGCCTCATTCAAAATAGAGCATAAACAAGGGTGTAATTTTGTTCCTAGAGAGTTGAAAACAGTGGATCAACTAGGAAACGGAAGAAAAAACAGCAGAAAGCACAGAAAGCATTAGCAAGCGGAACCCCATAAAAGAACACACCAATAAAACAGATAGGCTGCTTGTTCAGCTTCTTATCTCTTCTTTAAGTTTAGCTGTCAAGGAGGTTTTTGCATTTATCTTTGCAGCTGAATGAGTTCAATTTCACTCAGATTAGGACAGAAATTTCAGAACAGCAGGTTAATCCTTCCTGCCTTCATGGGCAACTGAGCAAACAGACCCATATCAGTGTGGCCGAGTGTAAAATTGTAATTCTGAAGATTAATGTTGTCTTTCCTGTTTGCTTTGAACTTGACCTCCACATCTGTCTTTTATTTATTTGTTTGTTTGTCTGTTTGCTTTAACAGCTTCTGTCCAGGGTCCCTGGGAGAGGGCAATCTCACCAAACAAAGTGCCCTATTATATCAAGTAAGTATAAATAATATTGACTATGGCTATTTACAGTTCTTATTTCTGTGCTTTTCCTTATTCCATCTTAACGCAATTGTAAAAGGATAAAATCGTTAAGCAATTTATATAACTCTTGTTATTTAAATGGAAGGACAAAAGAAGCAAAATTTGCCCTGAATACTACAGAAAACATCAGGGGATGCCATTTCAAAAAAACAAAGCAAAACAGTAAATGTGTACAGGTATGATAAACCAAATTGCTTTTCATGATATTATAAGGGTCACCTGAAACCTTTAATAAAGCATTGGACCATGTGATTCCTATTTGAATCTTTCAGATGTGTACAATACCATGTGGGAACCAGTTTGTGGACCAACTCTCACACCACTCATCTGGCCTAAGGGGCCAGAAGGCTGGGCACCACTGCTTTAAACCATACTTAACACAGTTCTGTCCATCAATGATTTATTGTTCTGCAATTTCCCATTCAGGTTGGTTTTGTGGTCTAAGAGGAGGTACTCCGAGTTTAGTGATGAAATGTCCAGGGAGGCTAAAGTGTTATACCGCAGGCTTGTCTATCTTCATGGAATTTAAGTCAAATCAGTGTTCATTCATTCTTTCACATAAGACATCTGTCCAATATAGACAGCAGAGGGGCACTCTAAGCAGGTGATGGAATACATAACTTTGGTAGAGGAGCAGTTGAACAGACTTCAAGATGTTATAATCTGTGTTATTTGGTCCAGTGATAATGCGGTCTTTGTTGATGAAGGGGTACAACTGGACCCCCTTCTGGAAAATGACAACAGTCTGAAGGTAGCCCTGGGGGACAAGCCCATCTCTGTTTATAGACAGCCTACCAACCTCAAACAGTGTCTTTCCAGCTACAGGCTGCCTAATTCCTATTTTCACCAAGGCATTAGACCTTGCTCTGGAGCAAATGCCAGCAGCAAAGTGGAGGTGTTATTGAGGGGAATGTCAGACCAGATAATATAACATGTAGTAGTGCAGCATATATCAAACGTGTTCACTGATCTCTTAAATTTTAATTTTGCAGATGTTTATATCAGTAAAGAATATTTGTCAAAGGAAAGCTGGAGGGTTTTTTTTACAGTTGGAAACAGTTAAGTCTTTCAGGCTAGGGACAGAGTTTACAAATAAACCAGTTTAAGTAATTGGAAACTGGTTTAAGCCTGTAACAAAACAGAAGTTCAGTGCACATAGACCACTTTCAAAATGGCTGAAACAGATTTAAGATAAACCTGGTTGGATGTAGTATCAGACATAACTGATATAAGTTAAAATGGTTTATGGAATTTCTGTCCCAGATCCCTTCCTAATTTCAAGTTAACTCTCAGTCCCCCAGCATCCCAGGATGCTTTGCAGCTGTGGGCTGTGCTGTTTGCTCCAGCACAGCCAGGTTGGCCCTGCCGCCGCATGTCACTAAAGCCTTAGCTCCCCAGTCTGCTTCTTGCCTGGGTCTGTCAGTCCAGAGGAATTGGGGGCAGAGGAACAGACCTTCCCCACCGCCAAACTCCTAGCCCTGAGCTGTACCGCAAGGGGAGGAAAAGACCCTGTGGTGGGGGGCTTTTTGCTCCCCCCTGAAGCCCAGTGAGCCAGTCAGGGATCAGCTCAGCCCTACCCTCTCCCCACCCTCAGCCTCCAAGAGTGGGGGACCGTACTGCTTCCCACTCCCACCTGGCACTCACTCCCACAGCTGGGTTCTTGGGGCGGAGGGGAAAGCCGACACTTGGGAGCTTTTCACTTGCCCCCCTGCAGCCAGGCTGGGATTAGCTCAGACCCACCCCCTCAGTCATCTGAGGAGGGGAGAGACAGGCTGTGAACATACCCAAGCAGGCAAGGTCTGCCTGGCATGGGAAGGAAAGCACCCACTGGGGGGCTTTTCACCTTCCCCCACAACTTGAGCTGGGCTGGGATCACCTTAGCCCCGTGCCTTCCCCAGCCCTCTGCCTCCAATAGGGGTGGTAGGAACAGAGGGTGAGAACCCCTCCCCCACATTGGTCCCCCAGCCAACATCTGCCCTGCACAGATGGGAAAGCACCCACTGCGAGGGCTTTCCACTTCCACCCCCCCACCCTGCAGCTCAAGCCCAGTTGGGATCTCCCTAGCCCCATCCCTTCTTCAGCTGTCACCTCCAAGAGGGGCAGCGGGGGCAGAGGGTGGAATGCACTATCCTCCGACACCCCCATGCCAGCCTGCCCCACCCCAGGTCTGCCTGGTGCTACCCTGGCTCCAGCTGCATCAGGGTGAAAAGTCCCCCTGGTGGGTGCTTCCCTCCTGTGCAGAACACACCCCAGCTGGGGAGGGGGGGCAGTACGGGTGGAACAGTAAATACGTTCCCCCCTCAATCCCTTCCCCCCGCAACACCTGGTCAAAGACGATGGCTGGGGAAGAGAAGAGAAGGGAAGGGGTTGGGGTGAGCCCAGCCCAGCCCAGCTCAGAGCTGATGGTGAGGGGGAAGACCCCTGATGG
Organism: Alligator sinensis; assembly: GCF_000455745.1. NCBI lineage: Eukaryota > Metazoa > Chordata > Crocodylia > Alligatoridae > Alligator > Alligator sinensis. Next base: position 1,506,308 of record NW_005841959.1, on the reverse strand, counting down.
GTGTTTTCCCCCTGCACCCCACAGACCCCAGCTGCCAAATAGGCCTGAGCTGCCACTGAGCTGGGTTCATCAGCCTTAGGCAGCCTAGCAATGAGGGTAGTGCACATGAGTACCCCCAGGCTCCTGTTCTCAGCCATTGCAGACTTCTGTCTGTCTTGGCCTCCCAAACACTTAATGTAAACTCAGTTTGTTACTGGTTTAATCTAGTCATCTTAGAAAAAACTGTGAAGATTGAATCTATTTTGCCTCCGGTTTTTTGAACCACTGTACTTAGCCTGAGTCAAATATGGGATTTTGACTTTCTGGAAGCAATTAAGGGTTTGGGAATTATGGAAAGGAATGGATCTTCTTCCCATGGCACTATCCCATCTTCAGGTGACTTGCAGTTTTTGGTGGGAAAAGTGTAAAATCATATCTCACCGTCACAATTCTTCATAACAACCACAGCCTCCACTGTATTCCTCAGCCTCTCTCTCACTGTCTGCCACTGCATTCAGCAGCAGCCGTAGTTGATGAATGTCAAATGCTTATACTAAAAATGATTGGCCATATAATAAATTACACTTTTCTCTGTCCTTATTAGTTTTCAGTGTTAACTCCTCATTACTTTTGCTTCCATTTGGTTCATTTGATTATCTTCTCAACTGTTAAGAGTTTGCAACAAAACATATTTTTTATTAAAAACTTAAATATATCAATATGTTGCACAGGAACACCTTTAGTAAAGATGTGTGGTGGAGATATTTCTGAGTCCTGCTGACCTTCCTCTTCCATCTCTTCCCTCCTCCAGCTTTCAGACTACCCCTGCTTAGTTAAAAGTTTCTCTTTCCTTTTTTCTTTTAATGTCCTTGCATACCATTTTTTATTTCCCATAGCAAAGCTACCTCTTTTTACTTAGCTTTCCAGCTTTTAGTCTTTCCTTTTATCAGTCTTTGAATTATTGTTTCTATTGTGTTTCTTTAATTCTTTACCAGAGCTGCCAGAAAGGTCTAGCAGGTATTTAGGTATTTCATAATATTTATATAATTTCCTTTTCCATATTAAACCAAAATGCCCACACTTCTCATACCTCCTTTGCATATGTGCAGACAAATATTTACCCAACTTTAAACAACTGGTGAGGGGTGTGGGCAAGTGCTTGGTGGAAGGCTTACCTTGGTACAACTAAATCTGGTGTAATTGTTTTCTCTGTCTGCTCTTAACCTGCCACAAGGGAAGCTAAACTGCAGTAATTTACCCCTGAATGAAAGAGTTACACTAGATTAGCTGACCAAGCAGTGAGTCGTTTTCCCCCAATCCCTTTTAAGTGGTGTAATTATATTCTCTGCATGCTCTTTGTTAACCAAATTTGCTGCATTCTTTATTCTTTTTGTGTTTTATCAGTTTTCCCCTTAATGCTTGGATGTTTTATCTCATCAATTTCACATTTACAGTGACACAGCACTTGATAAGACCATAAATCAAGCAGTACTTAATGCTAAATCCTCAGCTGTAACATTCTACTATTAGGTAACTCCAAGCCCTTGATTTTGATAGTTAAAACTTACACAAAATGAGTCTATAGCAACTAGTTGCCACTAAATTCCTCTGCAATCATTACATTTTTCATAATTCAGCTTCCTTGAGGTTGCCTTGCTCCTTCCAGCTTCTCATTTACTTTATTTCAGTATAGATTTCATTGCCACTGAAAATATAATCACCAACAATGTACAACCTGTTACAACTGTTTTTCCTACTCTCTGCCATTTTGTAGTTTCTTGGCCTACTGTCAGCCTCATGAAAATTGCAATATAATGGCTTTTTACCAGCTGCTGCATTCTGTTAGGATTTTGTTCACCTTTTTATGTGCTGAGTCCCATATGGATAAGTCAAACTGAGCCAACAGTTAAGACTCAACTAGCTTGCTTCCTTAATGAGTTGAAAAAATCATATTTCTGTGTTCCAGGCTATCAAAAGAAACTTCTATTCCAAAATAGAAAGTAGATGCTCTGTGCTGCCTACTGAATACTTGCCCAGTCACTACCTGTCTGTCTGAAATGCTGCATCTTAACTATTGGAAACCTTTTTCCAAAAGGCACTTTACTTAGCTTTAGTTTTTCACCCTTCCTTTGGGCAAACATTGCCCATTCTGTTCATGTCAACAAACACAGTTTTGGCAAAGCACTCCAGAGATTGTATCTCATTTTACACTGTATAATGTACAATTAATCCCATTTTTTCCTGTGGCTAATATGGGTTTTAAAAAAGTTTATATAATTCAGAGTTGGGGTAGGCAGGTGACAGGTAGACTGCATGCCTGTTGTTCATTCCCTGTTTCTACAGTTGATTGTGCCTAGGAAGCAATCTGGGATTCCATAGAGTGCACTTTCACTCAGGAACACTACTGGTGGTAGTATTGCCATCCACCTTTTTTGCAGGAGCTCTGTAGTTCTTGATAAACTAAATAATTAGGATATGGATAACAGAATGAAAATTGAGGAAGACAGAAGTAGGAAAGAAAAAATCAAATGCACAAATACAGTATAGGAAGTAATTGCCTAGGCAGTAGCTTTGCTGAGAAGGATCTGAAGATTTTGGTGGACCATGTACTCAACATGATCCATCAGTTCCAGAGATATAATAAATAAATGCAAATATGGGCTACATTAACAGGTGTATTGTATGTAAGACATGGGAACTGATAGTACCTCTCTAGTTGGCTCTGGTTAGACCTCAGTAGCATTACTGCATGTGGTTCTAGGGTCTGCATTTTAGGAAAGATGTAGAGAAACTGGAAAGGATTCAGAGATCAGAAACAAAGATGATAATAGAGTTAGAAAGCAAGCCATGGGAGAAGAGGTTAAGAGAATGACACATGATTAGTTTGGAGAAAAGGAAATGAAATGGGAACAATAGTAATTTTCAACTATTTGAAAGGCTGCCATAAAAAAGGCAGAAAACAATTGTTCTTCTTTGCTAGAGTGTGCTGTTGGAGCAATGTTTTGCACTCTAGATCGCAGGATTATGGAGGCCCTGAGTTAGGCAAAAAAGCCTTATGAAAGGGCAGGATTTCAGATGTACTGCTTCTCCTAGCATTTCCTATTGGCTAGCTCTAGACACCTCCCTCAGTACCTCGACACTCTGGATTGCCCTTTGAAAGCACTTAGCTCTTTCTGTTCTCTGTATAGGGAAACTAGGGCTTGGTCCTGTTGATCTAAATTATCTTTCTGGGACAAGGCATCTATTTTCCTAGGTTGTTTAACATCTAAGAAGAGGCACTTACAACAGTGATTTGGATCTGACTCTATCCTTAAAACTACAACATACTTTTTCCAGTCATCCACTCTAGCCCATGCAGTAAGGAGATCTAGTCTGTATGCCTAACTTTGTGGTCAGGATTTCTGTCTTTGCCCTAATTCAGTGGTTTTCAACCTTTTTATCATTTGTGAAGTCCTAAAAAAATTCAAATGGAGGTGAAGACCCTTTTGGGAAATTTTGACTGGAGGTGTGGACCCCTTTGAATTGTGTGTGTATTCACAGAGTTTTGATTGATCATAGCCATCTTTCACAGACCCTTTAGACATTGTCTGTGGAACCAGGGGCAGCAGGTATAAAACCACTGTCTTAATCCTTTCCCTGTATAAGTGACTTCACATTAATAATGTCTCTGTATTTACCCTCTTACTGTGCCCATTCTTCCTTTGCATATGCAATACCACAAAACAGAATAAAGTAGAATTTCATCTAATTGCTTCTCACCAAGGAAACACTCCACATTCTATCCTAGCCAAGATGTTTTCCTATTCAGATTATAAGAGTTCAGTGAACTTTCTCTCTCTCTGAAGGAAGCAACATTAACTGGATTCTCAGGAGCATGGTTTTGACTCCTTGAGAAGATCCATTTGCAGTGGTATCTATGGGTGCCTACAGACATTTAGGGGAGGCACTTTAACTCAAGGTGCTTTACATGGAGCACCATGAGTTAGAGTGCCCACTGAACCCAACGCATGTGCACCTGTTGGGTGGGAGAAGAGCTTGACCCTTCCTGTACCAGCCCTGGCCAGCAGGTGGGGGTGCTCCCACAGCCTCCCAGAAGTGTGCTGAACTGCCCTTCTTCCCAGCCTCCCCCATATCCTCCCCCCCCCCAAGCTCTGGCTACAGCAAAGAGCAAAGTGGCAGCTGTTTCCTGCCACTGCCAAAAGGGTCAGGCGGTGGAGGGAAGAGGGGGAGGGAGTCCACTCTACCTTACAGGCCCAGACTGGCTCCCCCTAGTACTCCAGCTGGGGCAGCTTGAGGTGGGGGGCCCACAAGTCAGGGGGGCTCCCTTTTCCCACCCTCTGGCTGAGCCCCCTGACAGGTGCAGCACACAGCTGCCAGGTCAGTTTTGCCAAGCAGAAGTACCTTCCCCACCTGCGCTCCCCTTCCCCTCCCTCACTTGCTGCACAAAGAAGAGACTCTCTCCTATCTGGGACAGCCCCAGGAGTGGGGCTAGGCTGGTTCTTGCCATCAAAAGCACCAGCCCAGCCCCGCAAAGGTGCCTCTAGAAAATTAACTCTGGAGGGAACCTGAACAGAAGTTCTCTAAGGTGCTCTGCTCTAGAGCACCTGCAGCTAACAGCTGATTTATCAAGGGTTAATTTTTTGTATGATCAGCTATTTAAATGCTCTGCAGCCATGAATTTGTGTTATGTCTTGGCTATGGAGTGTGTTCAGGGACCAGATCATGAAGAAAATACATAAGAAAACTTATGTAAGTGCCCTATAAGTCAACTTTGTGATGAGCACACTAAGGAGTGCTTGTTCTCCTCCACTTTTGATCTATTCACAGTGTTC
>NW_005841959.1:1493374-1501487 GCF_000455745.1 Alligator sinensis | reverse complement strand
AAGAATGTCTTCTCTGCTTCTAGGACTCAAGTCCATAAGCTTTAATTTTCTGAAATTTTCCATATTTGCTCTGAGAAATAGTAGACCAATTTTGATAAATAAGCTTCCTTGTTATCTTATTTTTTAATCACACTTTTATATGTTGTTTAACTTCTCACAGATTTAACACACAAAAAGAACTAAGAATTTAAAGCTTGCAGATTCAAGAAACAAACAGATTAAAGCCAGGATTCTTTTGCATTTTTCAATCAAGTGTAAGGATAAATGTATCTAGCTGAATTAAATTACAGTAACATAAAACAAAGAATTGCTTTTCTAGTAAAATGACTTGGGTTAATTGTTTCTTCTACAGAACTTAGATTAGTAGGAAGCAAATAGAAAATAGCCCTCAAACAAACAGAGGCAGAGAAAGAGAAAATGTATATGTATGACTAGGCTAGTTGTCATTTACTCTCAAGGAGGGAAGGCATGAGAAAGCTATATAGAACATCCTATATGGGTATTAGTTAGCTTACAGACCATACCATGAAGGGTTCTATAAAGTTGACCTTTTTCAATATTTTAGAATTTCTTTTTAAAACATCCAGGTTTTTTTAATGATTTTCTACCCACAAAAGCTAAACTCCTTTCATATCAAGAATTCAGCTGAGAGAAAATATATAATTAATACATTTTAAAACTCTCTCTCTGTGTCATAAAATAGCTTTTTATGATAACTTCAGTGTCCAGCATCTCGCGATTTTTCAGTTTGATGCAAGTGTGGTTTGTCTTGGTGGAAAGCAGGAGAATGATGTCCTAGTCCCTAAATCTGTCATTGAAACTAGGACTGAATAATACCTTGTCTGTAACTCAGGTGAATGAAATTATTTGGGGAGAATGGATGACACACATTTGGTCACATATTAATTTTTAAAGATAATAGCTGTTTGATGCCACTCTGAGGCACAGATTGTCAGAAGTAATGGAGACGGTTCATGTTGCAGAGGAAAGGTGAAAAAGTCAGAAGCTTTGCAATTTATCATGCAATATCATCTCTTCATATGTAGTAGGCATGGAAAACCATACACGCCAAAAGTGTGAGCTTCCCCTGGAAACAGGTGGTCAAGAAAAAACTTGTGCTTCAGGTGTCTAACCTCAAATCATAGGAGGCTACCTGTACTCCAGAGGCCATCCCAGGATCATGACTACAAGAGAAGGCAGGCTGCACAAAGAACAAATTGCCTTAAACAACCATTTACTCCAGGAGTCCATTTCTATAGGAAGGGCAGAAGGATAAAACTAAACTTTGTTCAGAAACATGATCCAGTGATATAGTCAACAGCAGATCCTAAATTTGAAATTCTCTGGGTTCACTCACAGTCAGACCAGATTAACTGGGGTGTTCTGTTCTCTGTCTTATAAACAAACTTCCTACTGCTCAAAACCCTATATTAGTTTAAAGGAAGTTGTGGAGGTGCTCAAGTAAAAAACAAATAAATAAAAAAGGGGGTGGCACATAAAAAATATAAATCTTATCAGTGGTATACAGGGTCTCACTACAAACACGTTTAAGCATTTACTCTGAGGGCACAATCTGTTTTTGTAGAGCTACATTAAGAATATGTAGATTTTATAAGACTAGCACCACATGGGTCCATCTTAGATGTTCTTTCTTGAAAATAAAGTAAATTTCAGGTCGATTACTAGATGGAGATGACAGCCCTGCCAGTCAGAACTCAAGCCGTCCTACATGAGCTGCACAGTAGTTCACTCCTCCTTACTTTTGATCTGTAACAGCCCAGTCCTTAGCTTTTACTTTAGGGGTATATGAAATTTCCACCAACCTCGTCTCCTTATAAACTGCCATGGAAAACAAATAATAGTGTTGAATATTACAGAGAACATAGATAATATCGTGATAGTTATACCTGAAAGATGTAAGACTGGTAACACAGTTACTATTTTTACATATATTTATACTGCCCATTACTCCCACGTCTTATTTTCTCAATTTACTAATAAGCTGGTAAATACGGTTTGTTTGTTTGTTTTCAAATGTCTAATCTACCTTGTAAAAAGCAGGAAAGAGGATAAGGATGAGGAATATTCAGTATATAAAAGGGAAAGAATGAGCATTTTAACCCAACTGAATCCAGTTATTGATCATTGTTCTTTGTTTTGGGTAAGAGTTCAGGAAGCAGTAAGTAAATTATCCATTTAACACAATGGTGTAAAAAAAAAAATTGCTACTGTACTTGGAAACAATTTCCATATCTTCTGAGGGGCTAATTTCAGAAATCTTTTTAATGTTTTACTTTCTCTTCCAGAGTTTGAATGGTTACATTTATTATCAGTTTTATGCTTGTATTGTGCATTTTACTTCAGTTGTTAAACATGTAATATAAAATAGTTGACTGTGTTATACACCATCAAGAGCAAAAAATTATCATGCCCAGTATATTTTTGCTGAAGTATAAGTAGACTGACGCACATAAAACATACTCTTCTTTTATATAGTACATGGCAGATCTTCCATAAAACTGCATTGTCATGTACTTAAAACATGGTTTTACAGCTGCTCTTGATAGCTGCAAAGTTATTGTCAATATAGTTCCATCCAATGTTTCAAATATCTTTGTGTTTAATGAGCAGTCCTTAGAAATAGGAATTATATTTAAATTCCACTGGAATGCTTTGAACTTGAAAGGATAAGACACATTACAAAGGAACCCCCCCCCCCCCCAGAAAGATTTGTCTGCCATGCTTTTCTTTTTTAAAGATCAATTAGATACTTAATTTTGATTATACACAAAGTGAAGACAGTTTCTTATAACTATACAATGAGATCTGCCGGGAGATAGGAGAATGATGAGTCAGTTCTACATAAGAAAAACATTTAAAGCCAAGATAATGCTTCTATTTCACAGAAGATTGACAGTCTCTCAAGGACAATGTTATTTTTCATTTGTCAAAGTAATTGCCCGGTCTATGGTTCAGTCCTAAGTGTATGCCCCCATCCTCATGAACTAGCAGAGTAATCAGTCCTTTGTTCTACTTGATAGTAACAACATTGTTCTGTATCCGAAGATGTCCAGCATTGACATAGGCTCAGTTTGCCTCATATCTCATTGCTGTGTAGTCTATAAGAAGTTATCTACCTTTGGCAATATCTACAACAATTATGGGATGTACCTTAGACAACAAATAGGACCTTACAGAAAGACAGGAGCCCAAATATATGGCCTTGTATCTCAGCCCAAACGCATATGGTAAGGACTTTCATCCAGAATGGTCCTTTTTCTTAATCCAATTACAATTTGCATTTGAATTTGTATCACCAGTTGTATTCTTTAGTGCCATACAGAGTTCGGTAGTCTTTAAAGTTCTATTATCACAGTGAAGAATGCAATTCTCACAAAAGTAATTGGGCCCTATAGTATTACATCCTACTAAGAATGAAATACAAGAATATTCAGACAGTGTAGTTGGGATGAATGTACCTTCAGGTAGAGTTTCCTTATGAATTATATCAATTTTTCTTTTTTGGTTTCTCATCATCATAACTGCTTATTGAAGCTGCCATGCAGTCACCCCTATATTTGTTTGTTTTGTTTCCCTACCTTCCTAAAGCAATTCTCAAGTCCCTCCACTTTCTCTTCACTTGTGTTGTTAGTTCTCAAGGTGGGGGGCTACAGGTTATGTAAATTCCCCAACATTGTTCAAGGCATTCTCCACCTATCTTGTTCTGTATTTTGTCCTAGCAGGATAATATCCAGTTTGCTATATGCAGATCACATCATAGGTGCCCTGGGAACTTGGCTTCATTGTCAAGTCCAGTTAAGTTATTTGATAGCTGAACCTCTTTAGTGGAGGATTTTAATTTGTTTCCTTAGATAAAATCTTCTGTCCTTGATTTCATAGCATTCTGGTCATTGCAAGAGGGTATGTTTAGAGTGCTGTACATCCTTTCTTACCTTGACACCTTCAACTATTAATCCATTTCTTAATGGATATATTTATTATGTTTAGGCATACCATGGATCTTAAAAGGAGGGAAAAACATGTCAGTTAGTTTAAGAATTGCACAATGTCAATGCGATTGCATTTTTACTCTTAAGTGCTGATTTTTACCAATGGGATGAAGATGGTCCAATTGCCTATGTTCACTTTTCTTACAGTTCATTTTCTGATACAAAGTGGAACTTTAGAAGACTTATTACAATTTCAAATATGATGTATAGCCTTGGCAACCTTCTGCATGCCACATATTTGCTTTGAATTTCAAGTATTCATCAGATACATTTTATATTTGAAGTCCAAGGTTAGAGCATTTTAAAAACTAACCATGAAGAAGAGTTCCACTATAATTTTCTTAACTGGATTATTTTTCTCAGAACAGTTTTGATGAAACAAACATTGTGCTAATTTGTTCTTTTTCATGGCAATTGTTTTGCTTGAAAAGTGAAACAAAGTGTATCACAGTAGAGACTCATGAGAAAGCAGTACTCTTTATACCTTGGAACCCTTCACAAGAAAAACAAATGCTGAAAGCTATATACTGAGCAGATTATGATATCTGAAACCTTGATAGCAAAGGGTTAGTTAGTCAACATATCTAACTTCCACTGCCTCTAGTCTAGCAGAGGCCATATTTATTACTTTTGGATGTCCACTACAGAAGAAGTCTTTTGTAAATTTTGTAATTCTCTGGCAAGGTTGCTATGACAGACTTTATTGTACTGTTATGGGTTGAGTACTTTTAAAAATACGTTAGGAAAGTTAATTAAGTTGTACTATAAACTGTGTTTTGTAACCTATGCACTGGATGTACTACATAAATAATGAATAATAACAACCAAATGCATGAATAAATAATTTGTGAAAAATTAGGCAAACAACCATGTCAAGAAGCATACTGATTTAATCTTGCTTAATTGTTTTGTGCTGAATCAAATCTCTGTTAAAGCCATAACAAGCTGGCTTACATTATTTTAGACTTCAGTTTAAAAAACTAGTGTTATAAAAAGTTATATTAGCCATTGTTACTTCTTCTGAACCTTGGAAATCGCATCTACTTACTGTCTTTTGGGACTCCTATACATGTGCAGGGAGCCTGCTCTGATACACTGGAAATCCAAGCATTGGAGCAGACTCGATTGATTGAGTCTGCTGGAGCACAGAAATGAACATGCTCCAGTAGACTGTAGCATCATGTGCATCAGCATGCCCGTGTTGAAAAATGGTGGCAGGGTACTTTGAACTAAAGTTTGTTTGATGAACTTGAATTCAAACCACCCCACCTCCATTTTTCAGCGCAAGGGACTCTGATACACATGACTCTCAAGTGCTTTAAATTTGTGAGGTTTTCAAGATTGCCTTATCCCCATCACCCTTGCAAATCTAAATAGCAGCATAGAAGCTGGAGTGATTACTGAGTTCAACAAGCATAGGCATACACGAATTGGAATTAACAGTAACTTTTGTTTGTGGACTTATAGGCAAGCCTCTGCAGTCCCTTGGTTTCCCTGACTAACTGGCTGCTTAACTGAAGAACCATCTCTCAATTACTAACTTTTGCAGTCACCTTCATTAGGGAGCATCTTTAAATTACAACTTCTATCACTACAGCTTCCCTCTTAACAATAAGTACAAAAATCTATTAACATGCATCTGGAGAGGAAAGGTTACTAGGATGCCTCTTGAAGGCTGAGATCAAGTGTCTCTGTAATGTAAATCTTTACTATTCACTTTCCTATTCCCGCTTTATTGCAGCTCTTTTAGCATGTGCTTATGAGTGTTTCAGGTGATTTCACTTTCCTTCCTGACCAACCAAGAATCTGACACTCTGAGACATCTGCTTGGTTCTGGATCTGTTTCTATTTCCGGTGCTAAGGTAGTCACTGTTGGTTGAGAGCAGTCTATGGCCGCTGCTTAGGTCTTGACAATTCTCTGGCAGTGCTTGTAGATCGTGACGATAGCTTTTAATGCTGAAAGTTCCTAGGCTCCTCCGTCAAAATACCATTCTTGTTCCTGCTTCTGAGTTTCTTTTGTCTCCCTGGCAGTATCATTTTCCTGATCTTTTAGTAAGCTGTCACAGATCAGCAGGGTAGAATGTATCCGTCAACCAATTAGTGGCTATGCTGGTGACAAGCTGTTTACTAGAGGTGCATCTCATATGCCAATAATGGTTTCAGGCACTCACGCCCACTGTTAAATTATTTCTTCAGTAGGTTTTTTTATGATCTGAATAGGGCATTCCACAAGGCCATCCGATTGGGGTTAATTGGGGCTTGATTTACTGTGCCAAAAGCCCCCATCCTTAGCAAATTGCTTAAAACGAGAGCCAGAGAACTGAGGCCCATTGTCAATAAAAACTTCCAGTGGAATCCCATGGCTTGCCAATATGGCCTTTGGGCTGCCTGCCATCAACTTCCCAGTAGTACAGGACAAAGTGCATGCTTCTGAATACTATTCGGGGAATAATAGTCTGTAACTATTCAGTAAATTTTTGAATTCCACATAAATATATCAATGACAACCTTTTCATATACCCTGGATGGAACCAGATGAGGCTGTAGCAGCTCAGCTTGCTGACGTGGCTGAAACTGAACAGGTGTAACAATTTTCTACTATGTTTGCAATGTCACTATTGATCCTTGGGCTATACATCACTTTGTGTGCTCACTTTTTACATTTCTCAGTTCCTAAATGCCCCCATGGATCTTCTGTGGCATTTCCTGTTGGAGGCTTCTCAGTATCACTAACCCACAGCATTTAAAAATTGTCCCTTCTATCACCAAAAGTTCATGTTTGCAATTCCAATAATCTTTTACATCTACGTTTCAGTCGCTTTTATACCCTAGCCATTTTTTAACTGTCATTTCTTTCAAGGGTCCCAAGTTTCCTGTCTGTTATAGAGAGTGATTTAACAAGTCTGCATAAGCTTCCACATCTATCTCACGTCTGCTTCCATAGCCAGATTCAGAGCTCTAAAAAGTACATTTGCAGTAAATATAAAATTACCTGGTATGTATGTTGTTGTGTTGTGGGTTCAGTTCATTTAGTCAGGAGCCCCTTTAACGCAGAGGCTTCTTAATTCATGGTTACAGCACCCAGATTCACAGTCATCTGACTTAAGCAGTTCTGTTACCAATTCTGCCTAGCTCTACCTATGTGGAGGGGAGCTAAGGGAAATCCTAACCCTTAAAGCTGTACAGTCCTCACTTACATCACAATTAATGGCTTGTTAAGCAATGTTATGTGGGGTTTGTAGTCTGTTTGCACATATGCTGTCTGGCCATAGACATACTGGCAAAAAAATTTCACAGGCAAACATTCCCAGTAACTCCTTTTCATCTGTACATATCTGGTTTCTGCCTCTGTCATTGATATGGGAATTCATGCCACTGATTGACAATCATTATTATATTTTTGAAAAATTACTGTACCAACCCCTGACTGTGATGCATCTGATTAAATATTTATAGGTTTTCCAGGTGCATAACATTTTAATACTGGTTTTGCATCAGTTGTTGCTTCAACGCAAGCCATGATACCTCCTGTTCTGTATCCCTGCACTATTCGTTTTTATTTGCAATGAGTGCCCTCAAGGATGTTGTTTTTGCAGACAAATTAGGTATAAAAGTGAGTTCAGTGACACCTGGCATGCACTTTGCTCTATTCAGTTTCAAACTTGCACCTCTAGTAGCCTCCAGCACTTCCCAAAGCCTGTGATCTGTTTTTTTCTTTGGTGGAGACCCAGATGATAATAGCACCCATAGAAATGTTCAAGGTGATATTACTGATAGAGGTGTCTACATCAGGAATATGCTTATAAATCATGTGTATGGTTTCATGGTACACTTCAGGAGTGGAGGTGATATCAAAAGGTAGACACAGAAATCTGTACCTTCAAAAGGGAGTATTAAATGCACATTATTTAGAGCTTTCCTCTGTGAGCTTCAGCTACCAAAATCCTGAAGAGGCATCCAGATTACAATCGATTCAGAGAGCTTCAGAGATTCAGGCAGTCCCCGCTCGCTGCCCCAGGAAGCTGGACCCAGACTCTGTGCCGGTAAGTAGGGGGCGGGAGGGGCCCATAGCGGCCCCCCGCCAGGCCCCATCCCCCGCCTGC
>NW_005841959.1:1468242-1493353 GCF_000455745.1 Alligator sinensis | reverse complement strand
CCCCCCCGCCCGCATGCTGTGGGGGGGGGCTATGCCATGAGCCCTCAGAGGCCCCAGTCACTCTTGCTGCAGCTGGTGAGTGTGGGGCTTTTTTTTTTAAAGAATCAGGACACTGGGGCTGGGAGAACAGGCCAGGGATGAGGGCTTGTGACAGAGCCCACATGCAGCACGGGTCAGTGGGGGGCAGCAGGGACTTCCCCCCTCCCCCTTCTGGCAGCAGCCAGTGAGTGCAAAGCTTTTTTTTTTTTAAAGATCCAGGACGCTGGGGCTGGGTGGGTCAGCCTTTGATGGGGCTGGGAGACCAGGCGGGGGATAGGGACTGTTTGATTCAGACATTCAGCCATTCAGTAGCAGCTGAATCTCTGAATCAGATTTGGCCAAATCGATTTGGGACAGTGATTCGAATCACTGAATCGAATCACTGTCCCCCAAATCGACTGAATCCAAAGCAAATACTACCTGCTTCACACAGGCCTAATATATATCTATATTTACATCTATATCTAGATATCTAGATATATATCTCTGACCATTATTTTTCTCCACAATAATGAGGAGCTTACCCATTCTATAGGGTCCTGAATTTTCTGTATCACTTGTAATTTTTCCATTTTTGCTAACTCCATGTGGAGTCTATCACCAAGAGTAAAAGGCACTTTTTTTGCATAGATGAGCAACTTCTTTATTTATCTGAATTGTATGTTCATCTGGCAAGCAACCTAGCCATCTTTATAATTTGACATAACTGTGTCATATTCCAGGGCTATGTCTTCTTGTGTTGCAAGCACACACTTGCCTGGATTCAGTTTCTCAAAAAGTATCAGATCCAAAATTGGTGTTGCCTCATTAGGTACCACAATGAACGTAAACTTGTGTGCTCTACTTTTATGTCCGGTGCCTTTTCATCTCCCTTTCATTAGTATATGAGTTCCTGAATAACCAGTTATTTTGATGCTTATTGGTCTCACTTTTGGTCTCAGTTTTAATTTTCTATAATATGCTTTGGTAAAATATTAACCTGATCTCCAATGCTCAATTTAATTGAAACCATTGTTCAGTACCTCTCACTGATTTTGTTTGATTGAACCATACCTATAAAAAACTCCTTCTCCAGTTTATGATCAGTGATAGGCAGGTAAAGTTCTTTGGGTAGATTTGATATCTTTTACTAGACCAACTGAGTAGTTGGAAAAAAGGTTATTTGCAAGCTTTTGGGCGCAATCACCCATGTTCAGTGATATGCACTTGAGGTTTTTGCATTTGGGATCTGCAGTACCTGGAAAAATGGTTCCAATTGTTACAGTTAAAACAGAACCTTCCAAATGCAGCACAATGGCTGGGGCCATGTTGCTTTCCATACTTGCTCCAAAAGTGACCATTTGCTCTATATCTGTCTCCTTGTCCTCATCAATGGAAAATGCCACCCTGTGAGGTGGCTTCTTACCAGCAGAAAATTTTATCCTATGAGGTAGCTTTTCCTGGCTACATCCTTTCATATCTACTGCATGGAGGACTCCTTTTGGTGTATTCAGCTCTGCAGCTTGGGCCTGCACAGTTTCTGCTGCTCTCCACATTTGGACAGTTTTTTCTTCAGACAAGTCGCCCTCATATAGTAGGCTTTCTTGCAATGCATTACCTGCAGTATCACAAATAATCTTATCTCTAATCAGAGATTCTGTCAAGTTCCCAAAAGTCTTACTTGGTTCTTACTGAGTCTCCTTAGTTCATTAACATATTGATCTATCCTTTGTTCTGTTATTTGTTTGCATATAAAAAAATCTGTGTCTTTCAAGGGTCTCATCCTTGTTTGGCATGCAGTATTCCTCAAATTTGGAAAGTATTTTATTTAATTTCTTATTTTGACCTTTTCTGAAGGTAAAGGTGCTGTAGACCGCCAGGGCTTCCTCCTCCACAGTATGGAAGATTGAGGATTTGACTTCATAATTTTTTTTCTTTGCCCCTATGGCTGCTAGATACCACTCAAACCATAGTCTGGATGCCCTCCAGTTTTCTCTCATGTAGCTTGACATCAGAAGGGCAGGTGGAGTTTGCAAAACTTCCATTACTAACTGTCCTTTTACTTATACCATAACCAGGGGTAGATCCAGAGTGGGTGCAGTGGTGTGGCTGCACTCCTTTTGGATTGGAGTATGTTATGGGTGCCTCCAGGGACTTATTAAAGTTCCTACAGTAGGCAAAAATCCCTCCGCATACTCTGTCCCTGACCCTCCCCCCCGCCACCCCCCAGCCTGCCTGCCCCCTCTCCTTTTGGTAGGAAAGCACCATAGACATCCCTGTCCTCTGCCCATGGGCTGGGATTAGCTGGGGACTGGGACAGCCACAGCAAGGATGGAGGTGGGGTTTCCTCTTCCTCATGCCATGACTAGGCAGGATAGGGGGAACTACTCTCCAGCCACCTTGTTGCCACTGTCCCCTCCCCAGTTGACCTCAGCCTAGATGCCTCTGGAGCTTCCCCATCCCTGAACAGTGGAGAAAGCAGCAACAAGCAGAGGAGTTGTGGGGGGGAGGGGAGGAAAAGAAGAGGGGAGGAGATGTGCCACTGAGCAGCAAGAGAAGGTGAGAGGCGGGATTTACCTGCTTTAGGGACTTAGGGCACAGACAGAAGTGACAGTTTTGTGTGCTCTAGCCCCTGAAAACACTTTAAAGCCATGTCATAACACATGTTCAATCAGGTAATAAATTAGAGCACCTTAAGGAACTTGTATACAGTTCCCTATGAGGGTTGTATGTCATGTTCCTGGTCTGTCACAGGGAGGAGGCAGAGAATCTCTTCCCTATGCAGCCAGGGAAGGAAGGGGAGAGTGCAGCCATAGGGGGTCAGAGGTCCCTGGCCAGTACCTCCAGGGAGACGGTCCCTAGTGCCCAATGGTACTATGCAGGGGGTCCACTTCCCCAGACCCCCTACAGGGGGGAATCTGTGGCAGCCCACCCGGCTGCTGGTGTTTCCAGGTGGGTAGAGGAGTGAGCCCGGAGACATCAACTGGCCTGGCTGCCAGGCTTCCAGAACAGGTTACAGGCCCCACTGCCTCCTGGCCTCAGGCAGTGCATGGAGGCTCAGAGCCCCTACCATCAAACACCAAAACTCTGTTTACTTTTGATGATGCTGTAACTTCAAGTGCATTGTGCAAAGCACATGTAGTTACAGTGTGATCCATAACTTCTGTAAACACCCTTAAAGTCTTCAGAGACTCCTATGACTCAGTGTCTGCAATGGTGGGGGTGGAGGATGCTGGGAGCAGGGATGCAGCCACCCTTGCACTATGGGTTGCTGTTCCTGATTCCCACTTTGGGAAATCCTGGCTCTGTCCCAGACTATAAGTGTGCAGGAAGATCATTTACAGAAGCTGTTCTCCTTCTATGTGACTGTTGCTCTACTTGTTCTCAGTTTCTAACTTCCATTTCAGTTTGGGCCTCATTTTTTTAAGTTCTTTCTCATTTGCAAGTCCTGACACAATGTAGTGATGACCAGGTTTGATAAACACAGGCATACATGAATGAAAAGAACTCTTGTAAACTTTTATTGTGGTGCAGTAAGCAATCTCTGTAGACCCTTTGTCTGGCTCTAACTATTTAGCTTAATTGAGGGACCATCTCTCAATTACTGACTTTCTCAGTCTCATTATTTAAGAAGCATCTTTAAATTACAACTTCTATCCCTGTAGGGGAAAAGATATATTGTACTTTACTTCAGAATCAACTGAATTCTTAACGGCATTCTCAGTCTAGAAACATTACTATTGGAAATAATTATGAGAAGCTTAATTCTTGAGGATTATGATTTATTTTATCAGTCTTAATAAGCTTGATTTACAGTTTGATTTTCAGACAGGGTTGAACTTTCAGGGATAGCTGCATATAGAAAGCAGTTGTGCTTTAATTTGGTCAGTTGTGCTTTTGACAAAAGTCATGGCTTAGAATAAATGTGAAATATCAGGATGCCATGTTTCAGACAGGATTTTAGACTAATCCTACTTACTTTAGACTGTAATCATAAATCCAAATGAGGTGCAGATGTAACTTTTTTTATAGTAAGGAGCCAACACCCATTACAGATCATATCAAAATAAAATTTTTGAAGGCTCTGGTGCAAGTCACAAGGCACGGGATAATTTAAGTTGATCATTTCTGTTGTATCGTTATTTTCGCTGTGGTGTCTTGAAAAGTTGGAATGAATAAATATCAAGAGCAGACAAGGTTCTTTGGGTAGATGTGATATCTTGTATTTGACCAATTAAATTGTTGGGAAAATTGTTCTTTGCAAGCTTTTTGGCACAAACGCCCTTCTTCAGGCAAAGGGAAGTCCCTATGCCTGAAGAAGGGTGTTTGTACCTGCAGACTTGTAAAGAACAAGTATGCAAGCCAAATAGAAATATCACATCTTTTATCGAATAAAAGGTACCACATCTACCCAAAGAACCTTGTCTACCTATGGCTTAGACCAACATGGCTACAACCAACAACCCTAAATACCAAGAGGAACTGTAAAAGGAAGGTGGTACAGTGTTCTAAATGTGAAAGGAAAAAAATCCCGCAGAAAAAAAAAAGATATCAGTTTTGCTTTGAATTTCAGTCCAGTAATATTTTGTTCTCCAATATCTGCCACCCTAGTGGTTCCACAGGAAGCTTCATAAATGTTAAAAAATTTAAGGGATGTGGGAAAGAGAAAATAGGCTCCCCTACATGGACACAAACACAGAGAAGCTATCGTTACCTCAGAAATCAGATTCTAGGTATGGTTCTTCTAGCCCAAGGACTTTACCCAGGGTTTCCGCTTCAGTTTAACTCTCCTTAATTGAATTTAGTTTAGGACTTCATCAATTTAGAATTTGTTGGCTGACCTAGCCAACACTCATCTTATAAAACACAGAAAGGAAAAACTTAAAGCAATTACAAATGCTACTAGATAATAGCAGCAGCAGCGGTAAACAGATTACAGCTATTGAGAGTAAACATCCCTTAGGAAATGTGTGTGTGATTTAGTTTCCGATATAACCATAGGGATAATGGCAATATGAAGCAAACCCATAGGATAATGTTCCCCCCCTCTCCCCCCACTTCAGTTGTGAAGGTTTAAAAATGCAAATTTGATAGCAATCTTAAGTTTAAAATAATAGATGCAATGCAGATATATGCATTTTATTACTCTTGGGGATGTCTGTGCAAACAGTCAAGGAGGAGTTTGAAAAATATTCGAGGCAGAAGCTATAAGAGCAAGGCTTTTGTTTTAGACCACATTCTTTAAAAAAATCTTAAAACCATAAATAACACACACCAACTGCTGAAACTTCCTTAGCCTGACGAAGGGTTTTTGAACCCGAAAGCTTGCTTAATAAATATTCTCCAACTATTTGGGTTGGTCTAATAAAAGATATCAAATTCACCCAAGGAACCTTGTCTGCCTATGTCCTTAGACCAACACGGCTACAACCTAAACCCTGGCAGCTAATGGTGCACTGGTTTAGCAGATGTGATTAAACAGCTAAACTTCTCAATTCTCAGGTGGGAATGCCTACATTTATAGTAGGTCTTACATTTTGTTCACTATATAACATGTCATTAATTTGCATTTCATTTAGTTCTGTGTTTGAAAGAATTATCTATTTCCATTTTATGAGCATCTTCATTTACTGTAGTTTCCAGTTATGCCAAGAAAATTTAATCAGAGTATGCAAGAATACTTTTAAGTTTTAATACAAATCCCTTTTCTCTGTGTGTGTGTGTGTGTGTGTGTGTGTGTGTGTGTGTGTGTGTGTGTGTATTAGCTTCAGCCACAACACTGATTTTAAATTATTTTTTTAATCTTGAATATAGGAAGACAGTGGTCATTGAATGTTGAAAGCTCACTTTTACAACACACTTAATATTGAAGTCATGTTTGCTTTTTATTAGTTAAAATTCATTAAAACCCTTTTGAAATTAAATGTTTAGAAGGCAAGACCAATATCCATAACAGGACTAAAAATACTGATAGATTTTCATCAGTTCAGGTCAATAGCTCTTTTATTTTTTTGTCATTAACTCACAATGAAAATGTCTGTAGGTATTAAGACCTAGCTACTGTAATTTAAAAATAGTGCATATTTGATGAAGAAACATCATTTTCATAGTTTTCTTCTGTGTGAAGCACAAAAGAAATGTTGTCTCTCTCTCTCTCTGACAGGTATTCACAGTACTTGCAGAGATGAATCACAGCATGCAGGTATCTTAGGCAGCTTTGAATTGTTGAAATCAAAATGACATCTCCTCTTGAAGTAGTTCTTAAACTAACCTTCTGTCATCTTGCTTATTGAAATATCTTCAGTTTTTGAGGTTTTGGGGTCAAAATTAATTAGAAATTAATGACAGCAGTGGTTTTATTTCAATTCTTGAAGTATTTCTTAAACTAACCTGTCATCTTGCTTATTGAAATATCTTCAGTTTTTGAGGTTTTGGGGTCAAAATTAATTAGAAATTAATGACAGCAGAGATTTTTTTTCAATCTGTGATATGTCATCTACTTGTGTGAATGAAAAACAAAAAAAAATGCTTCAAACCATATGTTGATATCTTTGTGCTAGTTAGCAGTAGCAACAACTCACAGCAGAAAAACTTGTCATACTAAGAGAAACAAGTTTAAAAGTATTGTTTCTTTATTGTTGGAGCTTACTATTTTGGAAAGGATTTCACTCGAGATCAAAATAGGTTCCATCATCCTTTTTACTCCATGTGTTTTAAAACAAGTAAGTTGAAAGGTGGGACATGGAATATCACATTTCAACTTCAAATGAATGAAAGAATTGTGGAAAAGGCTTTTAGGAGAGCATTCTTTTCTTCAATTCTCCCCTTAACAGTCTCTTTCTGTTCAACCCTGAAGCCTGCTTTTGCTAAATAAATCAAAAACTCTCCTTGTTTTCCTTTTATTGGGAAATTGCCCTCATTTTCTGGGAATTGTCATCTTTCCTGTAGTCCTATTTTCATTTCTACTAAATCTCTTTGGGCTTCTCTCCTGTCTTTCACTCAAATAGCTTTTACTGAGGTCACTAACAATTTCCTGTTATCTAAGGTAGGGGCTGTCCAAATTCTAAGCCCCCAGGAACTACACCACTGGAGACTGAAAACCATATAGGCAATACCAGTTGTGCCCCATGGACATCCCTCCCCCTACTGTTGTCCACACGCCCGAGTGGGCACCCGCTCCCTACCACATGCCTGCACAGGCGCAAATCGGTAAGTTGAAAAGGTTGCATGAGGAGCCTGGGCCTGGGGAGCAGCTCCAGAGTGCTGGGCTGGCCGGTACAGTTTTAAAGGTCCAGGCATGCGGGTAGCCTGGGATCAAGATCCCAGGCTCCCCACATGCCAGCAATTTTAAATCTGTGGTGTACAGCCAGACATCAGGGTCATGTTCCCCAGTGCCAGACTGCCCAATGGGCCTTTACAGATCTGAGCACATAACGGGCTCTGAGGAATTTTATCCCAGCTCCCAAAAATTCACATCCTGCCATGGAAGATCTTCAGTGTCTATCTGGCATGGTGGGATGCACAGCTTTTATTTTCTGAGATAAAATTCCTCAGATTCCATCACGCATTTAAATTAACATCTACCAGGGGTCTTAGTGTCCCTATCACTGCTTGTTGTACCAATTTCTTTCTCTCTGTGGGTTTAGTCTTCCCCCTTTGCCAGAATTCTTTGCTCATCCCTTCCTCTTCCCTCTTACTATTCTCAAGCTAACTGTATTCACTTGCAGTTTCAATGTAATGTCTGTACTGATGGAACATACGTGTTCCCCTCGTCCCTACCCCCAAATTGACTTTTATTGCTGTGGGGTTTTTCTACTTTTGTTTTGTTTTTGCTTTTTGCATTTTGAATACAGGAAGATCATAGTCATTGGATAGTCTTCCATTTTAACAACTCAGACTGCATCCCCTATAGGATGACCGTTATAGTCTCCAGCAGCCTCAAGCTTAATATGGCAAAAATAGATTTGTTTACCTTTTATTTTCATCTCTCGCTTTCTTTTTGACAATTCCATTATCATATTCAGTCTCTTGCTCCCTCTTATAACCTAGTTGTCTTTTGCTTATACACAGTAAACACTTTTTCAATTATGATCTCTCCCTGAAACTTTTACTCGGCTTCTCAGTCTCCAGGTTAATACCAGTCTGTTTAGTCCTGCAACCCTAATTATACATTCTTTTGTCAATTGAAAGTATTAGTATTCATAGAATAATTTCTAGTAGCCTAATATAGGTTGTTCCCTGAGGTACACCAAATCTAAATTTTGTGACAGGGATCCCATAAGCATGTGGTAATGCCTGGGCTAGCCATACCTCAATTTCATTTCTGATGCCTCCCAGTGCTATACCCATCAACTATTAGGCCTCATGCCTTTACCTCTCTAGGAATGGAATTAGCCAATTTCCCCATTACTAGCCCATAAGGGATCACTCTTACAATCAGTGTCTGCAAACCCAACAATCCTCAGCCAGAGAATGAACCCTCGGCCAGATTCATTTAAGCAGCTGGAAACTTGCCTTTGAGTGTATTGCTGCTGGGCACTGCTTTTACATGTGTGCCCAAGGCCACAGCACATTTAGCCAGGTCAGAGCAGCTCCAGCTGGCAGGAGGCCCAGAGGGTCAGTCTGCCAGCCCAGGGTTGCTCTGACCCAGCTCAGTGTGTTGCAGAGGGGCTGGCTGGGGCACAAAGGTGCTCCGGTGTGGGGAAAGCCAACAGGCGTTGCTCGCACTGAACCACCCTCATGCCCCAGCCAGCACCATCAGTCTATACATGCGTTGTTGCACACTCAGAAATGCTGCTATAGGATAGTACTTGTGTTTACAAGTATTAACCTATGGTGGAGTTAATTAGTTTACTGTGGCCTAATAGGGTCACATTTGCAGATACTGAGACATTTACTGCAGAACTAATTAGGCAGCTCCACAATAAACACTTTGCATAGATGTGCCCTTTGAGAGCTCTGCAGTGCATCCAGAGTGAACCAATGAATCCAGTCCTTCTCACAGGATAATGTGGCATTGGATTAAGTCTTAGCTGCAGCATCTGCTTACCTTGCTGCTATGAAAATGTTTGGCTCCTTGATGGACTTGTTATAGAGCCTTTCACAAGCTCCTCAGAGACCAGGATCGGTGTCCCAAGGAGGTACTTCCATTTCGTTTATTCTTCTAGCTCAAGTCTGTAGACTCTTGGTTTTATATAACATAAAGAAGAAGGATTTTCAGGCAAGAGACATCTTGCAGTTTAAAAGAAAACTTTTTATTTTTACTTTTCTGTTTGTCAAGTTGAGTCAGTTTCAAATTTCAGCTATCTTTCAGCTTTGACTTATACCTCTTTCCAACCCCAACAATTGTGAACAGTTAAACATTGTTGAAACTTCTGTCATTGCGGGTAGCATCCAAAGTTTGGATCAGTGTTGCCCAAAAAGCAATGTGTATTTTTGTTGTGTGTTGCATACCACCCACCAGTAATGTACACCAGTAACATTCACATCAGGGTTCTCTGAGGTTCTGTGGGTCCCTGAAAAATCATTCTGAACTACAGGGGTCTTTAGGGACAGCGCATGCCAAACAGCAAGGCAGAGAGGCCTCTGCACTTCTTGCAGCCACCAAAATAAGCCAACAGAGAGCTGTTTGGGACATTTTAGAAATAAAACCTTGTGATCTGTATATTGGCAAGAGCCTTCAAAATCCTGGAGAGGGGAGGGTAAAGGGATGCAGTCTCTTGTTGCAGCCTACAAGCTGATGGCGTGGTTAAAGAAGGACTCTTATAACACTGCAGAATTACCCATCATTTGGGTATGAATTGTTTACCTACCTCTGCTCACGTCTGATTCTTTTCACAAAGTTTTATTACTCATTTGACTTGGCTGGGAGTCTACCTTAGATGGAGTTTTAAAAGAGCATCTTATTTATACCAGGGTTTCTTTCCAGTGCTGTAGTAGTGTGAAGGGGCCTCAGGATAGGTAGGCCTTCACATAAATGAGAATCATGCCGCCCTCACCTTTTTGGAGAGTAGGCTCATTACTAGCAGCTGTCTGTCTGTACAGCACCTACTACAATGGAAGCTCAGTACTAATTGGGTCCTTTAGGCACTGCTATAACTGAGATATTTAATAATAACAATTTGTCTGACAAAGTGCAGCTGCCAATGATGCCTTCAGTGTCAATAAACTATCTTTCCTCCATGCATGCAGTACTGAAATAGCGTACCTACTACAGCATGAGACAGACTGCATATTATCCAGAATTCGCACAAAACCTGAGGATGGATGAGGCCTTTTTTTTATCATGAATTAAATGAGTGTTCCCCCTTGTCAGAGCCACAGTGCCTGACATGAAATGGGAGAAATATTTTTTACACTGTCAGTCTGCTGCTGTTTTGCACATCATTTACTCAGCCCAGGTCCTTGCAGATAATTAGCAAGTCAAGTCACCCTCCCACCTGCCAAAACCAAAATCACATCTCAGCACCCCTCCATTTATTTGTTCCCAGCAGTTTCTATTTTGCCAGGAATGATCTATAAAGAACTGAACTACTAAAGTACTATTTGCTGATTCTAAATAGCTACTTTTTTCAAGTAGTTCTTTCTTTGAAAAAGATTTTATTTTCTGGGCATCATCTACACTTACAATTTACCATTTCTGAAATCGGTGTTCGTTTAGTGCGGCTCAATCATAACTTTAACCTCTGTCATACCTTTCACAGCAGTTTTGTATATTATCTACACTGGAAACCTTTCTGTTCCACCTTGATATTAAAAAAGGAGAATGCTTTCATTTCCAAGTCAAGATACAACTGTACTATTCTATAGCTTCTTTCAGAGAAAAAAATTAGAACAAAATCCTCATCAATGGTAATTAATTTTGACAGTGTGGGCTTTGTAGCAATTCACAAACCTGTACTTTGTGCATCAGCATTCCTTATTATTCTAATTAAAGTGGAACATTGTGCCCTCGCCAGTCATTAATGGGTTTTCATTTTGTAAATGACATTTGCAGAAGTTAAAACGGGCAGTTCATATGAAGTCCACAGGCAACAGCGTTAAAATTAGCATCTCCATAGCAACAGTCTTCCATCATTAGCATTCAGGGCAACAGGAAATGTTTTGTTGTCCTTTTGTTTCCAAAAAAGAATTTTAGTTTTATTTGTAATTTGTACATGGAAAAGCCTGCAAAATATGTATTTCAAGTAAAATAAATATATTCAGCTAAATATTGCTGTTCCAGGGTTCCCAGTTTTATGGAGGTATTTTTTCCCACACAAGCTAAACAACATGATCTTTTCAGTTGTGCATGTCTAACCTCCTGAGCAGCATTTAATTCACTTCCAGCCTGCTGCTCACCAGTCCAATTTTGTATAAAGACCTGTCACTTGCTAGAGAATCCATAGTCAATTATGGATTCCACTTAGTCTAAAGAAGCTCTACAAGGTGCATACATATTTAAACAAGAGTATCCTTCCATCCCATCATGTGGGGTCTCATGTATGCATTTCAAAGCAGTTTGAACTTTTGTTAAATGAAGATGTTTATATTTGGACTTGTTTGGCCTTTTTGTTTTTCCTTGGAAATAATAGAAAAAAACAAATTAACACTAATAAAATGTAGTGAGGTACAGTGTTCAGTATTGGAAAAGGTACACCGAAGGGCAACCCAATGGTCAATGGTATGAAGCAGTTGCCAGGAGAGACTAATGCTAGGGCTCTTCAGTTTTGAAAGGAGCCTGGCATCCACCCAAAAGGAATATGATAAAGGCCTATAAAATCATGAAGAGTATGGACAAAGTGAACAGGGAAGTGTTGTTCACCAAGTCCCAGAATACTAGAACTAGGAGACGCCCACTGGAATGAGTAGAAGACAGGTTTAAAACTAGCAATAGAATGTGTTTTCTTTTATAATACATAGTTAACTTGTGGTGGTAGTAGAAGCAGACAGCATAGCTGGGTTCAAGAAAGGACTGGACAGATTCATGGATAATAGCTCTATGAATAGCTGTTGAACAGAATGGTTGGACATATTTTCTCTGGCAACTCTAAACCAATGAGGTTGGATGCCAGGGAGTGTAATGAATAAGGGATAGATCACTCTATAGAGGTATCCGGTTCGATTCTCTCCCTCTAAAACATGCCACTATCAGAAACAAACTACTGGCGTAGATAGACCATTGGTTTGACCCAGCACGAGACTTCTTTTGTTCTTACGAGTTACATGAGTAGGAAAGGAAGAGAGAAAAAACACACCGTCTCTGAAAGGAGGATCTAAGCAGAAAGTTAATAAACTCAGATGCCCTTACATAGGGAAGAAGGGAGCTAGCTATTGTTCTGGCTCTTGCATGCTTGACAGCATTGGTTGCATCATTTTTCAGCTTCACAAAGACCACCATACAGACAACACCATGTCTCCTTGTTCTGGAAGGCATTCTGACTGCATGTACCTGTTTCAAGCAAAATACAATGCAAAACAAATGTCACAAGAGTAAGATTTGGCCTACAGAATCTAAATCCTTTTCTCAGGGGAAGGGTATTGAAGACCAGGTTGATGCTGTATCAGTAACCAAAGCATATCAAGCTAAGTCGGGGGGGTTTCCCAGTCTTTTTGTCTCAGTCTCTGCTTTAGCTTTCTACCAGAGGTATCACCCATTCCCCTCCACCATCCTAAAGTATCTGATTTTCCAGATTTTTTCAATAGTCTTTTATTAGTACAAGTTGGTTTTGTTTCTCCCAAATGAGCACAGAATCCATTAGAGCAAAAGTTTTCTTTTTTTTTTTTAGTAGCATAGATCATATTTTTAATGCACTGATTTTCTTGTGAGATGTCTGGACAGCACATGAAGAGTGCCTGTAGCCATCGTTCCTCTCCATTGTGTCATGGGAAAGCACCCACAGCTGAAGCCCTCCACTGCCAAAGCTCCACACTCATGGGTCAGATCAAATAGTTCCACAGGCTGGATCTGGCCTGTGGGCCATATGTTGACAATATAGATGATAAACTATCTAAAACCACTCAGTTGCAACATTAGAAAAAACTCTCTAGTTTTTAGCAACACGTTTTAGTAATTATTGTGAGAGAATAACATTCCCAGAGGGATCAAGTGAGGGAGGCCAGTCCAGCCTGAAATTTTTCTCTCCAGTTTTCTTAGTGAGTGTATAGCTTGATCATTTATCTAAATATCTTTTTAGAAGTTCAGAAGAAGCGGAAGATACATGTGTATATTTAAGATGGGGAATATATGCTACAGAATTTCTTTTCTACAGTATTAACTCAGGAAGTAGACATAAGCAAATGAAGCTTTTTGGAATTTCTTTTCTCTTGTTTCATTTCCCCTGGTTAGTATTCATCTTGCTGTGTACAGAACAATGTAATTTAATACCCATAAATGTTGGAGAGTGAAGGAACTATTTCCTAAAGGAAATCTATGGATTTTGTCCTGGTTCTCTGGCTATGACTGATTATATATGATAAATGATATCTATCTATCTATCTATCTATAGATAGGATTGACCATGTTTAATATATTATATTACATTTTAGCTTTGGGTTATTTGGGAATTAAAATAACAATTTTCAATTTCCACTGAAATATAGCTACTTTATATTATTTTAATTCCAAACTAGCCCAAGGATAAAATTTAATAGATTGTACTTTAGTTTTGAAAAAAATATTTATCCCACAGTGATAATAAGCAAGTCAAAAGTATCATTTTTTTCTTGAATGTATATTTATAGAGCAAATGATAGGCAAAAAAATGAATCATCCTGCTCCATAAGAAAACTGGATGCCTTAGTGTTATTAATAGTAAGGATATTACATTTTACCTAGTAAATATAACTAACATAAAAAGTTGAGTCCATGAGGTATAGCTTTAGGCTCTGGATAGATTTGAATTTGTAGCATAGCACTAAATCACTAAGGTGCACTGTGCAGATATTATACATGGGTCTAAAACTGTAGCACTATAGAGAAGTTCCTGTTTCATCCAGGGATATTTCTGAAATGCTTCTGCCATTTTTGTAGCCCTATAGGAGTAAGGGAAGTAAACCTATTTCCCTTTGACTTTTGCAATGTTACAAAGGTAACATCTATCCATAGCTTTAATGAATCATGTTCAAACAACAGCAGGTCAACTGTCTAGGTTGAATTGCCAGTTAAAACTATAAAACAATTTTTGAAAATGAGTTTATGCTAAAAAAAAATTATTCTCAAAATGGTATTTCTGGTCTTGAAGTATCACAACCCTGGAGCATAGTCAAAAACTTTTTTTTTTATGCTGTAGCTGAGGGGTCCTATGAGCATGAAATGCATCTTTATTACAGTTACACTTGAACTAAGTTTGATGCTATTCCTGCTTGATCCCTGGATATTTTCCAATCTATGCCTATTCAGTTTGCTGACAAAAAATAGGTTCCTGCCACTGAGAACACTAGCCTATAAGATACTGTCATAGAAGACTTTAGTCTGCTTTAGTCATCTTTGTGAGTGTAGGTGCTGACTTTTATTTTTGCCTGCAGGGACCAAGATGATGGACATGCCCCCCCCCCGCCCCCCCCCCAGTATTGGGCGGGGAACAGGGTGGGTGTGTGGGGAAGGGAGGTTGTGGGCACAGGTGCCATGTGGCAGGATGGGAGGGGGCACAGGCAATGTGGCGGGGGGTGGGGGGCACCTGCTCCCCATGATTTCTGGATCAACATTGCCGAACAGCTCCCAGCAGGAGCTACCTCTGTGGCCCAGCGGTCAGGCCCTGGCATGGGAGGGAGTGCCATGCTGCCATGACTGGCAAGATGACACCTGCCCATTTGGCAGCAGCAGGGGCAGACCTGTGCACTGCTGCGTGGATGCAGAAGCTGGTCGGAGCTGGTCTGGCCCAGGTGCTGCTCCATACCCCTCTGCGGGTGCAGAAATCTCAGGGGGCATGCATCCCGCCCCTGCCACTCTCCAACACATCACCTGTGGCCCCCACGCCCCCCCCCCAACATGTTGTCTATGCCCTCCTATGCTGGATCACCTGTGCCCCCTCCCTCCACCCCCATGTACTTACCTGGGGGGAGCTGTGGGAGTCTGTTCTGTGCTGCTGCTTGACTGCTACGTACATGTACATGTGCACGTGGCACCCCCTGCTCCCGATCACCATCTCTGCTCCCTCCAGCCCCAAGTAACCCATTGCAAGCTTGAACTCTGCCAGTCTGCAGGGGGAAACCATGGGTTGGAGGGGAGCATTAAAGGAGAAAATCTATGTTTTTCCACAGTGAATGGAAAAGCTGGATCCCTAGCCTCAGTCATTGTTCCTAAGAAATATTACATAGTTATCCTCAGGTTTGGGCCCTGCCAGATGCCCACGAGGGGCGGGGATGGGCAGGGCCCTTAAGCCCCCATGTACTCGGTGCCTATGTTTGTGGGAATTAAAGATTAAATACTGATTTCCAAAATATTGTTACTAGTAATGATTTGTAAAAACTAAAAGAACTGGGGAAGCCCAGTTTTCAAATATGGGGTTGAACTTGCAGATAAGGTAAAATGCTTTTGACTTCTTAGCTGAGCTACTATGATGTAAACGATGTTGCAATCGAAAGTGGGATTCAAACCTAGTGCAGTTAAGGATTGACATGACACCTTGTTCGATTAGTGACAGAAAGGCTTTAATAACTGTACCACCAACGAACTATAAAACTAAATGACAGAAAAAGACTCATTCACAATATTCAGTAAATGAACTATCCCAACAGTCCTAGTATATGTTAGCTGCAAGAGTGTTTCTCACCAATGCAGGCAGGAGTGGGGTTTCAGTCTTGTCAGCCTTCACTGAACCTGGATTTGTAGCAGGGGTGTGATCAGCTGGGTGCAGGTACAACATTGCAATGATTTGTCTCTCTCGCCTGGAGTGCACACTTTGCTGGCAACTCTGTTTCATTCTTATACTGTTCAGTTGTATAGCTTCAAAACAAGTTGGTCGATTAAAGTCTGAGCAAAGCAAGTAGGAAGGGACCATTGCATTACAATTGCTAACTGTTTGGATCCTGATTTGAGTCGTCCAGGTGTGAAACTTGTTTTTGAGAATTTTTGATTAGTCTGGAGGTTACAAATTCCCTGATTCAAAGAAGTTTAGGGCTGGAAGGCACCATGTGAGATAATTGGGTCCAGCTCCGCCTGCTCTGGGCAGGAAAGACTGCTGGGGTCAAATAACTCCAGCAAGGTGTGGGCCCAGTCTCCTTCTGAAGATCTCCAGGGTAGGTGCCTGCACCACCCCTGCTAGGAGTCTATTCCAGAGTCTGGTCACACAAACCATGAAGAAGTTTTTCCTTATATCCAGTGTGAAACCTTCTTCTAGGAGTTTATGACAGTTGCTCCTGGTTTTCCCGTGGGGCACTTTGGTGAATAGTTGTTCCCTAGCCCCTGACGTTCTCCCCCAATATATTTGTAAGCTGCCACCAAATCCCAACTTCAGTCAAATGGAATGGGTCTTGATTGACTGAAAGGGATACCTTGGGGCACTGATCACAGGACGTTGTCCTGGATAATTGTTTTAACAATGGGGCAGAATTCACAATAGTCTGCACAGGTGATGATGGTCCATGGCAACATTTGCAAAACTCCAGACAGACACTGAATGCCTCTTTTGAGAAATATGCCTTAATAAGCCAGGATGTGTCAACAAGGGGGATACGGTCATGTAGGGATATGCAGTTATTTATAAATGGTTTAGCATAATAAAACAGTGGGTACATTTGCAACTAGCACAGGAGATGAAATCAATTGGGACTGCTTTATTTTGCATGGTCCCAGCCACAATCATGCATCCTTGTGCAAGATGCACTGTTATTTTAATTTGGTCATTTAAATTTCATGTGTAGGTCCAGCCAAGCTTTCACAATCACCACCATCTAATCCTACATTAAATTTTATTCAATTTCATACATCCATTATACTCACAGATCACTCTAAACAGTTCTCTCTCCTCAGTGTGCACATACTTCTTAAGTTTTATACCTTTCACTAGTTAAGCCTCAATAACTAAATTAACCTTTCTCTATCTTCTGCTTTTGGTATATGAAAAAGAAAGCTAAGGAGCACCATGTTCAGTGCTCACTTGCATTTATATATAAGCTATGAGGAAAAGAGTATCTCCTGAAAATATTGATTAAAATGATCAGAAACTTAGAGCCCCTCATCATTGCACTTGCACTGCCAGATGTTGGTCTATATTAGTCTATGTTGCTAAAACTTCCTGGGGTTCATCAGTTAGAGAATGAATGAGAAAGACTGGGAGATTCTAGTTTAAGAGACTTTTTTGGCATGCACATTTCTTCCTCTCCTCAGTTTTCCCTTCTACAGGACCATCCCAATAATAATTTGTACCTGTGCACATACTTTTTTCACTTGTTTTCCCCTTTGGGAAAATTTTTCAAAATAAAATGAAAAATCAGATATGTAACTACACCCTCTTCCATTTTCTTGACCATAAGATTTTTTGCTAATGGATATGCTCCTCATGATACTCATACCTATACTCTTTCACTCTGCTGTGCCCATTACAAATTTAAAACCGTGGCCCCCACACAAGCAGAATAATTATTCTGGCTTCTCACTCACATCACCATAATATATGAGATAGCTCAGAACGTGGGTGTAAACTTTAACCTTCTGTTTTGCAATCCAGTAATATAAAGTCTCATTTTTATAAGAGAGCAGCAATTTCACTTGTGAATAATGGGGGGGAACATCATCAGTGAACCCTAAAAAGAGAAGTTTTGTATTTTAACATAAATTACTTGTAAGTGAAGTCTGCACTGACAACCTTTTTCATGCTTTCACCTAGTAGATTCCATCTGCAAGTAAAAGTGAACAGGTGGCAACCTCAGATCAATGCCTTGTTATCACTGAGAAGCTTTGATCTACTTAATGTATAATAAATAAGTTCTTGCATTTTAATCACTTTGCAGTTTTCATAATGCTTGTTTTGCTGAGATTTTTTTTTTCAAACACTCATTCCTGTCTTTTTTATTTATTTTTTTTAAATTAGATTATTTTTGATCATTTATTTATTTCAACACACCTACTGGTCGACAGATGATATACCAGCTGGAATTTATTATGCTATTTACCTACAGTTTCTCCCCCTGCCCCTCATTCCTGTAAGGACCGTAGTAATTTTTAAACGTGTATTTAATTTTTTTTCCTTCAGGGCACATGAGGAATCAGGGTCTTTATTATGGGATAAGATATTTGGTTGTTGAGCAGTGAAGTCAAACCTTAAATCACTTCATTTCTATCAACAGTCTTACTCTGAGGCATCACTGTATTTGAGAATTAGGCCCCATTTCATTATGTGAGAAAGGAATTCTTGAAACCAAGATTATTTATCTTGTGATGAAGTAAATATGTGCCACAAAAATGGGAAAAAGTTCAAAACAAAAACTGGAGGTAGAATGGCACTGCAACAGAAAGTGAGGCACAGCTTTAAAATTGGCCTTGGATTGCCATGCTTTCTGAGCCATTCTCCCCTTACTGACTCAAATTGCCACTGTGGCTTGGAAACGCTTGTGTAAGTAAGGTAAGCAAGAGTAGCCAGAGATATATTCTTGTGTTCCTTCAGTAGGTGCCTGGTTAGGCTCTTATCTCCTCAAAATTGACAGTTGGGTTTTTTTTATGCACTGAACACAATAGTAAAGCTGCCCCTGTGCTTAATGGGGTTGGGCCAGAGCACTTTATTAAATTTTGAGAGAGAGGCAATACAGAAAAGAAGGCTAAATTGGTTTCTAATGTATACTCTAGATTATTCTGCATCAGGTTAATTGTACATTTCATGTAACAAATATGTAGAGGCAGAGGATGTATTATGTATATGTGGGGACTGCATGTATAAGATAAATATAGAAAAATGAAAGCTGATTCTTTAATTTTAAAGCTGTTAGTGTTTGGAACTAATTTATACATACCCTACCCACTTGGGAACAAACAACCCCATGAAATTAAAAACCTATCAAATTCCTTAAGTAAAAGAATGAAATATTCAGGCAATGTCAGAATGACCTAAACTCACTAACGAATACAGCCACAGTATTGTGCAGAAATAAAATTCAGTTCAATATCTAACACATTGTACATTAAGAGGTTCAGAACATTGTCATCGCACACAAAGGATGTTTCAGTTTATAAACCTGATGGAATGTCGTCATCCAAATTTGATTTCAGATGGGTTAAGACAATTGGATGAGTATTGCCACTCTTAGCTCCTGCCTTTCATTGATTTATTTAGGATACAGGCTGCTATCAGCATGCAATAATAAAATATTTATGGGGACAACATCTCTGCCAGTGTAAGCTGAATGCTGTCTGACTAGTTCTCCGTTAGCGGAGGCATAACTACCAGGGTCTGTGCCCTGGGTGGCTTGGGGCAGGGGCTGGCCCAGTTGTGGCTGCCCCTCAGTGAACTGGAGCTGGTGCCTTAGTTGCCCACCCTTTGTTACACTGCTACTCACTAGGTGGATGTCCACCACTCACAAGAAAAAAAGAGGAAAAAAGTATTTAAAAATTACAGTTCTCATTAATTGCTTAGTGCAATCAGTTGGAGATAAAGGCCCCACTCAGCAAAGCATATAAGTATATGCTTAAATCCCATTGACTTAACTGAGGTGTCATTCAGTATGATTTAAATCTATGTTTTAGTGTCTTATTGAATGGAGATGGATTTAAGAGCATGCTCAGTGTCTTTTCAGACCTGGGACATAAACTACCTTCTCACTTACTCCAGCTCACAGAAGAGGCATTTGTGGCAGTATGGAAAAATAAGTACTGAGACTGACTGTGCTGTACCTGTTCCATGGATAGAATACAGTTTTAGTCCCCTCTGTCTGCTGATCATCCACTATACAACAAAATTAATTTTTTCTTTGGATGAGTTGGGAGAGGAGGCAGGGGCCAGAAGTACTTGGTTGCTCTAACTTGATCATACATAGCTGAAGAAAGACACTTACAAATAGTTCTTTTGCCTTGGAGACTACTATTAATGTCCTCCTTATGTGACAAAGTCCATGAAAAGTCCTGATAATTTAAATATTGTCAGGCGTGAACAGCAGTTGTCTTGGTCACTGTGTAGGCTTATCATTGTATTAAATATAGTCATAGGCTTAGTCCAATTGGCCTTATTTGTTTTCTCCTGATTACTGAAATATTTTTTTAATACTAAATGTACAACATTAACATAGGAATGGCTATCAAACACAATTACTTTGTCTGTGACCCAACAGTGTGTGAGCCATCATCATCAAATGTTCGTTTTTATTGCATATAGTCCCCTTTAAACATTTTAGAATAAATGTTAACTACATTGAAAAGCAATGTTCACTAAACAACTTGTCAAAAGAACTGAATAATATGGCATGGAATGTAAAACATTGTCATGCTCAGCTCTGGATACTGGAAGATAATTTTCAATCAAGGTAGCAAACTGTACATATAAGAAATATGTTTCACTTCTTTTGACTCCTGAACTGCCTGCTTGACTGTGGCCACACAAATAAATAATATGAGAAACTACTCATAATAAATCCTGCAAGGCTGTTAGTAAAGATGTTAAATGTGTATAGAATGCAAAAGCCAGATAATTGTTTAGAGTCTAAGCCTTTAGTCACTTTCAGTCTTACTCAGGCAAAACTCCTATGACTGTAGGATTTTTTTCCAATTAATTTAATCTCTATAAATAATTTGTTATCCTTCATAAATTAGTTACCTCTAAGTAATTTTAAATACAATTAGAACAACTAGAAGGTGTCTTACAATTTTCAAACATTGGCAGAGTGATTTTAATTTGCAACATAGGCCTCTGGTAGACATTACACTTAAGACATGATTAACCAGTTAATCACATCTTAAATAGTATCTTGGCCACACATTCATTCAATTAATGGCATGATAAAATAGGGAAGAAGCCACAAAGTTACTATACAAAAAGACCTGTAATAACTTTGTGGCTGCTCCCTGTCAAAACATAAATTGAATGTGTGGCCAGCCCCAAGGGTTTGATGTGTGCCTGTGGCTGGGAGCCTGGTCAGCTGATCCGATTTCCCAACCACAGGAGCTCATCAGAGTCACCCATGTGCTCCTGCAGCTGGAAGAGTCTGATCCTTGCTCCCACAATCACACCTCCTGCCATTTATGTGTGGGAAGTGCAACTGTTGGGATCATGGTTCAGATCCCATCACACCTTTAACTGATGGTTTGCCAGGGGCCAAAAGTTTACTGATTTTTAGGGGAAGGAAATAAGAACTAGGGCAGTAACAAAGCTCTTGCAAAGCAACACGGCA
Source organism: Alligator sinensis (assembly GCF_000455745.1). Classification (NCBI taxonomy): domain Eukaryota; kingdom Metazoa; phylum Chordata; order Crocodylia; family Alligatoridae; genus Alligator; species Alligator sinensis. Next base: position 1,472,041 of record NW_005841959.1, on the reverse strand, counting down.
TTTTTCTCTTGGCCTAACAAAGAATGTGATGTCTATGAGGAAAAGTTAATTTCAGTAATACATTTTTGTGCGTTGTTTACCACATGCCCTAATCCAATTTGTATTTACCAGGCTAGATTCAAGATCTTTGTTTTCACTTGGGCAGCGGGGGAGGGGAGGAGGGGGACAGATGCAGAGGTACCAAAGGTATAAAATGAAATGGGAGCAGTTGCCTGCAAAATGAGGATTGATTCCAAAATTGGCAATCACAAGCCAGATCCCCATCTTATATAAATCGGAGTTGCACCATTATCTTCAGTAGAATGAAGCTGTTTTAAACCAGTTGAGCATCTGGCCCCATATCTTCAAACTCATTTCTCTTTAAGATAGAGGATGCATGCTGTGATTGGTGTAATGGAGCTAAAGAAGGAGATAGGTGCCTTTGTATCTTAGCTCAGAAGTTTCTTCGCTCTTGCACAGTGGAAATTATGTTATCATCAGGAAAATCCAGCAAGGGTGCTGTGGATTCCTGTTTTGGATCCTGTTCCACCCAAACTTTAAAACCAACTGCCTGGCAGGGGCAGTAACATTTCTGTTCAGGCAGTGCTGAAGACAATTGCCTTTGTGACTCATTATAATCTACCTGATTCCTGATGATCTCTCTTAGCTTTATAGGTGTTATCCCTCTTTCCTTTTTAATGATCTTGATCAGGGATTCCTAATGTTTATGTGCCCAAAGGCACATTCAAATTTAAAAGAAAAAGCAGTGGGTGCCAATATGACAGTTCTTTTAGTTGGAATAATGATTTTTACTGTTCATGAAAATGCGCGCGGGCACCTAAATAAACCTCGGGGGGTGTCATGGCACCTGTGGGCACCGTGTTGGGAACCGCTGGTCTTGATGTGCCACTATTCAAACTATCCTTTCTTTTCTAATTTTGCTGTCTGTTAATCACTGGAAATTTCTCTCTCCTAGTTCACAGCCACTGCAGACTGTTTTCAGGTCTAGCTAAAAACCTTAACTTGGGTGTGTTAACTCAGGTGTAGAAATGACTGATGGCAAAGTATTGGAGGCCCTATCAAGATGTTCAAGAAGGCTACATTTTGTTTAATGAATCTAAGGGGCGTATATTTAATTATAATGACTAGAGAACTAATGAGATGATATCTTTTGACTATTTTTTGCCTAGTTTGTTTTTTAAACATAATATATAATCTAGGAAATTAGTCCACATTCCAGAAAAGTTATATATGCTTTTGCTTTGATCTTAACTGAATAATGTAAAGCTAATAAATATAATAAAGTTTCTAGTTTCTCCTTAACTGGGGGAAAAATATATGTTGTGTTATATGTGACAATGTGCAATACCATCTGCACCATCATTTTCAGATTCCTAGGTCTGCCCATGATTATCAATGTGAATTTGTTAGGTTAAGTTTGCCAGTATAAAAAACAAGACATTCCCAAGTGGAGAATCAACAGAAAGGGGTCTTTGATCCTATATTTGTGTATGCACATACACAGTTTTATAAATATATAAAAACAGGGAAACCTCAGGTCTTTTTCGTTTCTTTTTTTGTTTTCTTTACTGAGGTAGGTAACTTACAAAGACTGCAGTATGGATCTCTGATGTTTCTTATGATTGATAAACATGGAGGTAATTACTCTGAACATTTATAAACCATCTGGCATTGTGTCTCATGAGGTAAGAAAGATGATAAAGATTGATAACAAGTACATGCAGACCTATGTTGAGCCTTAGCCATAAGTGCTTTGTGTTGAATTTTTGGCTGTAGTGTTTACCAAGTTAGATAAAGCTGATGAAGTATTTTTCTGTGAAGTTTGTCCTGAAATTTTCAATAATACGGGCAAGAGAGACAACAGAAATATGGGCATTGAGAAATGTTGAGGTGACCCATAAAGGATGTGTATATGGATCTCTAGTAGTTTAGGTTTGTGTGGCTGATGCACAGTTTAGCTGACATGCTGGAAAGGGTCAAAAATAAATTGCTCATCCAGGTTTGCAATCTGTCAGATTATGGTTTATCTGGGATAGTTTAGACAGGGCTGTTTTTGCTTTGAGTAGGTGGTTGTACTAAATGACTTCTTGAGGTCCCTGATAGCATTTTTTTTCTTTAATTTCATGAGGAGTATTCAGTGTGGAAAGAATAATAAAGTCTGTTTCTTGGCCAAATCAGAGGTCTACAAAGTCACCAAATGAAGGTTGAAGGATGTAGTGTAGTAGATTTCCAGGACTCATTTATGATCCCTGAGGTAAAATGCAATTTTAGGTCAAATGATAATGTATGTGTATGAATATGTATTGTTGTAACTGCAAGTTGTACAAAGTTTATTAAGACCTATTGTGAAAGGCATGGCTGACTTCAAACTTATTAAACATTGTAGGTATATATATATAGCCAGTCAGTTCTGTTTAAGGCATTTATTACCTTAGTCAGTTAAGCATGAAGTATAAGCGATAAAATGTAGTTTTAAACGTTTATGTCTGGATTTTAGCAACTACTGGGTAATTTCCTCAATTAATTACAAGCTATTGTGTCAGATGCTGCAAGGATGGGAGCATCACGTGGATCCATGAATATAAATGGGGCAGTCAGGAGAACAGTGTGGATGGAGTGAGCTGAATGAGGGTTTGAATATGATGAAATAGAATTGGTATAAGCAGGTAGAGTGAGTAAAGCCTTCACCCTGGGTATAAAAAGCATGAATGTGACATGGATGCAACATTGATTGAAATCTTTGACCTATTTGGAATAATCAGGAGATACTTTTTATTGGCTGAAATATTTTTTTTTTGTATCTTTTCTGAATGTTTCAGTTAAATTAACATAAATATAGACTGAGATGGGGCATATCTGCTTAGGTAATAATTTTCCCTATGGAGTCCAGTTGCCAAAGTGTGTTCATCTACCAAATAGAAGTAAATATTGTTCTTTCTATTTTGAACCCGTCAATGTATATAAAAATTCAAATTCCCCATCTGGCTTGTGAGCAAGAAAGAGAATGGTCACTCCCAGTCTTTGACTGGTACGAGGATATTTGTGTGAATAATTAATTTGTTAGTTTGGTGTTATTTTAAAAAATTAAATTCACCTTAATCGATCTCCATATATTGTTCCTTAAAAAAAAATCAAAGCGTTTAATTAAAAATTCCCAAACTAAGTGTTTTCACTCTTCAGAATTTCCCTCTTTTTTTGCTGAAACTAGTTTCCTCATTTAATCTGAAATCATGAATTGTTTTATGTAGCATAAAGCAACATTTCTCAGCGAATATACTCTAAAAATGTTACCCAGCTCGAGACACAAACTTGGACTCGTATGAAGGAGTTGCTGAGTAAGACAGTTAGGGACAGATCGCAGATTTTTTCCTGTAAGGTAACTTTGCTAACCATACACGTGATACCAAGTTGCTACCACTTCGAGTGAGTGAGTGAGTGTGTGTGTGTGACTTGTCAGGGTTTCTAGTTAGAATTAACTGTAAATTGATCAGGTTCAATATGGAAGCTGCTGAAAGGCAATAAATATGTACCTTCACTATGCAGCTGATCCAGTGAAATCAATCACCCCCCCCCCCCAAATCCTTTAACTTTATAGTGCCATTTGTCAGGGTCAAACTATATTTAAGGCAACATAGGTTATAAAGATACACAAATTAGCATCCATTGAACAAAGTTCACAACAATTTGTTCATTAATTCAAAGGTGCACAAAATTTGCCCAGCCAACTCTCTTGTTGGCAGCTTGCCTGCATATAATTATCATGAGATGGGCAGATTGCAACTGTCCTCTTCTTTGATAC
>NW_005841959.1:1467682-1468211 GCF_000455745.1 Alligator sinensis | reverse complement strand
AGGAAGTGTGCCAGCTTGATCCAACTGGCCTTGATCCAAGTAGAATATTTTCTCTTCAATATAATCTTTATACGAGACCTTTTTGGAAACTTTTCTCAATAACAGACCCAAAAAAATGTAGTTTGCCTGATTTTTAGTCAGAAAAATGTATGCTACCAGCAAATACATATACAAATATGTATTTATTGATGCAAAGGAAAAAAAGTAAGTAAGATGCAAGACAAGTACCTCTCCCTCAAGTTCTGTGGAAGGTCTTTGAACAGAGGGCTGCTTGTTAGTGGCATGCATTCCCAAGCTTGCATGATGATCAGTAGCCAGAGTCAAATTCCCTGGGCGCCGAATGAAGGAGGCACACCAGATGTAGAGTTCCTTGCTTTGGAAGAGATCAGCATGCTGATAGGGGACAGTAGGGAGGTTAATGATTTGGGAAGTCACATTGTGCATACAAGAAACATAACTATGCAAAAGAGAGGAGAGATTGTGGGGTGAAAGTAGAGAGTTAGCAGGAAAAAATGCCGCTCCATTTAAT
>NW_005841959.1:1461088-1467651 GCF_000455745.1 Alligator sinensis | reverse complement strand
CAGGAAACACTGTCATTTATTTCTAACTGGGCATGCAGAGAAAGTATAGTGTTGTTTGTTGTTGTTGTTTAATTTATCCTTATTAAGCCTTGTTTAATTCTCAACTTAAGTCATTAAAAGGATAACCATTCATTTTGCTAATACAGATTCCTCAAACCAAGAATTTTCTTTGGTATAATTATTATTTTGCAATTCTTATTTTAGATTGCAAAGATTAGCGTGTAATTTTGCCGACTACAGTTTTGTTGTTGTTGGGCTTGGGGTTTATTTTCTTTGACTTTCTCTTTTTTTTCTTTCCAAAAGTACAGGATGAGCTTTATTCAAGGTTTGTTTGGGTACAGGATGAGCTTTATTCAAGGTTGGGTTTTTTTTAAACAATTTTATTTGATCCAGTGTTTTACCATCAATTTATTTCTTTGACCACCCTATTTTTGTGACTACTGTTGCCTCTGTCATTTTTGTTCTAAAAGGGTAGGACTTGTTCCGTGTTCTTAAACTATTTTCTTAAACATTTGTAGTCTGGCCTGGAAAGAGGTAGCAGAGTTTTTGATGCTTAAGTGGCTATATGCTGGGAGCATTCGTTGTGCACATGATGTATGTGATCTTAATTAGTCCTAAAAATTACAATCCTGGTTTATCTCTTGTTTTAGGTCTCTGACCTGGCAGTAGAGTGAGCAACCACTCTACTACTATGGCTTGTCTGAACTGTCACTTGAACTAAAATAAAATTTTCTCCATCTCCAATTTTGTATTCCCAAAACTGCAACAGGACAACCTTCATATGTATGTCACAGGTATCTGAAATGACAGGACTCCTATCATGCCTACGTTTTAAATGGTGTGGAATGCAGTGTGACACAGACGCACACAAGCTGTACCTAAGGCTCTGCGATACGTTGTCTGAGAGAGTGACTAGGATTTCAGTGCAAGTTGGGCTAATGTGCTGCAACAGCAGCAGTAAATACAGAACCAAAAGGTTTTATGAAAAAAATCTAGAGGGTAAATCAGGCCTCTGTATGCCAAACATGTCAGTATTCTACACATCATACATCAGTTTATTGCTTATGCAAACTGTTACTGTAGAATAAGCTTTATTAAAAATGTTTAAACATTTTTTTTTTTAATACATGGTGAAAATAGGTAACTGATTCCACTGGATGGAGCCAGGATGAGTACTGATGAGTACTGATAGAGCTGATGAGTACTGCTCAAACCACATAAAGAGATCTCTTCCAAGAGTGTCCAGCCAGTGACCCTGCATCGCCCCTTCTCCGCCCCTTGACATAAATTATGGTTTGGCTTTTTTACATGAATACTTTTCATTATGGATGAGAAGCAACTGCCAGTCTCATTTCACAACTGACATAAGTGAGATTTCACCTGGTTGCATAGGTGAGATGCCTCTACAACCCATAAGGGATAATAAGCACACATAGTTATGAATGTTTTAAGGAGACTATACCTTGGAAGAGCTCATTGTTGAAGGCAGGTATTTCAGAACATTAACATTATTTCCCTTTTGACATTTAAAAATATTTTATTGAACTCCTTGCAAACAAAATGTATCATCCAGGAAAAAGATCCTTTAGATTGGGCCATCTGATGCCAGAGAAAGCCACAGGGGAAGAATAGGGGGAAATAAGGAGAGGCAAGTCCTAGAGGTGTCAATCTCTGGAGCACATCTCTGGCAGATGATCCAGGAATGTTTTATGATTCCATCCAAAGTGTAGTATTTGTTTTTACTAAAAGAAAATAAGATCAAATAGCATAATAAATTAACTAGTCTGACATAGGGTACCACAATGCATTCTTAAGTGAGGCAGGTCCTTACTAATCCACCACCTGGTTAACTGAGAAATGGAAAAATTACACTTGCCAACAAGACTACACACTTCACAGAACAATGCAAACAAGACTTCCTTGGTGAATAAGAAAATATCATGTCTTCCCTTTCCTATATTGTGACCTTATGCAAGTCACATCATCCCTTGTGCTTTTGTTTCCTCAGCTGTGAAGTCTTAATGATGATTGATAATTGCATCCTTTGTAAAGGCCAGATTGCCAGATGAAAAGCACCATCTCAGAGCTAACTATTCAAAATATTAATATTATTTCCAAAAAAAATCTGTCATTTTTGTCACCACAAGGGAAGTTAAAACCCCTGAAAAGAAACATTTAAATAAAAGCAAGCCTGTTGATGGAGCAGACCAGTAATGGCTCTAAAAACTGGATGCCTTTTAACCAGACAGCCCTATCACCCAAAAGCACTTTCAGTAGTCAGTCATTAAGTCAGTCTCAAACTATAAGGATTTAAGGTGAGTCCTTCACTGGAGGTGGATTCTCCCATGTATGTCTAGTACTGGGCTTTACCTCCCTGTGAAGCATCTCCTGTCACTAAATGCTGGAGAAAGGATGCAACGTAGACCATGGGATCCAATATGGTAATTCCTGTGTTCCTAACATAATCACTTTTCCAGTCCTGTGTAGCCGCTGTGTAATTCTTAAACAGGTATGTTGACTGATTGTGAGCTGCTGAAACAAGTCATTTTGAGAAAATAGAGTTGTCCTCATCCCATAATCTAGTACTAGAAGAAAATTTCCTTTAAAATTCAACAAATGAATGGGTTTAAAATGTAGTGTAAAATGCATGTTTAAAATTGCCAACGATAGTAATTGTATAAACTACAAAATAAACACAGCTTTTTAATAAAAGTGTCTCTGAACAGTGGGCAGGACATCTGTCATGTTAGGGAATTGGTGGCGGTGTGTAGTTTCAGTGAGAAATAGAACTATAATTTGGAGGTGTATCAGAATAGCTAAAACCTTTTATAAAACAATCAACCATATCAATTTTTTTTTTCCTGGAATCAAATTGCAAGGTTAATCAAACTTAATCTTTTAGTATTTATGCTCCAGTGAATGTAGGTGATAGTAGTTTGATTTTGGGAGATCAAAGGGTTAATTTGCTTCTGAACTGAGGAATGACTCAGAGTTCCTCCGAGAATGGATTCACTAATTGGGGTTTTCACCTGCTGTGAGTCTAATTGAATACAATGCTTTATTTGTAACTGAAGAAGAAAGAAGATTATGCAAAGTGTCAGAATTTCAGACTAGTTTTTTAATTCCTATTACTTGGCACTATTGTATGGGAAAAAAAGACAAAACGTGATAGATGGCAGCATCACGCTGCTGTTAAGGTGGACCAGACAAGTGAAGAAACTGTAAACCTAAAAGAATATGTACCGTAGCTATCTGTACCAGCTATTTCTTCACGAAAGAAAGCATTGCTCACTTTTTATGTGAAGCTGTAGGCTTCAGGCAAAAGCTACACTGAATTCTTTTGAATTAAACAGGCAGCCGCTCTATGATTTTAATGAACTGTGAAGTTCATCCGAATGAAGATGCTAAACATTTTTAAAGATACGGTGTTTATAATATGCTGCAGAATGTGGCAGAGAAAGAGATCTCTTCTTAAAATCTGCATAGACAGGAAAAGGTGGGATTGTTTTATATATGCTTAGTTTAACATAATTTTCAACCTTATGCCACATCATTCATCTCAGATACAATATGTTTAATATGTCTTCTGGCCTAATCCAAAATCCACTGAAGTAAATGAAAAGACACTAAATTGAAATCAGTATTCTTTGGATCAGAACATGTGCCACTATGAATCTGTATGCATATATAATTAAACCCTCCTTCCCATTGGCAATGTTAGTATTCAAAAACCTTGCATGTAAAAAAAAAATAAAAATCTTGACATTGCCTTAAATATCACAAGAGTTTTAAAAATAATAAGTTTTTCTTCTTTTCACTTGCCTCTGATTTTTGAGATATAACAATCATAGTTTTGAGCATTTTTTCAATGATCAAGAGCGCTAGAAACCTTATTTGTAAGATATTACTTTTAGAGCTAAGGCTTTAAGGAAAAGACAGTTAGTGATAACACTATGCATTGGAACCCCAAATTCCATATTCAGGTAGATCTGTGCATCTTTGCTGAAGTAAAAGGCAAGGTGTGTCAGAGAGAATTATGAGCAAGTTGAATTCTCCTTGCCACTAGAAATTTTTCCCTTCTTTTCATGTGAAAAGGGGTTTCTAACTGATTTAAAGGCACCTCTCTGGGCAGAACAACCAAGAAAGTGCACAGTCTTTGAAGGTCAAGAAAACCAATTATTTTAATGAAGGGACTCCAGGTTCAATTCTCTGCTCAGCACCATGGTAAATAAAGAATATCTAACTCCATTGTAGTCAGTGATGTTAAAGAGGTGTAAAGGTAGTGTGAGAGGAGACATGCTTTGAAAAGCTTTAAGGACAAAAAAGGAGAAAAATGTTTGTTTAGACATGGATCTGCTTCAGGCACCTCTGTTAGACTTGAGGTGTGAATTAATACAGGGAAGTCCTCTGGACCACATCATGCAAGAGGTCAGATTAGATACCCACAGCACACACTTCTGGTGTGAAAAATCTATATGGAGGGGGAAAAAAAACATGATTACTGCTATAAGTGCCAGTGCTTTAAAGGCTTAACATCCTAACTGTACCTAAAATAAGGTAGTTTCAACTTCAAATGATAGGGTTTGTACCTACAAAATGTGAAAACCCGTGTTGAAAACATGTTCTTTCAAATGTCGGAGATCCAGTTTTTAAAACAATCCCTTAGTAAAAGTGTGGCATAGGGGCAAGCCACTGTCACGTAGGGATGGTGTATGTAAAAACGGACACGCTTTGTTACATTCAGAGGAAATTTCTGGATGTAAGTGTGTAAGCCAAGATATCCAACTAAGCTGCAGAAATGATTTCCTAAGTACTTGGTCTCTTCTGCTTTTCTTATAGTCTTTGAAGCTGATTTATCCACTTGACAATACTTGTAGATCAGTGCTGAAGTACTACTTACATTTTAGTGTGTTTACTCTTCTGCATACTTTATAACATGACTACAGATCTGTGATAAAATACTTGATCCTTTACCTAGTAAAGGATTGACTGTCCAAAGCTTGCATAGCTGAGGATCTTATTAACAGTATACCACTACCTTGAAAGAGTCACCTCATTTGCAAAAACAAGAAAAGGTGAAAAACCAGAGCGGACAGCAATAAACCAAACCGAACCAAGATGGACCATTTCACCTATAGCAGATTAGGTTGGCTGTGGGCTGAAGTAGATTAACCCCTTTCTGTGGTATTGGCTCCCTAAAAAAAGATGGTTATGGCTGACTTCTGACTTTTGTACTTAGGGGAAAGAGACTCGAAAAGTTCAGGAGATGGAGACAAAATTTTAAAGGTATTTAGGTACCCCTCTGTGTCTTTCGACACCTCTAAAAATATGGGTCTCTGCAAAACCCTTTCAGATTGTCTTTTCTCAAACTCCCAAGTTGTGATATCGCTGTATTTAAAAAGCCCTACGGGTGTTTCCAGTGCGGGGCTCCTTTCTCAATACCAACAAAACCTCTCTCATTTTTTTAATTATTATTATTATTATTATTTCTGTAGGCAGATCCATGAAGTGCCTCAGTCTCTTGAACTTTTTAACCCCCCCCCCCCCCCAATGTCTTCGGCGGGTGGTTTTTTTTTTCCCCCCCCCCCCCCCCCCAATAGTTTGGCAGGTCTATTTGGAAATCAGCCACAACCATCTATTTTAGGGTGAGTGGCATGCAATTAAAATTCTCTGAACATTCCCCCTCTTCCCCCCTCTCCTTCCTGTGTCAATTCACAGCTGCCTGTGAAGTTGAGGCTGGGAGATTTTACACTCCTCCTCAGTCCCATGATCCAGCATGGGAAGGCTTAGGGGTTAAATAGATGCCAGTCTTTGTCCTGAGATCCCTGCTTTGAGCTGGGGAATCTGGCTCCTTGTGACACTTGTCAGACATTTCCGAGTTCTACCTTAAATCATCTCCTTCCCTTCTTTCATCCCAAACTGATCCATTCCTTGGAGTTCTTTAATGATCAGGTTCAATAGGTGGAGGGAGGAGCAGAGGCTTTGAAAGCTCCACCCTGTCTAGCCTGCAGCCTTCCCTCCCCCTGATGCCCTTAGCCCGGTAATGCTGGTTTCACCGCAGTGCTGTTCACCGCTTCTGTGCTGCTCTGGTTTGCCTGAGTCTAGGAATCACCTCCCTCCCTCTCTTTCTTTGCATTGCTGAGCAGTCGCAGCAATGAGGGAGCAACTCAAAGGGTGAGTGCAACGCAGCTCTGCCTTTTCTCTGCACTTGTGCCCCCAGCTGGGTGCTGGGGAGCCAAGGTACTTCAAGGTGAGGCAAACTTCTGAAGGCTTCTGGCACTGGGATCTATCCCCTGCCAGCCTCGCCTTGCCACTAGCTCTTTTCCCTGGTTGCTGCTGCAGGTGCTTGTAGCTGTGAAGCCTGCCAGGATTAGGTACCCTCCCTCCCCCCAGTGGACTTTCACTGGCTGGGGAGTTCAGGGATCTGTAGTGGGTATGAGCAATAATTGTATTTTGTTCCTAGCCGTGCCAGTAGCAAAGGAGTCCTCCCCCACCATCATTTCTAATATTTAAAAGATTTTGGAGAGGTATAGCTGAGCTCTTCTGATTTTCACTTTCATCAT
>NW_005841959.1:1459095-1461057 GCF_000455745.1 Alligator sinensis | reverse complement strand
TAGGGAAGAGGAGCCGTGTTGTCAAATACCTTGTTTCAAGGCTGCAGAAGGCAGCTAGCTGTACTTTTCATTCAGTATGCTAAAAGGTCAACTTTCTGCCTGATTTCTTCTGGGAATTTGAACTGACATTTAATTCAGTGCCGTTTCTCTTTTATGTGGCCTCATGCTGTGAATTTGCCTCGTTGGAACATGCAGGAGATGCAGCTGTGAATTAAATGTATTTAAAAATCCCACGCAGCAATTAAACCATAAAGCCAAGTCAAGAAGTTGAGGGATGTGCCAGAGATATGATCAGACATTCTAGGAGAGGCCAAAAAGGAATGAGAGTTTGTTTGCATTTTTTTTTCTTATTAAAGTTTTGTAGCTAAGTGAATTACTGTATTATATCTGCGTAGCCTTCTTATGGCTCAGCTACACTGTCCACATGCAGTACATTTTATAACGCTGTTTATGAATGAACTTAAATAAAATCCTTTAAAACATGTGAACGCTTGAGGTGGGGGGGAGCTAGTTTTGTGGCTGGTTTGCAATTCGGAAGTGTTTCAATACTTATAAGCAGAAGGTGTCATTTTGACCCAAGTCTATACCATATACAAATTTTGCGTATCGCTATACGGTGTGGTATATGATGCCATCTTTTAAACTGTATTACAGTAACATATCCCTTTTCTGGGACTTCGTGTTATAGCTCTCCTCTCAAATGTAAGTTAGGCTGAGAACAGGTTTGGGGGCACAGATCTATTGAGAACTGAGACAGGAAACAAGAATCAGTTATATGAAAGGTCCTTGACCTCTTATCACTGAGGAATTGGTTGCAGACATCATTGTTTGATCCAGGATTCCACAAGACCCTGAAGTGAAATTGCTTTGGCAGAAGTGGAGGGGATAAGCTTTGGAAGGCAAATAGATCAGTGGACAAGTAACAGCTGGAGGGGTTGGCTCACTAAGCTTTAACAACTGAGTAGTAGTCTTTGCCCATGACAGAGAGCACAGTATAAAATGTTGAATGTCCAAAAGAAGCAAACACTATACAGTACTTAGCTGCTGACATTTGCCTGCATTTCCAATATTAACAGAAACTTTTAAAATGTATTTATGCCTTTCCTCAGTGTTGCAGAAGCCAAAAAAGCACACAAAAGCCAAGTTTTCTCAAAAAAGACACTGATCCCAGGATTACAGCGAACCATCTCTGTACGTAGATCAATGGACTCCAGATTTATAGATGAAGACAAATAGTAATCCTTCTTGAATCACAAGAGAATGCTACCTTTTTGACATCACTGTTTTATTTTTTCAGTGATCAGTGTTCTTCACAGGAAGTATAAAAGGACAACTCTTCAAAATGTGTTCAGCAATAAATGACAGTAAAATAAGACAGGGGAGTCTTATTTTAATTGGGCAATAGTGTACCATCTTTCAAATAAAGAAGAATTTGTTAAAAGTTGCATTTATGATAGATTAACAAAATTAAGAAAAAACAACCCTGACATGTTTATTTTGGCCTTGTGACAGCAGCTGTAAGGGTGTTGTAATAACCTTGTGCTCTACTTCAAAGCAAAAAAGGTGAAAGGCAATGTAAATTGTATTGTTTGAAATTAGGTCAGTGCAGTGCACTGTAAAGGAATACTTTAATTTCTAATTATTGGCAAGTAAGTATGTGTTGCTGGGTTTTTTTTATTACCACCTGACCCAATTTGTTATTCTAAACACACACACATCTGGTTCATGCTGCATTTTCAAGTAAAGGCAATAGTGGGTGGGGGAAGGGCTGTGGAATTCGCTCTAATGTAGTCACAAATTATAAGGAATGTAATAGTTTAGAGTGTTGCGCAGTTGCATGCTCAGATTCTCAGCTGTGAAGCTTAGCAACGAATAAATGCGGAAGACTAAATCTGAGAAATGTACAAGTGGCAGAATGAACAAAATCAACAACAAATTAAACGGTATGAAAGGTATTAAGTA
>NW_005841959.1:1458754-1459064 GCF_000455745.1 Alligator sinensis | reverse complement strand
AGGAATGCTCTAATAAAGATTGTTTTCCTATCTCGCTTACTATCAGTGTTGCTGAAAGTTAATGCAAGCTGTATTCGCTATAGAATGTCAGTATATAGCCAAGAGGCTTTTTTGGCTTTTTAGTTTTGGGGATTTTTTGTAAAATGTCCCATATATCAATGCACCTAAATACTAAACCACAAAATTTCTGCTGTCCCATTGTTATCCTTCTCCTATTCAGAAATTTTGCTTAATCAGATATAATCGTCATCTCTGAGGACTGAGTTTAAACTACTAAATTCATTTGCCAACAGACACCATAAAAAAAAAA
>NW_005841959.1:1445462-1458723 GCF_000455745.1 Alligator sinensis | reverse complement strand
CTGCTGAAGTAACAAGGTATTATTGTGCAAGTCACCAGGGAATATAGGCATCCCCATTCAGGCCTGACTGTTCCTTTCCTTTTTGGTAAGCTAGGGAGGGGTGGTCCTGAGAAATATATGTCTTGTGAGTCTAGCTGTCGTGTAATTTTGTTTTGTAAAAAGTTCTTCAAAACCTTAGCAATTACATAAGCTGATATAAATGAACAGACAACTTCAAAGGTGCTCTTTTATGGGCATGCAAAATGTAAAGGATTAGTTGTGCTTTTGGGCACAGTTTTCTTTCCCTGTGAAATTTCCAATGATTATATGTCCCATGTTCCCCTTCTTTCCTGTCTCCTTTCTACTGTCAGATCTTTAGAAAAGCACCTCGTAGCTCTCCTTTTGGTTTTGCACATACTCTATTCCCCTTGGTTTCCTTCAAGCGTTGCTGTTCAGAGGGCTTATGCCACACTCTTCATATCTCTCTGACCTATAAGCTTTAGAGGGACTTGTTCATCAGAGTTTGAAACTCTGGCAAACATTTTGTTGCAGATCTATTTAAGGTGCTTCTATGTTCTGAAGCATGGTTGAGCCTGGACAGAATCGCTGAGCTAGTGTTTCACTTCAGATGGTGTTCACAATAAGCCGACGTACACACAAACCCTCCCCCATTGGCCCAACCCCCAAGCTCACAATTAAATGGCCTTTGAAAATGGCAGAGGCTTATGGAGAATAGTCTCAATGGATTCTAACCTTTCCTTGAGCTGCACTTGTGTGCAGAATTGTTGATAACTTTCCACACTGAAAATGTTGAGGAAGAGGCAACACTTTCTAGCTGGAGTGAAAGAGCTGCAGCCTTCTTGTGTTCCGCATATAAAGTACCAGCAAAATCTGCCTTTACTCTTTAAAGGCACTGAATCTTTCCAGAGCTCTCAGCAACTGAAGTTCAGGGATTCCTTCAAACACTCACTTTTTTGCCCAAACAAGGAGGATACTACTGGTTCCAGAGTCCAGTCCTTGCAGTCTTCCAGGGCATGAGTTTTGTAGTTGCAGCTGAACTGCCATTGATCATATAAACCTGATACAAACCAGTTAACCCAGTGAGTAGTCATGGCATAGGTAAGGCAAAGAAATGAGCTACCATGGATACTAACTTGACATTCGTCCCCTAAAGAAAAGGGTGTTTCTTTCAGGTCAGAGTGAGGTCCTTGACAAGGCAAATAGGGGGGGTTTATTTGTTCTTTAGATTCCTGCTTTGAGTGATTAACTTCTGAATAAACTAAAGAAATCAGTTTTTAGTAAAGGCTGAATCTCTCAGTAGTTATAGGAATAGCATTTAAACACACTAAAGAGGATCATGCAGTTCAATAGCCTGGGGATGCTTGTATCCAAAATACATAACATCAATAAGAATTTAATGTTTCCCTGGATTTATAAAAGTAAGGCAAATTTGACTTTCAAGACCTTCTTAGTAAAATTGAATGTAGGGAGATTAGTGAAAACACGGTCGCACCGTTTTCAGCTTTTAATCTTCTTGTGCTGAACTGTATGGGTACTCAGCACCTTACAGGATCAAGCTGTAATATAAATCAATAAAAAGGTGAACTCACATGTAATATATGCAGTATTTAGGTTTTGAAGGCATGCCACAGCTTCTTATAGCTAAGAATGATTTCTTTGTCCTTCTGGCCAATAAAAGTATATGATTTCAGGATGCTTGTTCAATATTTGTTTGCAACACTTTCCTTAGATATAAAGTGGATTTAAAAAAAAAAATATGTGAAATCGGTGCTTTTGAAAGCTGCCAGGTTGACAGCCACAGAGAATAAAATATTCTGTTTTATTAGCAGAACAGTCAGAGACTACCAAACTTATTTCACATGGAAAATTAGGGATTTGTTTTCAGAGAGAAATGTATCCCAGGTTTAAATCCATGAGTGAATTTACTCCTATTATTTTACTTGATTTGACATGCTAACCAGTGGCGCACACTCTATTCAGACACCCTGAATGTACCTGAACATACATGTCAGGTGGCATTCTAGATAATGGAGAGACATGGAGGAATATCCTCCACTGACAGAACAGGAGAGAATTGTAGTCTCAAGGACAACCAACAGTAAAGCAGATTCCTCATACTACCCACCAGTGTCTCAGCCTGGTTTACGGAAGATATCTCTTTATGAATCTTAACTTCTGTGTTAACATGGTGAGAAGGTTACCAAGCTGTGTTAAACTGTGGGGAAACAGGCCAAGAGTATCTCATTCATTTTGTGTACACTATTAATATTGAAAAGCCATCATGGCCAGGTACAGATATTACACTTTTACCAGTGTAAGTGATTGGAAACCGGTCTATACCCCTAACAGAACAGAAGTTAAGCACATACGGACTGGTTTAAAAACTGATTTAAACTACGTGCTTATAGAAAACTGCGTAAGTTAGATAGATTCTGCCTTGGGTTCTTTGAATGTCCATACCTAGCCTGTGGGGGTCACAGTTTATGGACACTTAACTTAATTTGATTTTTAACTGTGGACTTGAAGGTTAAGGATTATTTTATGGAGTTGTTAAAGTCCTGAAGTTCCCACAGTAAAGTTCTTTCCCAATGAAGATTCCCCTTCAAAACTATTCACCTTCAAATAGAGGCTTTTTATAGCCAAACTCATGCAATTAACGTATTGATTCCATAAAATATATTTCCAATTTTATCCTTTTTTCCCCTTGTAAATGCAGTTTAACTGTATCCAGCATCACAGATTCTGTTTTATTCTCTCTGCATTTCTCCTACCTTTATTACCCATTGTAGGGAGTCCAGGAAATCGGACAGATCTGAGTCAGATCCACAGGATTTCATCAACTCCTTCATTGTAGGTTACCTATTTTCTGCTTTAAAAAGGCACCCAATCAATCTCAATTCATCTTATGTGCTTCAAAGCGCCTCCTATTGCACTGCTCATTTCCACCCCAGCAGAAAGCAAGACCTTTGTAGCATTCCCATTTTCTTCTCACTCTTTCACCATCTCTGACCTCTATTGTTATAAAGAGGAAGAGATACTGAGATCACTCAGGAATAGTTTGTTTAAAACTTCACTTCCAACTAGTATGCATTGTATCCTTGCATTTTTTTCTGTAGATATTGTCTGTGATCTCTCAGTCTTGTTCTTTGCTGTGACTTCAGAGCCTAACCTGGAAATCATTACCAAGAAACAAGCGGAAAGTAAAGTTCAGCCACTAAAATGTTCACTTGTCAAACAAACATCCTTTCTTTTAAGCAGAAAGCTAAATCAGATAGGAAGCATGCCATTTCACTGTTTTAAAGGAGCCCCATTACCATTTTTGCCTTGTCTTATACTGGTCCTCTAAAAGATGTGAAGGACAAATTCAATAAGGGCTCATACTCTGGAACATAGTCATATCAAGGTTTTCCAAAGCGCAGTGTGGGATACAAGAGGGTTCAGCATGCTCTCCAGGCCTTGATGTGCAGTCTCTGGAAGTTGATAAGAGTCAGTTCACTGATATCAATTATCTTTGTTTCAGGTCCTGCAAAGGCTAACCGCAATTTGGCTCTTTCAAGCGTTGTGCTTTTCCTTGTGTGTTTTTATAGCCATCTATTGGTTGTAGAAGAGACAAAATGACTTTTCAATATCAGAGTTCTTTGATGGCAATTTATATGTCCATATGTTTAATATCCTCTAGTTGCAGATCATTAAATATATAGCCTCTGGATACATATATTGCTACACCCCCCTAACATTGTGTTTTGTAGGTTTTCTCACACGATGCCTTGCTTTTTGGCAAGGCTGGAGGCTGTTAGCTTCAGAAATTGTCCATTGAGCATTGTTATTGTATTGCCAGTTTTCAAAATTCCTGTTCACTTTTTGTGAGCATGCCCAAAGGCATGGCTTCTTCAAATTTAGCTGGAGCTGCTAGGGCCAGAGAAAGGACTCACGAGTCCCAAGAAACAGTGGTAGCAGGAGCAACAGCAGCAGCAACATCAGTGTGTGGGATACAGCATGATGTTCTAAGAGGCAGTATAAGCAAACTGGGGGCAGCTTAGCAGAATGTACAGGCAGTCCTCGGACATACGACACAATTGGTTCCTGAAAACTGCATCTTAAGTCGAAACGTTGCAACTTGGAACCGATTTTCTCATGAGAAACAATGTTATAAATGGAGTATTGGTTCCTGAACCAAGGCCCGATACCCTATTTTCACCAAAAATACCCTAGAATTTTGTACTCGATCAATTATAGATGAGTAATATAGCCGCATTAATGCATTTATATTGTAAATAGCAATCATATTGATTTGGAAGGACTTCTTTGAGGTGACTTTGCTGGACTTTTTGAAGGGCTCTTGGTTGGACTATTTGAAGGGTTCTTGGCTGGGGTCTTCTCAGGAGTCTTGGCTGCAGGTTTTTCTGGAGTCTTGTCTGCTTTCTTAAAGAAAGTGTCCAAAGAAGTTTGGACAGATGCTCTCCAGGGAGGTGGGTGACACAGCGAACTTGTTTGCTGTTATGGCGTCACATGGGATCAAGCGTTCTAAAGTCGAGACTGATGTGAGAAAGTTGAAATGGTGTCAATTTATAAACATTGTAAGTGTGAAACATTGCAACTCAAAACGTTGTAAGTTGAGGACTGCCTGTAATGCGAATGTTTGTACAGCCCTTTTAAGTGGGACATATGATGACAACTATTACATATTATAGATTTCATCCCATATACCTTGTGAGGTATGGAACATTTGGAATAGAACAGGTAAAAAAATTCATAAATGTCAATAGCTAGTCAAAATCTCTATACCAGTGTTGCTCAACCTTTTTGCCCAGCAGGTCAAATGGGGCATAAGCTGTGTAGGGGGCAGTGACAGCCTGGCCCCTATTCAGCTGCCCAGGGGAAGGGGGCTTGGCCTGGCCTGGCCCCAACCCAGCTTCTGGGGAGCAAAGGGAGGGAGCATGATCTAGCCTTGATCCAACCTTCTCACGGGAAGGGGTTTGGCCTGGCCCCAATCTGACTGTGCAAGGGGGAAGGGAGGGTAGCCCAATCCCAGCATGCAGCAGGGCTTGGGTATTTGGCCACAGGGGGAGGATTGTGGTATTAATTGCCTCTCCTTCCCTACCGCCAAATTTGCCAGCCCATGGGGAGCCCTGTGGGTCAGATGCTATAGCTCCATAGACTCCATTTTCCCCCAGGCCATAGATTAACAAAATTAAGAGCACGTCTGCTGTATACATTTACAAAAACATCCAAAAAACCCCTGACTGAACTTTTAAAAAATATCTGTGATACAGTGAGCAACACTAATTTGAGGGAGTGATGTGTGGTATGCTATTTAAAATGAAGAACGTTTTTTAAAAAATCACTTACTGTCATTAGAAATCGGCTCCAAAATGAACATCTGAATAACTACAGCCTACGTGTATTAACTTAGTTTTTGGATCTAAATTTTGCAATTTGAACCCATCCCTAAGTATAATGTACCAGTCCCACAGCTAGCATTATAAGCAGACAAGCATTATAAGCTATCAAGCATTGGTCACAATTCCTGTTCTAGTGCCCATCGGAGACGTATGGTAGGCTGTATTCTTGGACAGAGAGAGATGTGGAAGCTGGACTACTCATTACACAATATGGAACGTGGACATTTATTTTTCCAGGCAATTTTGTCTATCATGAAAACATGAATTCTGGTGACTGGCTAGGAAAAAGAGAAATCCCTTTTAAGTTTAAACATATTTCACATAATCCTACCATTATCTCCAGCACGCTCTCATATACCCTGCACTGTGAATAAATAATAATTGAATTTTACACCTGCTAAATATGAAAATCTGTTTAAAGAAAGATTTCAACTGAAAAAAAAATGTCTGTTTTAAGGCCATTTGTAACTATTTTACTCTAAAAGCCTTCATGTTTTATCTTTTAGCCATGAGACACAAACCACCTGCTGGGATCATCCCAAAATGACTGAGCTCTACCAGTCTTTAGGTAAGAAAGATTTATTTTTGCAATTAAATGAATTGTTAAGAATAAAGATTTCCTGGGTACAACAGACGTTAAAGCTTAGTGAAAGTGAGACACATTACAGGCCATCCTGGAATTAAGATCAGGTTTTATTCAGAGCAACATAGAAAGAAAATTAAAATCTTTAATTTAAATATCAATAAATGCATGGAGTCTGGGATATGTAGTGGTCTAATTCATAAATATGTAATGCAGGTGCCTTTTGCAGATTCTTTACCTAGAAAATTTGAACCCAGACATCTGAAAAACAAAGTAGTCCCAAGCCTTTATACAGCCTGTCTATCTATATGGCAAAGACAAAGAGAAAAAATAAGCCAAGATACTATTAAGTTGATATTTGGCTGGTTGAAGGCCAGTCTAAATCATTTGCCAAATATTTTACCATATATTCTTTTGGCAATGTTTTTAATACTTGGTACTCATGGTAACTGTTATGATGTCATTTTGAGAATACAAATTTCTTGCCTTGCCTACTGTAACTTCATACATGCCTGTTGGCTGCTTTTTTTGTTTTGGGAAATTTTTGTTGTTTTCTCTCTGTGTGTGTATGTGTGTGTGGTTATATATTTGGGCTTTATTAACAGGGGCACAGCTGTGACAAAGTGGGTTTTTCCATGTGCCAGCATGGGCCATCTTTCAGAGTTCAACTTGTTGGTTTCTACCCGATTTTAATGGTCACTGTTGATATCAATTAGGGGACATCATCAAAAATGAACATTTTTTTCCACTTAAAACAGAAATTCATAAATATTTTACACTTGTATAGAAACGTATATAACAATGCAGTTTGCAGTGCAAAAATAGAGATAGGCGGCACTTCTCTTTAGAATATAATAATGTGTGGCATTTTTATAAATATTGTAAAATAAAACTGTATGCATAAAAAAAACCCCAGTGCATAAATTACAGTTAACTGAGGGCACAAGTCAAACAAGTGTTTTCTGGCCATTTAGATAGAACATAATACCAGTGTCACCTCCTTAATATTTCCATTCCTCAAATGAATGGTTTACAACATTTAGGACAAATAATGAATATGTTTCTGAAATGCAAATTCCTTTTAGTGATGCATTGGTCTCTACACAGTTTGGAGCTTATCAGAACGATATTCATACTATCCAGCTTCTTTGGTGTGGAAATCACATGAAATTCCTCATATTGTTGCTGGTCAGGCCTGAAATACCATGGAAACAGCTTTTCTTGTGGTATTTCCTCCAGTTCAGCTGGGTTACTGTTGAAAACAAGAGCTAAAGAGGTACATATAAATGAAAAGAAAAAATGTTCTGCTTTAGTTTAATTCAAGGGGGTGGGTGTGGGTTCATGCCAGTTCTTATTTTAACAATGCTTGTCCACCACCATGAATATTAAGTGTTAAAACTCTTTTTAAGACAATGACTCCTTTTACTTCCAATTTATTTCCAATGTTTTGTTTTGTTTCTCCCATGGGAGCTATCTTTTAATTTTCCTTCCTTTCTTTCCCCATTTAAATAACTATATTAAATGAATAGGTGTGAGACGCACATTTTGGGTATCTCTAAAATGGCAGTTACCTTCTTGGCAAATATTTTACCTCTGCTTGGGATGATGGGGCAAAAGTCCTGATTACTTTGATACCCTGTAGATTTTAGGTTTGAATACCTGATTTGTATGTATTTTTAGGATTAAACCAGGTGGTGGCATATGGGAATAAAATAGGCCTGGAACAAGGTTTTCTTTATACATCCTCCTGTATAACGAAGCACTGACAAAATGCTGCTGAGGAACCTGCAGAGGTTTTTCGAATTGGGTATATTCATCACAGCGTAACTCGTAAAAATTGTATAATACAAGCATAACCCATTTACTCTTGAATAGAACCCTTAATGTGTTTTCTGTGCTTTGCTTTGCCTCAGGTCAAATCTGGTAATAATGGGATGTTTGAAGTCTTTTCAGACTGTTAGGTAACATTTTATGTGAAAAAATACTATTAGAGTAGATTTTGCATTGCATACTTGTTAGCTCCTATTATTTTCCCCCACATAAAGATCTAAATTTTGTTTCTCATTCATGTGAAGGAGTTTTACTAGAGAACTTCAGCTGTTTTCTTTCAGGCTACACGGTATTGTAAAAGTACAGAAGAACATATGGATTTCATAATCCAGGTACATACAATAGGATAATTGAGACCAAGCCCATCTCCCCTGTCAGAGTTTTCCTGGCCATTTTTCAAATTCATACCTTTCGCTTCAGGGAACAATCTTTCTGAATGATGTAGCTCATTCTCATTGTACATCCAAAATGTTGACTGATGAGATGCCTTTCCATAAAGGTAGCACATTTTTATTTTGGTTCTAATACATCATAACTTGTGAGACAATCCTTTTGTTTAACCTACCTTCTTGTGAATTTCTGAGGGTATAATTGTTTGCAATGACTGAAGAAAAAATAACACACATCTTGGGACATGTCTCCTCTTATGGCCTTCATCTACAAAGGACATATAGGTAAAATGGGAAGCAGTAGGATTTGGGGAGGAGGTTGTTAACCCATTTTCCTCATAGATTCTTGAAAGTTAATAAATAAATTTTTGACCCATGACAGGATTTCCAAGTTCCAGAATGTATTTCCTTTAGTATTTTTCTAATATTGCCAAGGACATCTGTTTCTTGTTTTGGATGCTTGCAAAAATTAAGATAAAGTGACTATTTATAGTTAGCTTTAGTTAGACAATTACATTATACAGCTAATAAACATGGGAACATGGTACTGTCAGAAAAGATCAGCTTGCTTGCCCTTCTAGTCAAGTATCCTGTCTTTTCCGAGGACACAGAAAAATCCCATAGTAGGTAATTATAGAATAGCCTGCCCACAAGGGAAGTTTCTTCCTAACTGCTTCAAGCTCATGCACTGAAGCATTGCAGTCTAATAATGATAATTGGTAATAATTGTAATATATTTGGTTTGAATTTTAACAAGGATGTAATACATCTCCTATTTCCCTCATTGGTGGTTGTTTCAGGTAAAGATTCTTGCTTGTGAGTTATTTTTAAGAGCTTTTGCTAGACTATTTTTCCCATTATTTAAACAAAGTACACATTTCATCACTGAGAGATTTCTTATTTATTTCATTAAGTGCCTGTTCATGGCCCTAGATGTGGTATTTTTCACTCTTCTTGTAAAGTTACCATGTCTCATAAGCAGCCTATCAACACTAAATGGCTTTTTTGTTTGTTTCATAATCACATTAAAGTGGCACTAAGTAGCTGAGATAATGACCTCAGCTACATCACTTAAATTGCTACTAGATGTTCATCCTTTAGTTATGTAAATTCAGTATGTGGGAAAAGCTAATACTGTAATGGAAAAGGTAGTAAAAATTAGTGATGCATGAATCTAAAAAGGTTTAGAGGTATGATTCAGATAAACATTCCAGTTTGGATGCACATCACTAAAGACAAGTGTCTGCCCCGCTCTCCATTATTCCAGCAACTGTTTTAACTGCTTTCCATTCCACTTCTTCACCTTGTTACCGCTTTAAGCCTATTACTCACTCACCCTCCAATTTAGATTTTCCCACTTCTCAAAATCTCTGGTTTACCTTTGCTATCTTCCAGAATGCAAGAAGCAGAACTTTTCAAAGGAAAAAAAAAATTGCTTAATTCTTCAAGATTATTTTTTTAAATGGAACATTACATTGAAAGCAGACTGGGTGTTCTTCAATTGCAGAAGGCAGGGTAGATTTGCACCTTATAGACTAAATCAGAGATGTATAGTATAAGCTTTAAGGCTAGGGACAGAAATTACACATCGACTGATTTAACTTGTAGGATTACCATATTTCCAGGAACAAAAAAGAAGACACCTGTGGGAGGGGAAGAGGGGGAGGGGTATATGACTGGGGGGACAGTGATATGCCTGTGCCCTGCCCCTCACTCCTAAGCCCCTGCCCCCCCAGTGCTTCCAGTGCCCCTCACTCCCGACCCACAGCCCCTGCCCATGGCCCTGCCAGTGCCTTTCACTCCCGACCCAGAGCCCCCAGCCCCAGCCCTGCTACCTACGTAGTTACTGCCTGTGTGTGTGCACATGCACACATGCACACACACACTTCCTGGGGCCCGCGTGCAGAGCCAATCACCTTGCCTGCTGCTCCCAGCCCCAACTATGCAAGCTGCTCATGCCTGGGAGGATTGCCCCTCACTCCCGACCCACAGCCCCTGCCCATGGCCCTGCCAGTGCCTTTCACTCCCGACCCAGAGCCCCCAGCCCCAGCCCTGCTACCTACGTAGTTACTGCCTGTGTGTGTGCACATGCACACATGCACACACACACTTCCTGGGGCCCGCGTGCAGAGCCAATCACCTTGCCTGCTGCTCCCAGCCCCAACTATGCAAGCTGCTCATGCCTGGGAGGATTAGAGGCAAAGCAAAAACCTGGATATCTGTTTGCATTTTGAAAACCCACCCAGACACAAGGACACTGGGCCAAAAAATAGGACGTCCAGAAAAACCTGGACGTATGGTAACCCTAGTTTAAGTGAGCAGAAACTTGCTTAAACTGTAACAGAACATAAGTTCAGTGCTCATAAATTGGTTTCAAAATGGCTGAAACCAGTTTGAGATAAACCTGGTTGGATGTAGTATCAGACCTAAGTGACTGAGGTCAAACCAGTTTAATGAACTTCTGTCCCAGACCCCTTCCTAGTTTAAGTTAACCCAGAGTCCACTAGCATCCCAGCATGCACTGTAGCCCTGGGCTGGGCTGTGCTCTCTGCTCCAGTGGAACAGGGCTGGCCTCACCCCTCTGCTCTCTAGCCCGAGCAGGGGTGGGAGCATGGCCAGATGCTGGCTCCCCTAAGGTGAATGAAGGAGGGAAGATGCTTATTCCCTGCCTCCCTCCCCTGTCCCATAGCACAGACCCCAGCAGGGGTCTGCCAGGCAGGGACATAGCAGCTCACTGCCAGGCATTTCTCCACTTGCTGCTCCAGTGGCGGGGGTATGGCTAGCCCTGGCAGCGCTGTGAAGTGAACAGAGGTCTGGTTTTAATTCCCCTCTCCATCCTGTGTCCCAGTGGTATGGACGCCAGCTGGGGTCTGCCTAGCTGAGGCACAGCAGCCTGTATCAGGGTCATCCCCCCCACACACACTACTGCAGGGGTGGGGGATGGCCAGGTGCTGCTGGCATGTCCCCCTGTAGCAAAGTGGGCAGAGAGGGGTTTTATTTCCTGCCCCCCTGGGACTCCAGCCAGGGTCTGCCTGGCCAGGGCATAGCAGCCCCTGTCAGGCATTCCCCCAATCATTGCTGCTGGACGGCAGGGTGTGTAGCCAGCCCCAGCAGTAGCCTCAAGTGAACTGGCCAGGGAGAGGGTTTAATTCCCTAAACCCTGTCTCACTAGTATGGACCCAAGCTGGGGTCTGCCTGGCAAACCCCCCTCACTGCTGTTCACTTGAGGAGGGCTGGGGGCATGGCAAGATGCCAGCCAGCATGGCCGATTGAGGGTGGGGGTGGAAGTACATACCCCAGCTGTGGTCCTTAGGGGGCAGAGAGGGGAGGGGGAAGAAGCTCACTCCTGGCCCCTTTGCCTCTGAGGGCCATGCTGGCCAGCATCTGGCCATGCCCCCCTCCCCTGCCACTACAGCAGTGAGGAGGGAGCATCAGACGCATCCCAGCTTGGGTCTGTGCCAGTGGGACAGGGATGGGGGGGAATTAAACCCCCACCCTGGCCAGTTCACTTGAGGCTGCTGCCAGGGCTGGTGACGCATTCCACCTCCCCCCAACGTAGCTTCCCTGCAGCTGAGGGCACACTCTAGCACCCCCAGCTTCTGGCCTGAGCTACTGCAGGCATGTGTCTGCATTTCCTGAGTCAAAAGTGAATGTTTACTCACTTGCAAATTCATTCAATTTATGCAGGTTAGTCCAAGCTGTAAAGATTGAATCAATTCAGGTGCCGGCTTTTTGAATGTCTATCCATAGCCTAATAAGCAGCAACTTACTTCATCAGATGCTGCTGCTTACGACATCTTATGCTATCCGTTTCTGATTTAGTTACTCTATAAGGTGCAGATCTACCCTGACTTCTGCCTGATTTAAGACTAACATAGCTAACTGCCTCATTCTGGAATTAGTCAGTTATGGAACTAAAGCTTTAAACTGATATCTAAAGTTACATCTGCACTTTGTTACAATGCCCCAGTAAAACTTGCTTTATTGGGTATAAATGTTTTGCTGACTGGTATTACTCTTCTCCAAGACATCCATGTAATGAATGCAAGATTTTCCTCAAGATACATTAATGTCACCATAAACAGGAATTGCAGCTGATAGATGCAGTCAGGAATGTTGACATATGCATCTGTTTATCTCTTTGGCTAGGGGCAGACATTACACATAAACCGGTTTAAGTGATCAGAAACTGGTTTAAACCCGTAACAGAACAGACGTTCAGTGCACATAAAACAATTTGAAAATGGCCGAAACCAGTTTGAGATAAACCTGGTTCAATGCAGTATCAGACTTAACTGATGTGGGTCAAACCAGTTTATACAATCATAGTATCATAGTAGCTAGGGTCAGGAGGGACCTGAACAGATCATCTAGCCTCCCCCCCTGCCACAGGCAGGAATGAATGCTGGGGTCACAAGACCCCAGACAGGTGATCATCCAACCTCCTCTTGAATTTGCCCAAGGTAGGGGCAAGGACCACTTCCCTAGGAAATTGGTTCCAGATTTTGGCCACCCTAACTATAAAATATTGCCTTCTGATCTCTAACCTAGACCTGTTCTCCATCAGCTTATTACCATTGTTCCTCACCACCCCAGGTGGTGCTGGGGAGAAAAGGGCTCTGCCTATTTGCTGATGATCTCCCCGGATGAGTTTGTAGGCAGCCACCAGGTCCCCCCTCAGCCTCCTCTTGCTGAGGCTGAACAGGTTCAGGTCCCTCAGTCTCTCCTCGTAGGGCCTGTTCTGCTGCCCTCTCACCCTCTCTCTGAACTCTCTCCAGGCTGGCCACCTCCTTTTTAAATTGCAGTGCCCAGTACTGGACGCAATACTCCAATTGCGGCCTGACCAATGTCGCATAGAGGGAGAGTATCACCTCTCTGGACCGGCTTGAGATACATCTTTGGATGCATGACAAGGTATGGCTGGCCATGCTGACTGCGGTCTGGCATTGGCGGCTCGTGTTCATCTTGGAGTCAATAATGACTCCAAGATCCCTTTCCGCCTCTGTGCTTTCAAGAAGGGAACTCCCCAGCCTGTATATATGCTGTGGATTCCTTCT
>NW_005841959.1:1443673-1444655 GCF_000455745.1 Alligator sinensis | reverse complement strand
TCTTGCAGGGGCCCTACATTGCCTGGTGCCCTCTTCTTGCTCCCAATGTACTTGAAAAAGGACTTTTTGTTGTCCTTAATCCTGGACGTTAGCCTGAGTTCCATCTCTGCCTTCGCCTTCCTAATAGCCCTCCTGCACTCACGAGCCAAGGAGGAGTACTCCTCCTTGGTGATAGCTCCTTTCTTCCACTGGTTGTATGCCCCCCTTTTAGTCCCCAGGCATTGCTGAATGCCCTTGCTGAGCCAAGGGGGTTTCTGAGCACTCTTACCCCCCTTTGCTTCTCTCAATGTCTGTCCGAGACCCCTTCTTGGTTTAACTTAAACCAGAGTCCCCCAGCATCCCGGCATGCTCTCTGGGCTGGGCAGGGCTGTCTGCTGGAGCAGAGCAGGGTTGGCCCTGCCCCTCTCCTTCCTAGCCAGAGCACTATCACTGCTCCCATTGGCTGAGGGACTGCAGCAGCTTCCAGGCTCCCCCCTCCCCTGCACCCCCTTCCCTGCTGGTTGTTCAAGCAGGGATCTCCCCTCCCACCCCTCTTCCATGGCAGGGACCCCAGTACAGGGACCCAGCATCTGACCGTGCCCCTACTCCTCCCTGTGCTAGCTAATGCTGAGAGGTATCTGTGTGGGTTTCCAATTTAGCTGGAACAAAGGGCAGACAGCTAGTGACTTGCAAATGCACCTTGCAGAAAAGAAGAGCTTGGAACTAATGAGGGCTTGATGGTCTGTTAAACTGGCTGCAGTCTGTCAGTCTTCAAGAAGGGACATCGAATGGTGTTAGAAATCACCTAGTTTGCAGACAGTCTGAAGAAGCAGGGAGACAGAAATTGGAAAGCCCAGTATCAGCAGAGCCAGTGTCTAGCAACACTCCTGCCCCTTGAGCAGGGAGCAGTGAAAAGCCTGGGACTGCAGGCAGGGAAGGGGTTAAAACCTCATCTTAATCCTACTGGTGCCTTGCCATGCCCCCCACTCCCCTCAGTTCAGCA
>NW_005841959.1:1423768-1443647 GCF_000455745.1 Alligator sinensis | reverse complement strand
CTGCTCTAGCAGCCCCAGCTTCTAGCTTGAGCCACTGCATTTTTTCAGTCCAGAGGGTATGTCTCTGCAGTTACAAACTGATTCAGCCTAGGCAACTTAGACTAAGCTGCAAAGATTGAATCAGTTCAGGCTCAGGCTTTTTGAATGTCTCTCCTTAGCTTTTGGGTTCTCCCCTAATTCAAAGTAAAGTGATACTGGAAAGATAAAAGCTACCTGCAGCCCTTGCCGCTAGAACATACCTCTACTTGGTACCCTTTTTTGCATTTATTTTTTATATTTTACTTTTTTTTTTTTAACTTCTTTATTACACACGTGTAATACAATAAGTTTCTAAGTTGCTTTATATTAAATCAGGAAGGCGTAAGGGGGCTGTTGGGTCCTTTGTCAGGCTTATGGCAGTGGCCTTCAGGTTGCCCATGTTATCTATTCTGCCCAATAATGTGTAGGGCTGGGTGGGTGGGAGTGGTGTGTGTGTATGGGGATGCACGCATGAGAAACACATGTGCCCCAGAGGCTGTGGATGGTAGGGGACTCCATGAACTATTGTGGGGCAGCACATGTCCTCTCACCCAAGATGCTGGCCTGATACTGGATTGCAGGGCTGAGGGCAGCAGGGGCTTGGTGAAGGATGGCAGGAAGGGCAAGTGGACAGGCAGTAGGCAAGGTGGGCAGCAGGTAGGGCTGCCTGCACAGGAAGACTAGCCCCAGCAGCAGTTTGTCACCACCCAACACCACCTGGCCTCCCATGCCCTCACCCTAGAGAGTGGTAGCTATGGCTGGGGGGTGCTGCAGCTTGGCCTCCAGCCCCAGAAGGTTGTGATAGTGAAGCCCCTGGCACACAAGTCAGGCCCACCAGCCATGCCACCTTCTTGCTAAACACCACCGCCTTGCCGTTGGCCCAGCCCTTTGTGCCCCCCTTCTGGCCTGTCATGCTGCCTGGCAGTACATGCTGCTGCTGTCCCGGGGATTTTTATCCTGCTGCCCTATCTGGCCAGTTCCAGCTCCGGGAGTAGTTGCAGGGGAGCGTGGGCCCAGCCCTGCTGCCCCGCCTACAGGATTAGTTGCCACTGAAGTTCCCTGATGGCTCTCACCTGGCATGAGCAGTGGGGAAGGGCAGGGTATGTGTGTGTGTTTGTATGTGGGGCACCCCCCTGACTACAGCGCCCTAGGTGGTCACACACAACCCTCACCCCAAAGGTCAACTCTGCCATTCACATTCGCTCAAATGGTGATTCCAAACTGTTTGTCTGCAAGCCTAATCTTTTTTACCGTTGACTTATATTTGTTTTATTTGCTAGTGGGCACTTCTCCAGTGCAGATTTCCTGTACCACTTGTGGTGCCTTACATGCTACTGAATTCTTGATAAAGTTGCTATGTCATTCTGTAAGCCAATGGGTGTGAAACTCATTTTGCCTAGCAAGCCAGATGAGCATGTGGGCTATGTCCACAGTCCACATAAGAGGCATGGAGCTGGTCCGTGGGCTGGATTGGGCTCACAGACTGGCCACTAGTGCTGGATTCAACAAGTAGAGCTAATCTGGTATAGGTACCATGAGCCTCCCAGACCAACCCCGTGGGCTGCATACCACTTACACAATGGAACTAACTTGATTGCTGCATGGTGAGTGTGCTGGATCCAGCCCCGCACACTGTGTGCACTCCTTGGGGCTGGTCCAGTATGCAGGTCCTGTCCAAGACCTACAGTGGCACAGCAGGCCAAATGATGGAGCTTCAGCGGCCATATCTTTGACATCCCTGCTATAAACTGATGCCTATTTCTCCCTTTCAGAATATCTGATGTTGTATAAATTGTGACTGTGGAGGTATATATGCAGGAGGTTCATTTTTTTTTCCTAGTAGATAACTAGGAATGGAATTTAAAAAAAATATGTAGCAAAGTTTGAAGAGCAGAAACTGCAAAGGGGCAGTTGATGACAGGGGGTAGCAACTGTATTTCCAACTCCAACC
The DNA here is from genome assembly GCF_000455745.1 of Alligator sinensis. Lineage (NCBI taxonomy): Eukaryota > Metazoa > Chordata > Crocodylia > Alligatoridae > Alligator > Alligator sinensis. The sequence continues at coordinate 1,441,678 of NW_005841959.1, read as the reverse complement.
CTGAGCCACAGCTGCTGCACCCCACACACACACTTGTGTTTGAATCTAAAGCAAGGAGCTTTTCCCCCCCATGTTGAATGAGGGATAAAACCTTGTCTTAGTTTCAGTGAAATATGGTAGTTGCTGCATTAAGATTAGTTTATGACTTTCTCCATTTTGTAAATTCAAAAAGTCATCACATGAGGCATTTAAACTACCATTCTGGTTTGTTTTTTTTTAATAGGCAGGAATTGAGAATTCTAGTAAGCACTGATAGTATTCAGTGGCACTGTTGTGTTTTGTCCTTCAAGGAGGAAACTTGTGTCTGTGAACTTTATCTGTGATCAACTTAAAAAGATATCTATTTTATTTTACACAAAAGATCAAAGTAGCTTCCAAGTTGAAACCGCTTCTTGAGTAACTCTCTGATTTTTTACTATGTTTTTTATGTGTGCGCGCCAAGTATGTTATATGAGCAGCATTTGGCAGAGACAGCTTGGACCATCTCAGAAACATTTAATCATATAGATGGCTTAGCACGTGTCAGAGGACAGTACATTATCGAATGAAACACTCCAGTCATTCAGCACTCTTAACAGCTGGAGTTACTGTTGAGTCATTGGTCTTTTCAAGAAAAATTCTGATACCCAGTGAAGTAACATTTTCTCCAGGGTCTGCTGTACAAAACATGGATGTTCAGAACTGGGGCATTCATTATTTCAAATGTTGTCTTTTTGTTGTTGCTTGCCACTCCAGACAATAAGGTATATACAATGTGTTTATTTCTAGTTCAAAACCAGAATAAATAACTCCCTTCCAAATTTATTTGAGAAAATTGGGACCTAACCTGAAATAGTTGTTTTTCTAGTTGTCATTTTAGGCTGATCATTGTTACTGTTTGTATTTTGTGTTGCTTTTAATTCAAGTAGGTGTCTCACATTTTCATGCAAGCCGTTCACCACCTAGCAGAGATCTTTGATTGCCCATCCACTGCCAAAAGGAGTACTCAAACTGATGCTGATGCATGTAATAATTGTAGTTAAGAATTACTGTGAATGAAACATATTGGAAAATACACTGAAGATACACTGTAGTCTCAGCTCTTTCAAGTTAGAGATTGATCCTCATGTTCTGTGCCTCTGTTGTCATGGAGTTTGTAGCTGAAGTGCACTACAGAATTTAAGCCTTAATTGAAAAAAAGGATTTCTAGTCTTTATGGGTACAACGACATAGCTTGAAATGGTGCCTTTCCACTTACCTCTGGAGGATGGTATTTTCAAAATCCAGTGACAATGAGGGTTATGTTAACATTTAGCTCTTTCCCTCTAGATGAGTTTAGCAGAAGCACCAATTTCATGCGTTCATTCTACATTCCCATACCACTAGCTCCACTTGCCTGGGCCTTATCCTGCTGTAGCCTATACTGCAATATTAAAAAAAAAGGGATTGGGCAAAATACTCTGAATTTATTCTGGATTTTTATCACTTGGCTGCATCTTCTATGATATCAAAGATCTGCTGGTGGGCAAAGATCTTTCCCATAGAGCAGGGCTGTCCACCTGGTGGCCTGGGAGCTGTATCTGACCTGCAAGAGGTTAACATGAGGTCTGAGGGCTTCCATGTGGCCACCACTACCCCTATTGCTCCTGTTGCTGGGGTCTCTAAAGCAAGATAGGATGGTGGGAGAGGGCCTAGGGAGCCTGCTTTGTCATACAGAAGAGATACTCTGCTGCCTACTTGGCAGGAGCCTGGCTATTCGGAGATTGGACAGCCCTGCCATAGAAAATGGATAGTCACATCTTAAGGAGTAGGTATTGGGCACTACAATATATTTGAGCAAATTGCATGATTGTCTAGTGACCCTTTTTTCCCTGATATTTCTATTACTGTTTCTTCCACTAGGGAATCTGTAATCCCTTTGATTAGTCATACAAAAGGGATGGCAATTCTTCTAGAATACCTTTTAGTCAATTACTAGACCTGGAGGAAATCGTTAGTTGCCATACAGCAGATGGGAAATCTTTAACAGTATCTGCAGCAAAGAAGCTATTGAAATCATGTTTAGTGGCTGTCTAGATTGATTTATCTTCCAGCAGCAGAAGCATCTTGAATTCTATTCATGGGCTAAGAGAAAGGTTGAGTCAAACAGTAGAGCTGAGGTAGAAGCCTGCAAGGATCATGTAGCTGACTTGCATCATCTACACAATGCAGAATCTCTCTGGTCTGCCTAACCTTTCAGGAGAAAATACTACCTTCTGTGGTGGAGTAAATGTCTCTCTTGATTCTGTTCCCATTGAGAGGTTAATAGTAGATATTTGGTGTGTCTAGCTGGCAGAATCCTCCTATTCAAATATTTTCCCTGAAATGAAAATATGGTTCATGGCAGAATGGATAAAGTCAGATTTTTTTTTTCTTTCTCGGATGTATATATTATCATCTTCATTGCTTCTTGTTTATTATCTTCCTCAGTTTGTTTCATTCCCCATAACACTATAGTATACTTAGGGGAAGGAACATTCATGAGCATTTGCTTCTCACTTTTTGAATCTAGAATTTGAAAGATACGCTCCAAGAGCTGAAGTATCTGAAGATAAACTTCCAGGAACCTCTATTTCAGATCATACCTTTTGGAGGGAGGCAGAAATGTATTTCTTAGTTTTCTTTATGGCTAAGTACAGACAGTCAAAAAGCCCAAGGCTGAATTGGTTCAGTCTTTGCAGGTTACTTTAAAATGCACAGATTAAATTGAAACAAATGAACAGACATTTACCTTTGATTCAGGAAATGCACCCACATGCCTGCAGTAGCTCAGGCCAGAAGCTGGGGGGTGCTAAAACACAGGTGTCTGGCTGTGTTCACTTCTTCTTCCTGCTGCCTCTGAGGCCTCTGGGATTTGCAGTTCAGAATTACAATAGCAGGACTCTGCAGGGTTGCTCATCACTTCCTCTTCCTGCTTCCAGGTGCCCCTGGGATTTGTAGTCCGCAGTTGCAGCCATTAGTAAGTTTGAGCAGGGGAAGGAATGTTTAACCCCCTCCCTGGCCCCACCCCTGTAGACTGGGTTGCATCCCCAGCCAGATTTGCCCACCCCCCACACCTTTGTCAGCCAGCCCTCTCTACTCCAGCTAGGGAGCAAAGGTGGTGTGGCCAGCCCTGCTCTCTAAAGCAGACAGCACAGATTCTGGGGGACTGTGATTTAACTTGAACCAGGAAGTGATCTGGGACAGACATTTCATAAACCAGTTTGACCCAAATCAGTTAAGTCTGATACTACATTCAACCAGGTTTATCTTAAACCAGTTTTGGCCAATTCTGAAACTGTTTTATGTGCACTGAGCTTCTGTTTTGTTACAAGTTTAAACCAGTTTCTGATCACTTAAACCGGTTTATGTGTAACTTCTGTCCCTAGCCTGTTTGCAAAGTGTGGGGGGGGTGTGGGGGGGGGGGCAGTCAGGGAAGATCATCTGGGAAAGGAACAAAAAAAGCTGTGGAGGAGGGTCTGTACTACAGAGGGAAAGGTCTGGACGGGAACATTTTGTATCCTGGTCATTTCATAGGAGGGTATTAATTTGTAGGAGGGCCATGGCAGGCTGCTGCGTTGGGGTCCCCATTCCACATACATACACTATATTGATCCCAAATAGAACATTTTATTTTCCTATTCAACCTTCTGCAAGTTGCTTCCATTGCTGCTAGTGTTGAAGCTCTTAGAGAAGATAAGTTTCTCCCCAGCATCATTTTAAGCTAGCTTAAATAATGGATCTTGGTTAAAGTATAGCACATGGCAGCATTAGGAGCAGGAGAAAATTTAGGTCTTCAACTATTTTTGCTGTTATCTGCCACCTTCTCTGGCAATCTATGCAGAGGTAAGCTAGTTCCAGGAATTCCTCCAGAGGAAGATAGAAATAGGTAGACATGAGCTAAAATATTCAAGACATGCGCTCCCGAAAATCCTAGAGCATTTAAAATTATAGTGAATGTGGAGTTTTAAGGGATGCAGCAGTCTCTGATGGAACCCCATACATATTGACAGAGCTACTATGCAGAGATCCCCAAATGCCCTTGATTGCCAGGTCTTTGTTGTATAAAAAGTCACAGATGTGCCATCTTCACAAAGCAACTTGTTTTATCTGTGATTGAACTGTGATATGCTTATGATTTACCAAATTTACCCAAATACAAGATGACCCTGAATGTAAAATGACCCTCCAATTATTAGATATTACATGTGGAAAATTTATCAAATCCAACTATTGGATGACCATCTTAAATTCACCCCTTGTTCCACAACTGCAGATGGTGAAAGAGAGGTGATGAGGGGGGCAGTAATGGGGCAGGTGGTGGGGGACATGGTGGATAGGCAGTAATGGGGCAATAAAGTGTGTGGAGGTGGTGGAGCAGGCAGTAAGAGGCAGGCAGCTTGGCTCCTGCTGCCTGCCCCCCCCCCCCCTACCTTCTATAAGCCATATCCAGATGTGCAGGCACATGCAGTTTGTGTCTCTGCAAACCTCTTTTAAAAGGTTTAAAACATTAAAATATGTGCTCTGTGCTGCAAATTTGTAGTGTGGGGGCAAAATTTGCTCCCGGGAAATCCTGGTAACAAAAAAAAATACAAAAAAAAGTGATGCAATGCAGCACGTCACAGGAATGTGTGCCAGCAGACATAGAGGCTCAGCCCTCCAGGGAGACACTCTGGCTGCTGGCCAGAGTATCTCCCCTCCTTTAGTTCTGCCCCAGCTCCTCCAGCAAGCCGGGAGCTGGGAGAAGTGGGGAAAGGGCAGTTTGCCTGAAGGAAGGCATTTTTCCCTGCACCAAAGTGCACATGCGAGGTGTGCTTAGTGGCAAAAAGTAGCAAATTTTGCTACTGCAAGTACACACCCCTTCATGTGAGGACATGCCCATAGTGCTGTCCTCTTCCGCCCAGCAGCCTCAGACTGCCCGATTTCTACCCCTACCCCCTCATGCTCAGTTGTAAGGTGAGGGGCTTATTTCATCATGTTAAATGGGGGAAAAAACTCATCTACTAATTGAATAAATATGGTAACCCAGAATTCAAACTCTAGTCCTGTAGAGAGCTCATAAAGCAATGTAGAAAGCCATCTAACCATTATATTTTTGTATAGAGATGTTATATTAGAATAACCCATGATTTGTCTTTCAAAAATATGATGATTTGTCTTGCAAAAATATCATGGATGAAAGCAGGAATTTAAGGGTGGAGTGATCAGTGGCACTGAAACCAGAAGGAAGTTGTTACAGAAAGTGGCAGGAAAGAAGCAAAAGGCAATCACCAACTGGGAAAAGTTGGAGAAATTAACAAGAATAATCCTCTACTAAAAGACTGGAGTCAGTGATGTAAGGAAGGCAGAAAGACCATTGTCTACTAAGATCAGAACTATAGGGTGAGGAAATGTTCACAACAGTAGAAATTGATATTGATAAATGTATACATAATAGCTACTACCATGTCTTCCTTTTCAGTTAACACATTTTTGCAGCTTATTGCTTTTTCCACCCACAACACCTGGGTTCCCTTTATGTATTTTATGTTTTTGGAGATTCAGGTGATGAGCAAGCAGCATTACACAGTGTTGATGGAAAGCAGAGCAGTTGTTGTGCTTGTAGAAGAATGAATAAAAAATATTTTCTCTTGAGACAAATTGATCTTATAGACTGTTCTTTCTCTTCTGCAGTAGCACTGCCTTACATATTTTTCTGTAAATGTTAAGTATAAGTGGAAAAAATATCTTTAAGTATGGCAGTTAGTAGATATATAACCCTCTTGTCATATGCTAGCAAAAGTCTAGTCTATATTATTCTCCGTGCTACTCATTTTTTCAATCTCACTTTTAACAAAGAAATTTTACTTCTCTTTCTCTAAAACTGCAATGGGTTTGGAGTTTTGGGGAGGGGGTGTTTTGGGGGTTGTGGTTTTTTTGTTTGTTTTGGCAGGGCCAGGGGGTTTGCTTTTTTGCTTTTTGTCCCTTTCTGGAATAGATGTAAATTTCCAACAAGTTTCCAAAGTGAAACTGAAGTCACAGTGCCTTGCAAAGGAGTGCTTTATTAATTTGCCTTCAAAATAGATTAAGTTACTTTGTTTAAATTACACAGTTTATTCTAACCACATTAAGGTTTATGGACCTGTCAGTATTATTGTGAGATTGAAATTGTGGGAACAATTCACTAGAGAACTGCCCATTCGAAAGGTGCATGGAACTGTGTAGAGAAGGAAATCGGCAAATACACAAAGCTGAAGGCTGCCGACTTCCTCTGCAAGACAAGGTGTTTTGGAGACAGTGTCTTGTATACCTAGCTAAAAGGTATACACCATCTATCAAATAAGCAAAGCTCAAATGACCCTTACAAAACAGCTTAATGAAAATAAAACTTGGGTAATAGAGATTGTATTGCGTCTGGTACTCAAACATGTATAGTGTTTTAAAATGTATGATGGGAATGCATATGTAGACCTGAGAGTGCATTTTACAATTAGCTCTTTGTATTTATATAGTCTTTACATCTTTAAAACTTTCTAGCAATAAGGTCTGTTTAAGCCTTACAGTTTCCCTTTGCAAGACTGAAGTAGAAGGACCCCTTTAGGAACAAGCATGGGTCCAGCAAAAAATTAGGAGAGCAGAATCATCCTCAAGTGCTTTGTTGGTTATCTTACCAGGATTGTAGCTGCCTGTGATCAGTTAAATATTGGAATGGCTACTTGTATGCACAAAAAGACCATTGCTTATTATTGTAATGACTGCACATCTTTCTGTCTGTATGTGGAATACAAGTTCTACAGTTATAATTTTGGTTCTTGGAAACTAAGAGCTTGCCTGTGTTGCAGACAAAGTGTAATGTAGAGATACCCAGGCCAGCTCTAAACCAGTGGTTTTCAACCTTTTTAGAATCAAGACACCCCTTAGAAAATTCCAGTTCTTATTTTTCTGTAGTCAAAAAAACAAGTGAAAACTAATAAAGCAATTATTCAATTGCAGAGAAGTCAGTAGGACCCCACAACAGGTCAGAATGTTTTCAACACTAAGGATTCCTACTTAAATCTCTGGATTTTATTTTGTGAATCATGTTCGCATACCTAACAGAACTAACATTGCATGGCACACGTAAAAGGATCTCAGGGCACCCCAAACTGCTTTAACACCCCGGTTGAGAATCACTATTATAAATGATAACCACTACAAGCTGTGCTGCCACAACTATGTTGCCTCCATTACCCAAGTAAAGTCATTTAAAGCCAGCTCCAATATCTTCCTGCTATGCCATTGACTACAGTGTAGACTTGTGGTTTGCCAAAAGCCATTCAGCAAACTGGCTCAGAGCCGATCTATGCTGCTGCTCCCGTGCAAATAATGGACCATTACACTGCCTTTAGCTGCCGCAGAGGGGAAGTGAATTACAAGACTGTTAACTGATTATTAATAATCTCAGGACAATTTTCCTAAGAATAATGGTGTTAATACAGGTTTCATGGCCAAATTCCAGTTTGGTTAATTGCATGGTATCTGTCTAAGCTCACTCCTCCTCTAACCTTTTGTTTCTTAACTCCTTGTCATAAACTCCCGTGTGCTATTGAACAACTGCCTTATTTTACCCCAGAGGTAGTTGCATTTCATACTTGAATCATGCTAATTTAGCAATCTCACAGGTTGTTGAAAAGCTTTGTAATGGTTTGAAAATATAAAATGCTATTAGTTTCATTTATAGTTGAAAAACATGTTTTTAATCAGTGTACAGAATTTGTTACTTGATTGGATTGGTCTGTAGCCTAACTGAGAAATAAAGATTTTATCTGATTGTTGTTGCCCTGATTGTTGGACTCTCTTTTCAGGTTTAATGGGAAGCTCTTCAAATGTTTTGTTTTAGCTAACTGAGATGGTTTTAATTTAAAATGTTGGAATAAAACCCATATTCTGTGATTTATTTCCTGGACCCTAATTTTCTCTCCATCTCAATTTTAGGAACTAGTCAGCTCATTGGGCCTTCAAAGGGGCTGCTGAAAAGTTAGCCTGCAGGATGAACTCAAGAAGTAGATTTGTGAGAAATCTTGATCTTGAGGCAGGGGCTCCAATATTAGTTAATATGGTGCTAAGCGGAAGTGTCTTGCTTCAGTACATTGAAAAGCTGTATGTTTTTCTTTGGTGCATTGTCTTTCTCGGCTCCTAGATGCAGAGACTAGAAGCTGACTACCATGTTTTCTATGCCAAAACCATTTATTTCAGCTGCTCTAACATGCCTACTCTGACATTAGGTACAGAGGGAAGAGTTTCATGTTTCTCAGCTCTCTTAAAGTAGCCACAACCTGAAAGGCTATCTAAAATAATACGAAATGCTGTCTTTTTTGTAATTTTAAGTGTCATTATATTACCAGTAAAAATATCTTTGAAGCAGATCAAGCTGTGCCCATATGTTAAGAGACTGATTTTAATTTGTTTTTGAATGGTTATGTGTCTTTGAATTTTATTAATACAAATTCCATTTGAAAAGTATAATTTCTGCCTTGCAATTTTTCGTGTGTAACCTAGTGGCTGTATTCTTGGTTGTGCTTTATAACCTGATTTGTTAGGCTGTTACTGAACACTTACATTTCTCTGGTGAAAATAATTTTTACTTTTATGACTTCCCCATCTAGCTGACCTGAACAATGTCAGATTCTCGGCTTATAGAACTGCCATGAAACTCCGAAGACTGCAGAAAGCCCTCTGCTGTAAGTATATGCCTATATACTTATGCTTCTTTATAGTCCCTTTTCCCAAAAGGGGCAAGCTTAACAACTTTTAGAAGCAGCAAATATCTCAGGAACAGATGTCTATCCAATGTCTGGTGACTTTGAACCAGCAGTTTTGCACTGCTGTTACAGTGACAAGAAACTGTGCGAGCCCACTTCAGCCTAAGTTAAGACAAAACAATGAGCAAGACCTTAACTTTGCAATTCCTAAATATGTATAGTTTTAAAGTTTAATTTCTGAGATGGTTGTGTTTCTGCTGTCTCTCACATTTCAGCTTAGGATCTGTGTTCACATGTTCTCTGGAACTGTGTCAAACCTCAGTATTTTAAGCATATCCCCTAGTGGGGCTAAAGGGTTGGGTGAATTAAAGGGAGTGGCTTCACTAATGAACAGAGTTAATCCTTGAAATCTGTATGTTGATAAATATTTTGAACAGAAAATGAAAATCCTTGCAGCATCATGAAAGATGCAAGAAAAATTACCAAATCCACAAAAGCACAAACAGTATTTCTTAGTGCTGTGCTGATCTTCCAATCTGGCTAATGAATTAAACTCAGATCATTTTTGTTATTTTGCCAAAGAGAATGAAGTGATATGGAAGTAATTTTGAAATATAAAAATCTGGAAATCTGAGATGTTAAAAATACCTATTCTTAACAAAATCCCGTACTCCCCATCATCCAACAAGTACATTATAGCAATATATCGTTTTCATCTTTGTCTCTCTCTTTTTAAATACGCTGGTTTTTAAGTGGAATATTGCTTCTAAGATTGTAAACATCAACCACAGTATGTTCCAGTAAGTTGCTTCTGGCCATAAATATACTATGTTTCTCGTTTAGAAATATACAAATGTATTTAATCTTTCATATAGTTTCCATAGAGTATAGGGTTTTTTTAAGATTATATTTTTCACCAATAGTATATTTTATAGAAGGTTTGAGAGTTGATGAGCACTATATGCTTGTGAGCCTTTCCAGTTTAAGTGGCAGTCTATCCTGGTTTTCCATAGAATAAATAGAATGGAACTGTGTGAAAGTAAAGTGTTTGCTTTCCTCTGGAAGACTGACTGACTGAAATATTTCAGTTCCTGTATTGCAGGGTTTTCAGGCCATTTGAACTATGTAGGTATAAGTCAGATTTTATGTCTGAAAATATGGGTGCTAAAATGTTTTGGGCCTGTTTCTGATCTTTTATTTTTTTCTCTGTTTCACACTTATTAACTCTGAAGACTTCATACTATCCTTGTGTGATCTAAGGGCCTAAATAGGCTCTTGGATTTTACAAATGTGAAATATCCAAAGTAAAATCCTGGCCTCATTGAAGCCAGTGGATTTTACTTCTGGTGTTTTATAAAAGTATTTTGTGTTTCATTACAGTTTGTTTAAAATAGTTGAGAAAAATAAATGATGATTTCATCCCATCAAAGTTTACAGCCTCCATAATTTTATTAATTCACCATTTGTTAGACTAGGTATTGCAGGGCAGCTGTTTATTAAAGAAAACATTGAAGACTGCCAGACTTTGTCATTATACTGTTATGCCACCGCTTCTCTCTCAAATTATCTTAAGGGCTAAGTACAGGCATTCAAAAAGCCGGAGCCTAAATTTATTAAATCTTTGCAGGTGTGTCTAACCGGCATAGTTTGAACTGATTTGCAAGTGAATAGATATTCACTTTTGATTCCAGAAATGGAAGCCACACGCCTGCAGTGGCTCAGGCTAGAAGCTGGGTGACACTAGAGCCCTCTCTTCTCTTCAGTACCAGCCGCAAAGCTGCAGGGAAGCTGACCAGAGGATGCGGGGGGTGTGACCAGGCCCTGGCAGGCCGCTGAGTATGATTGGGGAGAGGTTTAAACCCCCACCCTGGGAGTGTGCCTGGAGGGGGAAGGGGGAAGCAGCCCTTACCAGAACTGTCCCGGGAGGGAGGGGGTTGGGGAATAGCCAGACACTGGCCAGGGCAGTGACTCAGGCAAAGTGGGGTAAGGAGGGGGATTAAACTGCCCTGTCTCCCCTCTCTCACAGACATGGGGACCCCAGCCAGGGGTCCTCTCCCTGCCCCCCCCTTCACCTGATGCTGCCTAGGTGGGCTTTGGTTATGCCTGTCACCGCTAGAGCAGCATGCAGGGGGGTAAGCTGGGCAGACCTGGGCTGGGGTCCTGTGCGGCTGGAAGAAGGGAGACAGAGGCTTTAATCCACCTCCCTCCTCCGGAGCCTGCTGGCCCACACCCCCTGCCCCCTTCCCTCCAGCGGGGTGAAGTCTGGCAGAGTCTACACTGTCTCCATTAGGCAGACTGGGCTACACCAGCCAGATTTCCCACCCCCGCCCCCTGGAGGATTGTGATTTAACTTGAACCAGGAAGGGGCCTGGGACAGACGTTTCATAAACTGGCTTGACCTAAATCAGTTATGTCTGATACTACATTCAACTAGGTTTATCTTTAACCAGTTTCAGCCATTTTTAAACCAGTTAATGTGCACTGAACTACTGTTTTATTACAGTTTTAAACCAGTTTCTGATCACTTAAAACCAGTTTGTGTGTAACTTCTGTTATAGATTCATAGATTCTAGGGTCAGAAGGGACCTCCGTGGGCCATCTAGTCCAACACCCTGCCCCTGGCAGGCAAGAAAAGGGTCACCAAACCTGGGATCATGTGACCCCAGCCAGGTGCTTGTCCAGTCTCCTCTTGAAGACCCCCAAGGATGGGGCAAGCACCACCTCCCTTGGGAGCCTGTTCCAGATCCTGGCAACCCTGACCGTGAAGAACTTTTTTCTAATGTCCAGTCTAAACTTTCTCTCCAGTACCTTATGGCTGTTGTTCCAGGGGGTGCCCTGGTAAATAGATCGTTGCCTACTTCATGTTGCTCTCCCCTTATGAATTTGTGTGCCGCCACAAGGTCCCCTCTTAACCTTCTCTTGGAGAGACTGAAGAGTTTCCTAGCCAAGAAGTTTTTTTTTAATGGGTTTTCTTTAAGAACTCACTTTAAAGCAAAAATTTTTGGAGAGCCAACACTTTAATAAACATTTATTGACACCTGCACTAAATACCTAAGCACATTCTTCACACTTTATCCAAAGGGGGATGTTGGAGGTGTTTTCTTAACAAAACTTGTTCTTCCAAAACATTTTAAATAGGGAACAGGAAGACAAATTACATTGTTGTATTCTATGATTTCACCATTTTCTTTAACATGTTTTAATTGTGTAACAAAATTGTTACTGAGTTTATTATGGTTTCTTTCATGGGCACCAATAGAAATTTAACAGTTTTAGATCCCAGTGCCTGTATGTATAAACAAGAAGGTCAAATTTCCAAATGAAGTGGTTGTTTCTGTTGCCATCCTTTTCCCTTCATCTTTGAAACTGGGAGAAGGAAAAAATCCTAGAATTTTTCCCATCGCTGCAACCCCTGCAAATGCAATACATGTTTGTCTTTTGAAGACTTCCCCCCTAAAGTTAATGATGGTTAAATTGTAGAAAGCCTTTACAATTGGAGGTATGGCCTATTTCTTAGTAGCAAAATAAAAATGCTTTTTACTTAAGAAGCTATATTTAAAAAGGGTAATAGTTTGTGCTTTATACAATTTTGAGTAGCTAAATATACAAATTAACGTAATATATATAATATATAAAAATATATACATTTATCTAAAAAGCTATATCAGGTCTAAAGAGAAATATGGGAAAAAATTATAAGAAAATGAGGAAAAATGGGTGGTTGTACTCCCCATACCAACCTCCTCCTTGGTGGGGAGCAACCCAGAAAGAATTGAACTTAGCCAAAAGCAGTGTCAGAAAAAGCACAAAAAGAAATCCCCCAAAGCAGAGTTCAGTGTCACACCAGCTCAAGTCTGTGGTTAGATAAACATGTATCAGGGACTTCAAAACAGAAGCAAAGTTGATATATAAAAAACATGGCTAAAGGCTTTTAGGAGGCTGCTGCTTATTAGCGTGAAAAGCCTTAACAAAACAGAATGACCCATGTTTATCTGTAGCCGCATGTATAATTAAGCTGCCACCCAGATGCTTGAGGGGTGCACTTAATTACCATTGATTCATTGTCTCAGAGGAACTGAGTGTTCAGGCTAATGCTGGGAGTTAAAGGTGTTGTGATTGCTGTGCTGCATTTCCAATCTGGCTAATAAATTATTAGAAAAAAGCATCGTTCTGTGGTTCTTAGGTATGAGGCTGATAAACAGGCTGTTGTTGGGCAAGGTACAGATCTAGGAATGATTGCACTCTTGGATGTCAATAAATTAGGTAAAGTTTCCAAAACAAAAAGCCTTATTTAAAGAAAATACTAATTAAAAATAGCAATGCAAATTATTCTGTGTTCAATCACATTGTATAATATTAAGGATATCACAATGAGCTTTCCGTGTTTATTTAAGCACTGGATACCTCAGGGACATAGAATAAGATTTTCGAAAATGCTTAAGGGATTTAGTTGAACAAGTACCATTGATTTTCCTTGAGACTTGTTCTCAGAAATTCCTTAACCACTTCCAAAAATCTCAGCTATGCTGTATAACATGTTGCCATATTATCTCATGCCTGCATACAAGAGTTTAAAGAAACTATTTCTTATCCCATTGGGACATCAAGGGCTAGCTTCTCTCTTGGTGTAATTCTAAGGTTCATTGGAGTAAATTTGACCCATCTGACCTTAAGTCATCGCTTCACTTTTCAGAGTTACAAAAACCTTCTGTATAGATTCCAAAGTATCTACATTCAGCCAATATACATTGGTTAACATTACAAAGAGATGCCGCTTGTCAGGATTCATTAAAAATCTGTTGTTGTTAATTTTATTTTATTATAAAGAGAGAAGCAATGATCCTGAACTGGGCATTGAACTGGGACCTGGCAGACACTTGGTTCAGTTCCCAGCTTTGTCACTGTTTCCTAAAGGATCTTCGGCAATTCACTTGAGGGCCAGATTCTACTATTCTGCCACTATAATTTCTTCACCGCATTAAATTATGCCACATGCTGTGGCTATAATGAGACATACATTCAAAATAAGTAAGAACTGACAGAGTCTTTACTCTTCCTGGTTTGCTTCCCCCTGTGTAAACTCAGGATAACAGTACCTATGCTGCCTCACCTCATGGAGGTTTGATAGGAATTTAGTATTTTGAGGTGCTCAGATGTAATGGCAATAAGGCCTGTACTGAAAGGTAATAATCAGTGGGCATGTCTACATGAGATGCTAACTGCACAGTAGCATGCTGGGCAAAAACTGTGCTAATACGCTACTACACAGTAGCATTAGGCTACTGAGCATAAGTAAGGGTCACTAAAAACCCATGTGCCAATGCTACTGTGCAGTAGCACGAGTTACTGCGCGTTGATTTAGTACTTGGTTAACCAAGTACTAAACAATGTGCAGTAAGTACAGCATATAACTGAACATGTAGATACTTATGTTGTTGTTTCCTATGGAAACAGAAGCTTGATACCAGTTTAACTTTAAAAAACATCTTCTGTGATTCTTTAAATGATCTTCTTAAGTATACACTCATTTTTATAGTGGAATCCCTTTCAGGTTAGCCACAATAAAGGGGATAAGTAGAGCTCTGCTGAAGTTGATGCAGTTCCTTTTTTGCCAAGAATCTAGAAATGTCAAAATCTGACTTCATTCCAAATTGAAGCAAAAACTCCAAAATTTGAATTCCTCTGGAAAGGAAAATTCTTGGGTATAAATATTTCATTTTGACAATGTTCAGGTCTTTTTATGCTTCATAATATACCATTAAAATGCCCAAACAAGGAACGGTAGTTGGGAAGAGATGGCCTCCACGTTAGAGGGGAAGGGATGGCTTCTGCCTTCATTGGAAAGGACAGCCTCCACTTCACTCCAAAGGGAAAGAAGCTCTTCCCTGCCAGAATGGCTGACCTGCTTTAAACTAAGATCACTGGGGAGGGGTGGACAATCAGTAGTGCAAGCCCTGCAAGTGACAACCACAGAATCAGCAGGTCAGGTAACACAAAGGAATTCACTCCTACCCCAGCCCAAGGACAAGACTCTTCTACAAGGACAGGGAATCCCACGGCTTCTGATGGCAAGCTTAGCTGCCTGTACACAAATGCCAGGAGAATGGAGAACAAACAGGAGGAACTGGCCCTTCTTCTAAGCAAAAATGAGTACAATGAATAGGGATAATGGAGACCTATGAGTGGACCACAGGAGGGATCGTGTTGCGAGGAAGGGCAGGGGTGTAGCTTTGTATGTAAAAGAGCAGTACACTTCCCTACAAGCAGAGATTGGCAACCAAGTGAGGCGACTAGCAACCCTCTGGGTTAGAATAGAGGGAGAATTTGGTGAAGGGGATATAACTGTAGGAGTCACTAGCTAAGCCACTAGCAAGGAGATACGAGCACTCAAGGTGCTCGGGTCAGGTCCCAGAAAATTGGAAGAGGGCCAGGGTTGTCCCAAACTTTAAGAAGGGGAGGAAGGAGGTTCTGGGGAACTATAGATCAGTCAGCCTTACCTCTATCCCAGGGAAAATCCTAGAAAAAATTATCAAGGAACACATCTGTGGGAGTCCGCTTGCTAATGTTATATAGAGGGGTAACCAACATGGGTTTATAGCAGGCAGGTCCTGCCTGACTAACCTAGTTTCTTTTTATGACAAGGCCACCAAATGTTTGGATGCAGGAGTTTAGGTGGACTTCAAGAAGGCCTTTGACATGGTATCCCATACCATCCTTATTAATAAACTGAGGAGATTTGCCTTGGATGATTATACAGTAAAATGGGTAGCAAACTGGCTCAGGGGTCACACTCAGAGGGTGATGGTGGATGGGTCAGTGTCAACCTGGAAAGATGTGTGCAGTGGAGTCCCTCGGGGCTCAGTTCTGGGGCTGGTGCTGTTCAGCCTCTTCATCAGTGATCTGGACGAGGGGGTGGGAAGCACCCTGGCCAAATTTGTGGATGACACAAAAATATGGGGTGAAGCTAACACCCTAGAGAGGAGGAACCAGATCCAGGCTGACCTCAACAATTTGGGGAAGTGGGCAGAGAGCAACAGGATGCAATTCAGTAAGGACAAGTGCAAGGTGCTGCATCTAGGGAGAAAAAACTGCCATCATACCTATAGGCTGGGGGGCGACCTTCTTGGCACCACTGAGGCAGAAAGAGATCTTGGAGTCACTGTTGACTCCAGGATGAACATGAGTCTTCAGTTTGATGAAGTAGTCGGCAGAGCCAATCGCACCTTGTCGTGCATCCGTAGGTGTTTCACAAACAAGCCCATGGAAGTGATTCTCCCTCTCTACGCAGCACTGGTCAGGCCACAGATGGAGTACTTTGTCCAGTTCTGGATGTTGCAGTTCAAGCGGGATGCGGACAGCCTGGAGAGTGCCCAAAGAAGAGCCACTCATCTGATTGGAGGCGAGCAGGGAAGGCCCTACGAGCAAATGCTAAGGGACCTTAACCTCTTCAGCCTCTCCAGAGAAGGCTGAGAGGAGACCTTGTGGCAGCGTACAAATTCATAAGGGGAGAGCAACACGAAGTAGGCAATGATCTGTTTACCGGGAAACCCCTGGAACAACAAGGAACAATGGCCACAAGCTATTGGAGAGTAGGTTTAGACTGGACTTTAGAAAAAAGTTCTTCATGGTCAGGGTTGCCAGGATCTGAAACACGTTTCCAAGGGAGGTGGTGCTCACCCCATCCTTGGGAGTCTTCAAGAGGAGACTGGACAGGCACCTGGCTGGGGTCATATGATCCCAGGTTTGGTTACCCTTTTCTTGCCTGCCAGGGGCAGGGGGTTGGACTAGATGGCCCACGGAGGTCCCTTCTGACCTTAGAATCTATGAATCTATGAGTCAGTTACAGACCTCCTAACCAAGAGGAAGAGCTTGACCATGAATTTGCTAGGGAGCTGGCAGAGGCTGTATGCTTTCAGTGCATGGTTGTCATGGGTGACTGCAACCACCCTGACATCTCATGGGAAGCACATTCAGCCAAATCTGATCGGTCACAAAGCTTCCTCACTTGCACTGATGAGTTCTGTTTGACTCAAGAAGTCTACAGGCTGACAAGAGGCACTGCTGGACCTGGTACTGGCCAAAGGGGATGATCTAGTTAGTGATCTAAGAATCAAAGGGAAGCTTGGTGATAGTGATCATGAGTTGATCATTTTCTTTGTGAATTGCAAAGCTTGGCAAATCAGTCAGCAATGCAGAAATCCTTGACTTCAGGAAAGGGCTGGGAGACCCCCTTGGCTCAATAGGGAACTCATGGACCTCCTGAATATGAAAAGAGAAGCTTATAAGGGATGGAAGTCAGGAATTACCACTAAGGAGGATTATGCAGCACTGGCCCACACCTGTAGAGAGCAGACCAGAAAAGCCAATTCAAACTGGCTCAGTTTCAGTTTGAAACTGAACTCAAACTGGCTACGGGAATCAAGGACAATAAAAAGTCCTCCTTCAAATACTTGGGAAGCTGGGAAAAAAAACAAGGGCAACATCAGACCCTTGCTGAACCAAATCGAGCAGCTGACAACCAGCACCCAGGAAAAAGCTAATCTCAACAATTACTTTGCATTGGTTTTCCACCAACCCAAGGGGATCACCCTGCCTGACAGGATGCAGGACTACCAGGGTAAGGGTGATCATACACATATAATTGATGATAATCTTGTGAGGAAACAGCTTGAGAGGCTGGACATCCACAAATCAGCTGGCCTGGATGAAATGCACCCAAGAGTGCTAAAAGAGTTGGGTGACATCATAGCACAACCAATGGCAAGTATATTTGAAAACTCAGGCACTCGGGAGAGGTTCCTGCAGATTGGAAGAGGGCCAACATGGTTCCTATCTTCAAGAAAGGGAGAAAAGATCCAGGGATCTACAGGTCAATTAATTTGACGTCAATCCCTGGAAAGATCTTGGAAAAAATTATGGAAAAACCCATCAACAACAGTCTAATGGAAGGCAGCATTCTGAGAGATAGTTAATATAGCTTCGTTGCAGGTAGGTCTTGCCTGACCAACCTCATTTCCTTCTATAACCAAGTGACGCATCACCTGGACAAAGGAGAAGAGGTTGATGTCATATATTTAGATTTCAAAAAAGCCTTTGACTTGGTTTCCTATAGATTCATAGATGTTAGGGTCGGAAGGGACCTCAATAGGTCATCGAGTCCGACCCCCTGCATAGGCAGGGAAGAGGGCTGGGG